>NC_060208.1:147465000-147800000 GCF_021130785.1 Homalodisca vitripennis
CCCCCTCTCAAACCCCTACCCCCTCACTCACCTCCTCCCTCCCTCTCTCCCCCCTTGCCCTCTCACCCCCTTGCCCTCTCTCCCCCTTGCCATCTCTCCCCTCTCCATCTCTCCCTCACCCAGTAGCGTAGCCAAAAGTTTCGTTCGGGGGGGTCCGAAACCGGGGGACGTTTTGTGTGTTATTTGCCAATGAGTTCACTGGTAAAAGGTAAATACCAAAAATATGGGCTTTAGTAACTACGCCTTATAGAAAGTGGAAAGATGTAATAGGCAAATTAAACTCTCACAGCAACTCTAGTACCACAAATTCTCTTGTATAGCTACAGAAACTTTACGAAGTTTGATTCTGGCCGAGTAGAAGGCACCAAAGTGATGTTGGATTCACTGGATAAGAAAGAAAAAGAACAAAACAGACCTTCACTCAAGCGTATAATTGACTCAACTATATTCTGTGGAGAAAATTAAATACCCACTTCGGGGACATTGGGCCACTGACGGCCGAAAACCCTTAAGAAAAGGAGGGCAATTTTCGAGCGTTGCTCGGGTACAGATCAAACTAACGGTCGGAAAATGCACCGGAAAAACTCTACTGATTAGAAGTTCGGCCACTTTGGATTTCACTGATTGAGGTATTTATGAATGAGTTATAATGATGAGTTTTTGTATCATTACACTGTAGAGTAGTATATAATTATCGGAAAAAATCACTTTCGGTCGGAAATAAAATACACCTGAAAAACTAATGATTTTTTAGAGTTCAACTAGGTACTTCAACTTCAACTACTTCGGACTTCGGTTATTGAGGTAAACGTGGTATTTTTGATTGAGTTGTTATCATTAAACTGTACTCGACTACCTACATAATTATCGAGAAAAAAATCACTTCCGGTCGGTAAATACCGAAGAAAAGCTCTCTACTGATTCGTTTTGACGATTTTGGATTTCACTGGTTGAGTGGTTGATGTAAAAGTATTACTTATAATTATGTTAGGACATTGATTTTAGAGATTAATTCAACGCCGACTAATAAATATATAAATATCGAGAAAAAAAAACCAAAAATAATCACTTCCGATCGGAATATACTAAGAAAAATGAAATAACACCTCAGTCAGTGAAATCCAAAGTAATCGGAACTTCTTATCAGTAGAGTTTTTCCGGTGTATTATCCGACCGGAAGTGATTTTTTTTTTTAATTTTTCTTCTATAATTATATAGGTAATAGACGGCGTTCAATTGATACCTAAAATCAATGTTCTAACATAATCCTAAGTACCACTTTTATCTCAACGACTCAACCAGTGAAATACAAAATCGTCAAAATCTGAATCAGTAGAGCTTTTCCTTGGTATTTTCCGACCGGAAGTAATAATAATAATATAATAATACTTTTTATTGTGTCAACAATTATAAAAATTGCATACAATCGTCAAATTAAATTATTTAGAAATATGTATATCTATTTTAAATTGCCCCCATTCATACCTGTTCATACACAGTCCACACTCATTCCTAAGACTCAGCCATACGTTTTAAAATCTTCTAAATTTTACCACCAGAAATAGAGGATGATCCAATTACTTTAAATTTCATCCCAGCGGCCCATCATAAACTCTTGCACTGAATAAAACACCCTCGACACCAAAAAGTGTCTCAATCGAGCTTTAAATTTTGTTGGTTCATTCAAATCTTTGATTTCATCAGGGAGCTTGTTGATCAGCTTAACACCAACCTCGGATGGCAAACGTTTGAATGCGGCTGTTCTGTGCGGATATAACCGAAGGTTGTCCCTGCCTCTTGTCCCGTATTGATGGACATCCCTGCCCCGGACCAACTCGCACTTAAATCGGCAGTACAGGGCAACATAGCCAAAACTAAATGTATGCCAATCTCTATACGAGCTGACGGCGATCCTTTTGTTTTTAATTTACGGTTGCATACTTGTGGTGGCCAGGATGGATGCGTTTTGTGTGAATGTATTGATAGGGTGAGTTGTGAATGTATTGATAGGGTGAGTGAGTATAAATACTTGGGTGTAGTTTTTGACAATCGTTTGAAGTGGTGTAATCACGTAGCTTACATGCGGAATAAACTTCGTAAATTTATCTTTATATTTTGTAATCTGCGTAATATACTTACAATAGATCTTTTAAAAACTGTATACTATGCTTATGTGCAATCAATTCTTCAGTATGGTAATTTAGCATGGGGTGGCTGTTTTCAAAATAACCTTGCTCCCTTAGAAGTCGTTCAAAAAACTATTATTAAAGTAGCTCTGAAGCGAAATCGTACTTATCCAACCAATTTATTATTTGAAGAATTTAAAGTTTTTAACGTCTCGCAATTATATATCCGAACATTAGTTTTGTACATTTTTCAACATCGAGATTCAATTTTCATTCACAGTAACCACAGCCATTTTACGCGTTCTTCACTTAATAACAGAATTATTGTTCCTAGACTCGTTAAAGCCTTTAATTCAACATCATCTCACTATATTGCTCATATAATTTTCTCGAAATTACCATACTTTATAAAAAACCCAAGACCTTGCACTATTAGTACGTACAAAAAATTAGTCAATAAATGGTTAGTAGATGCTGGGCGAGATGGATTTCGTCAGTATTTTTCCTCAATCTACACCTAGATATGCTTTTTTATGTATTAAATTTCTGTTATATTTTTGTATTACAATCAATGTTAGTCTGAGTGTTTGGTGAGTCTGTACAATCGTTTTGACTGCAGGCCAACGAGGACATGTGGTCGAGTAAGTGTGCGGGTGCGTGATTTGTGTGTGTGTGTGTGTGTGTGTGTGTGTGTGTGTGTGTGTGTGTGTGTGTGTGTGTGTGCGCGCGCGCGTGCGTGCGTGCGTGCGTGCGTGCGTGCGTGCGTGCGTGTGCAGGTGTGGTCCAAATATCTCTCTACTTATATCGGCTAATTTTTAATTAAGTCTTTCTGATTGCTCTTTTTTATGTAAGTCACAAGTTTTTATAAATTACATTTTTAAGTCTTCAAATTGTATTTTCTAAATAAGTTGGCGGTGTGTGCTTGCCTGGTGCCGGGCTGCTTGATGTCCTGGGTTCGAGGCAGAAGTCAATTGAGTCCGGAAACCCACTGCGAGCTGCTGATGGCTGGCACAAAACGACCTGGCGTTGGGAAATCAGAACAATATTTACCAGTCACCTGGAGACTGACATCACTTCCAGATCAATCAACACTGACATCGTTCTTGTCACCCTTCCGCGTCGACACGATCTGGAGCCAGACCACTCCATCCACGATGAGACCTTGCTTGTGAATGCCTACATTGAAAGAGCTCGCAAATCCGACACAACATCAAGGTCTTAAACTTTAATAGGATCGGTCGTAGGCATTTCACAAGACACGGTATGCACCTCTCAATGCGGGGAAAGCGGATACTTGCTGGAATGATTGTGGAGAGCCTCGCTCTGCTGAGACCTGACCCTCCGGAACCCGAGAAGCCACTCCTAGTGACCGCCGTCCCTCCAGCCTTCGTGCCGCCACTTGCTGCTACCCCCGGGGAGCCGGCTGCTGTCTCTCAACGGTCTCCAAGGTTCCAGCTTGTCTCGTATGCGGAGGCAGCCAGAGTGTCAACTACATTAGACATAGACTGTCCAATGTCAAAAAACTGTCCTGGTCAGACATGTGTGAAGCCGACCTAGGGATGACTTCAGATCCAGCTCCAAAACACAACAAAAATTCAAAATCAACATTTTAAAAACATTCAAAATTTAAAATTGACAACTGAAAACAATAAAATTGATTCACCAAAAAAACGCCCAAATAGCAACCAACAAGGTTGAAGAGCTAGAGATCATGTGTGAAGAGCTTAAACCCGATGTGTTTATAGTCCTCAGAACACGGTTTCAAATCCGATTCAATACATCTTTTTAAGATTCAAAATTTTGAATTGGCTAAACATTTTTGTCGAACCAGCTGGGGCGGTGTGGCGATTTTTATGAAAAATTCCTCAAAATTCGAAAATTTCAAGATTTAAAAACAGTTCGGACATGAATTTTGAAGCTGAAGGCATCACAATCATGTCCAACTCTTCGGAAAGAATAACAATCATTGGGTTGTATATATCCCCCAATGGCTCTAGAGATTCTTTTTTCGAGAGCTTGGAACACCTTCTGATTGGTCTTTCTCTAAATCAACGAAATTTGTAATAATTGGCGATTTCAACATTAATGTTTTTGGATCACACTGACCCCCTCACCCAGCGGCTTCGCGATCTTCTAAATTCCTTCAATCTAAATTGGTCCGTGAATTTGCCAACACGAGTGACAGCCACGACGCGTACGGCCATCGACAATGTGATCACCAACATCCTAACACAACAGTTTCTGTATTGAGTTCTGCAATCTCTGATCATTTTGCGCAGGAGGTCTTGATTCATGGATGCAAACTAGAAAATCAAAATCCAAAATTCAAAATTACTAGGGCACTTACTTCCCAAAACATTTGCCACTTGAATAGATGTTTTAAAAACTGAATCTTGGATTTTGAGCGGGGTATAGAAATGTCGACGACATGTATCAGTCATTTAGTGATACCTTCAGTCACTATCTGGATGCTGCATGCCCGCCTCAGGAAAACAAAAATCAGTAAAAAGCTGCAAGGTTGATGGATAACTAAAGGAATTCTTGTATCTCGAGAAAGGCTCCAATTCTTCTATAAAATTTTCACTAATACTCAAAATAAATGAATTTCAAAATGTTTTTTTAGAAGGTATCGGAGAATCTATAAGAAGGTCATAAGAGCTGCAAAAGCCTATGACATCAATAGAGCCTTGGGTACCTGTGAAAAACCTTTCCAAAACGGCTTGGAAAATAATTAATAACTTTTCTCGAGATGGAAGTTCCAACAAGAGTTCCAAATCTATTGAAATCCAAATTAATAATGAAATTGTTTGAAGATAAATTAAAAGTGGCAAATTAGGTTTAATAAATACTTTTCAACCGTTGCTTTTACGAATTCGTCATTTAAGAATCCCCAGTCTCACGGAGGAGAGATTGGGGTACCTGTTGCGTCCATGGCTTTGGCTCCCTGTGTGTGAGGAGGAGGTAGAACGTGTCATACAGAGACTAAAATCAAAAAAAGACCAGTGACGCCAATGGGATGTCAGTGTGGCTACTCAAACGCTGCTTTAAGCATATTTTTGAGTCATCTAACAAAATTGATCAATTTTTCATGGGAGACTGGAAGTTTTTCCATCTCTTTTAAAGACGGCCAAGATCACCCCAATTTTCAAAAAGGACGATCCTTGTCTCACAAGCAATTATCGTCCAATCTCAATTCTTCCAGTTTTTCAGCAAAATTTTTGAAAAAACTTTTCTACGAAAGGCTTGAAAGCTTTCTGGAAAAATTCGAAATTCTGAATCCAGAGCAATTTGGATTTAGAAAAAACAGATCCACAATTGACGCTGTGAACAATCTATTGGACAATGTTGTCGATGGTCTGGATAGGCGAGAAACATGTGCTTAGCATATTTCTCGATCTGTCCAAAGCCTTTGACTGCGTGCACCACGAGACATGTTGCACCAGTTGGAGAAATGTGGCATTCGGGGTCTCCCGCATTTATGGATCGGTTCTTACCTTAAGGATCGACATCAGTGCGTGGAGATTTCGAACGTCATTTCAAACAAAATTAAAATAGCCCACGGTGTTCCTCAGGGTTCTATCCTCGGGCCTCTCCTGTTTTTGATTTTATGTCGGCGGATTGAAATTCAGTTATCCAGCATGGAAAACTAGTTCAATATGCCGATGACACGACTCTTTGTTTTAAAAGTAAATCAATACAAGAATTGGAAATCACCTCTTTTATGGAACTGAACACATGCATTCAGTATTTCACTGAAATGAATCTAAAAACAAATCAGTCAAAAACAATAGTAGTAAATTTCGGCCTTCGTCAGCATGATCGAGTCGTGCGTCCGGCCGTATTTATGGACGACAACCTTCTCGAAGAAAATAATTCCACAAAGTTTTTGGGAATGATTCTGGACGAAGGACTGACCTGGAGCGATCATGTTGACAGGGTCTGTGCTAGAGTTACCTCAGGTATTTTTGCTCTGCGCAATCTAGCAAAATTTTGTTCCTCAGATGTTTTAAAGAATGGCCTACTATGGCCTAATCCATCCTCATTTTGCGTATGGAATAAGACTTTGGGGAAGTTGTGCAAAAAACAAAATGGTCTTTAGACTCCAGAAAAAAGCTGTCAGAATCATTGAAAATTTGAATTACAGAGAGTCGTGTAGGGAATCTTTCAGGGAGTTGAGATTGCTGACTTTGCCCTGTCTCTATATTTTTGAGGTGATCATGTACTGCAGATCAAGGTGCACCTTGATTCGTGGCGGTGACGTTTCATCAATATGAAACTAGAGGCAGGGACAACTTTCGAACTCATCAACGCAGATTGACATTAGCGCAACATTTACCGCAAGAAGTTGGTGTCAGATTAATCAACAGGCTCCCTGAAGAAATCAAAATTTTCCAATAATCAAAATCAATTTAAAAACGCGTCTCAAACTCCTATTGGTGTCCAAGGCTTTCTACTCTGTTGATGAATTCATGATAAGCCGCTGGGATATTTGAGAGTGCTGGATCTGAGGTCAGTGCGATTGTGTCTTGAATGATTGTAGGAATTGTGAGTATGAGGTTGCGTGAATGTGTAGATAATATCGTGTAAATTGACAAACTATTGACGATTGCGATACGATGTAAAAATTGTTAAAAGAATGCAATAAAGAGATTATTATTATTATTATTATTATTAAGTATATTCCTTTCAAATTTTAGATTATTTATTAACTGGATTTACTCATGTATTCCATGCTCTGGCCTTGTATGGTTTATTTTAGAGGTTAAATCTTCATTTTTCATTTGTTAATGAAAATGTTTTTATTAATGACAATTCATTTCCTTATTTTAATTTAGGTTTTTTTTGTGTTATTGGTAGTGCAGACTGAGGAACTCGTTTCCCCACACACAGGCTGATGCCCATGTGGGGATAATTTCCTATAATATTTTTGTTATGTATTATATTTGACTCTGTACATAAATTTTGGAAATAAATAAATCAATCAATCAATCAAAACATAAAACATCGAGGATGTAGAGACAGGGCAAAGTTAGCAATCCAAGCTCCCTAAAGACATCTCTGCATGAATTTCGGGATTTCAATTTTGAAATGATGCGGACAGCTTTCTTTTGACTTCTAAATACTCGCTCAAATTTGTATTTAGAACAGCTGCCCCATAGCCTCAACTCGTACGTTAGATGGGGGTGTACAAGGCCGAAGTAGGCCATTTTTAGTACATCCCGGGAGCAAAATTTTGAAAGGTTCCGTAGAGCATAAATGCCTGAAGAAACCTTTGAGCAGGTACTTTTAATGTGATCGTCCCAAGTCAGACTTCGTTCAAGGTACAATCCGAGGAACTTGGTGGAATCAATTTCCTCTATCAGGACATCGTCCGCCATCACAGCAGCGCGATCCTCAATCACTCTTTGCCGCGAACAGAAATTTAGTGCATTTGATTTGGAGTTGTTGGTCCTCAGATTTAATTTAGAAAAAAACTGAATACATGAATTCTAAAAAGGAAATGATTTCTAATTCATGTTTTGTTGGAGCTTTAATGCAGAGCGTTGTATCATCAGCATTCTGGAATTGTTTTTTCTCGATAATTATATATGTATTAGTCGGCGTTGAATTAATACCTAAAATCACCGTCCTAACATAATCCTAACTACCACTTTTATCTCAACCACTCAACCAATGAAATCCAAAATCGTCAAAACTTGAAACTGTAGAGAGCTTTTCTTCGGTATTTACCGACCGGAAGTGATTTTTTTCTCGATAATTATATAGGTACAGTGTACAGTTTAATGATAACAAAAATCGTCGTCCTAACTCAATCGAAAACACCACGTTTACCTCAATCACTGAAGTCCAAATTAGTTGAAGTTCTAATCAGTAGAGTTTTTCAAGTGTATTTTCCGACCGAAAGTGATTTTTTTCGATAATTATATACACTTTTACAGTTTAATGACACCTAAAATCAACGTTGTAAATTAATTCTAAGCAGTCATTTTACGTCCCCAAGACGAATTTGAACGAAGTGGTCGCTAATTTAAACTGTTCGCCGTGTTACGGTTCACGTTACTTTGCGACGTCACGTGACCGCGCCCTATATAAATACCGTGATTACACTACACTATCCGAAAGGCCGACCCCAAAAGTATCGTTTGATACTTTATGATTTAAACGAAAGGACAATTATATTTTTAACAACGGTCACTTCAATCAATTTAATGTGTGTAGACAAGAGTAATGATAACTGTCCTTATTTTCTCCTGCTCCATGCTTTATTTTTTAATATGTCTTAAAATTTCGGGGGGGTCCGGACCCCCTGGACCCCCCCCCCCTTCGCTACGCCACTGCCCTCACCCTCCTCTCTCGCCCTCTCTCTCTCTTTCTCCCTCCCCTCTCTCTCTCTCACTCAGTTTATGTCAAACGTTGATTTCTGTCTTTATGTCCATTTGTGTAGTACCTTGCGAATGATTTATAACACCGACTTGGAGGGTTGAAATTTAGTTATAACGTCTACCTCTACTACTTTAATATGTAAATTGATAGCAATAAACAGCGGTCCTTTAGAACTCACTCTCCGGGCCAGGATGTGGAGCGAACACGAACCCTCAGTAGACGCTAACCTACCTAGTTTACAAATCTTTCTATTCTGTCATTTTCTTAATGCCGTCATGATATACCACTGTAAAGATCGGATAGTATTAATTTTATTTTTTATTTTTACATTTTAACTCCTAAATCATCAGAGTTCTTCCTCAGACCAAGGTGAGCATATTTACCAAGTTTCAACTCTCTAGTGTTTTCTATAAAGAGTTGTCTATCACACGGACGGACAGACAGAAGGGCCAGATTTTAAGCATGATCTGAAAGGTTCTTAATTTAAAATGCATGACAGATACATGCATGACAGATACATGCAACATTTCAGGTACATAATGTATTCGTTCTCGAGATATCCTCTGAGTTACAGGTTTAGTTTACACTCACTCATTCGCATGGATGAACGCAATTGTGTATGTAGAACTGAAATAACGTTGCAATTTTTAAGTAAATCATAACTTAGCAAAACAGACTGATAGACTCCTATAAGACAGAAGAAACAAACAGACATAACAGAAAAGAGATGGTGTCAGCCCAATTCGTTTTTGAGATATCCTACAGAAAGTTAGACTTCACTAAACCTCAGCTAAATTCCATGAAGAGGCATAACCATCATTGAACTCAATGTTGACTATAAGAAATGAAGCTACAATTTTGCATTTAGATGTTCCCTAAAAATTACTTCTTATTAACATTATGATGTTAAGCCTCTAAGTCAGCTCATTTTCGAGATATTGTAGGAATAAACATACATAAGTGAAATTTTCTCAGCTCCTCTTACTGATCTTCGCTAACGCTCAGGCAATAATACAATATGTCTAATTAACATTCTTTTATTGTTTTATATTTTAGATAACATGGTAAATTCTGTTTCAGATTCGGATATTGGGCAGCATTATTTCAAGAATTTTATTTAAGATAAGACCCAGAAAATCACGTCAAAAATTAAAAACTTTAACAACGATTAAAGAGAGCTTATTGTTTTTAGCAGTACAGTAAGCCTACTGTATTTTATCTAAAATGCTCTTGTGGAATTAACATTGAAAATGATAGTGAGGTCAACAGCTTGGCTGAGAAGTTCAGTGATGTGTTAAATATGGGGATCAAATATTTCAAGCCTAAATTTTTTATCAGTGTATTAATACCAATAGAAAGAGACAACCCATTTTTGGCTATATATGAAATTGTAAAGAGGATCTCTCCTCATTGGATGGTTGTCACAAATGACACTTACTGATGTGATAGCGTTGGATTCTGGCACTTCCCAGATAATAAACCTGATATATTATATATACATAGGCGAGCAACAAAAATGTTTCTTAACCTAATTTGTTGCACACTTCTCAGTCACACTTAACATCCTATTGCCACTGCAAAATAGTATTGTGATTATATACAGTTTCTCATTGTCAAAAAGGTGTTTCTTTTTATGACGTTTGATTCGGTTATTATGTTATAATTTTCAAATTATGTATACATTTTTCTTTAAATTTCGTCAAATTTTTCTGATGTTAAGTGAAATAGAGGACTTAATAGCCCTAACTTTTTCTCTAAGTAAAGCCAAGTTTAATTTCATTTCATTCAAAGTTGATCACATGTGAATTGACGCGGTTGGTGAACTACGGTAATGGTTGCCAGGGAAACCCATGTTCTGCATTCGCACCATCTCACTGACCAACTCTGCTGTTTCCCAACTCGGCTTAAGTCTGAAGAGATTGCAGCATCCCAGGGCATTAGTATATAACTAAACCAGCTCGCCAATTATTTATTGAAGCTCAAAATTGTACCGCATACCGCCAGTGTTATATTCTATGTACATTACATAGAATGAAATAATGTTATTACAAAACTTTATTCCTATATTAGAGATCCTTTTGAAGATATCTATCTATGTATTTTCTTAAACGTTATAAACGAAATATAATGTGTGTGTGTTTTATTTTTATTCAAATAATATGTGAGTATATTTTAATACCAGTATGGTAGGAAGGTATGTTTTGTTTGTTCATCCAATACAAACTTTGCTTACAACCATTAGCATTTTTCTGAAAAGTATTCGCCATTATCTTTCACTTTTAAGATGCTATTATTTGTTCAATATATGTATGTGTTTAAACACATTTTTCGATGATTGTTAATTTTAAATAATTTACTTAAGTCTTGAAAAAAACTTAATTTTAATAAAACATCAATGCAATTTAGAATTCTTATATAATGTAATACACTTGAATTCGTAAGACTGGCAACTTTTTACGTTATTAACCAATTTTTCAATTAATTATTTAGTAAACTGTATTATTTTAAATATAGAACCGTTTCCACTATACCAAATTTTATTGCTGTATCCAGATGGATTAAGAAACTCAGCAGCTAAAGACGGGTTCAAACACAGCGACTAGGGTTCATGGGCAATCATCGATAACCAAACCTCGAAATGACTGGAAAACTGGAGAATAGTACGCGAGTGATAAATATATTGTTTCAAAATAATGTACCTACTTGTTACCTCTCTTGTGGTGTATACAATATACTAATATTCTAGGAACATACTCGAGGAGTTAAATATAAGATTTTATATCACTAAATGAACCCAAAAATTCATTCTTTCAGAACTAAAAGATTAGTGTAGTAAAGCTGTTGATAGTTTTTTATGACACCAAACTAATTATTAAAACGTTACAATTTTTATACACACAGGTACATTTTAACCCAAAAAAGGATATGGCCCATAACATTGTAGCCCATCTCCTTTTAGATTATGTTTTCAAATTGGTGTTCCATTCGATGATTTAAAACCTGTTAAAAAAGATTATTTGTATTGTCATTTTCGTAATGACAATACAAACATTGAAATTTTGTTTTCTTTGTATTTTCCTACGACATGCTGTGATTAGCACAATTGAGTTAGAAGTAAAAAGCTCCATCTTAGGCGGAGTTGTTCAATTTTAAATTTCTGCCATGTTTATAATTCTAATTTTGTTGAGGCCAAGATGCAAGTTGCAAAGTAATACTTTTTTAATTTGTGTAATTTATTGTCCAATCATTAACGACTTATTAATGGTGACAAAGTTTGAACTTATGCCTACTTCCAACACATATTGTAATTCAAGGCTATATTTTTAGACCTTACTGGTAATTTTGGCGACCAAAGCAGTGTAATTTCACTACACCGTTTTGTGAATATAAACAGTACACAAAAAGGTACTTTTGTATTTGATCGTATATCTTACAGTTGAACAACAAATTTAGCTACTTAGGTGAAAGGTATAAATAAAATTGATTTCCACGAAATCTGTTATTTGACTGATGTTAGTAGATATTAATTATTAATATATAATATATTAATTAACAAAATATTACGCAACGTAGGACTTAAATTCAATTTTCCTTTGTGTGTAATTTTCTTGAACGTTTTGGAACATCACAATTTTATAAACATGTAATAACTAAGTTAATAGCAGTTATATCAATCTATTAATCCTAAAATTGGCAATCATTTAATCATCTAGTGTCACATCATTTGAAACGTCGCGCAAAGTTCTTTTTACCAACTTAAATCAAATGAAGAGCTGTATGATATTTATTTTCCTTTCCTAAAAAAATATCATTCTAAGATTACTAAATAGTTATTTATAGTAAGAACAATAGAAGTGATATATCCATTTTGCTAGTTTTAGAAAGCAACCTTTATTTCATGAACATAGAACCGTATTAAAGCTGGTTACAAAATAATACGTAATTACACGAATAATAGTGATGAAAACTAAGTTAAGTATAATCGCTTTAGTAATATAACTGTACATGAATACACGTTTATTACATGGTTCCTTTCCCAGAATGAAGTACAAATAAAAGCAGCTATGAAATAAACCTCATAGTTCATTTTGGACAATGATAAAAAATACTTTTTGTGACAGTTATAGATTTCACAATAAAATTTCATATTACCGGAGTATGAAAAAATACTATGTTTAAATATTCGGAACCGTACCATTTGAAGAGATAGTTTTAGAACATGTTGGTCCGACTAGATCGAGGTTTTTCGTGTCTAAGTCACACACCTACTAACAAAGAGAAACAAATACAGCCAAAGTAGGACATTTTCCCAATCCAACGGTGCATACAACACATCGATACGTTGAAAGAGTACATTATAAGAAGTTATTGTTATTGTTATGCGAAGGCGTGTTTGATGGACAAGAGATAAATTATCATAAGAATAGTTAAATGATTCTTCTTACTAGTATTTTCTACTATTTATATAAGCTGATATTTTTGAATTATTGCCATACCTATTATTTGAACTGCCTCATTCATTATCTTTGGATTATATTTTGAATTATTTTATATATTTACCGATTAACAATGGTAAAAGGAAAATACTTTATTCTTTCTTCAGCCTATAACGCGATTTAAAGATTAGTTAGTTTGGATCAAGTCAAGAATAATACACACTTTATTTTAATTAAAATTTGAATAAAATATCTACAAACCTGTAAGAAGTTTTAGTGCCATAAGAGGTATTAAAATGTAAAAATTTTATTCTAAAGTTACGGAGATATTCTGTCTGTATACTTGAAGAATAACTAACGGTGCCTCATGTCGAGCCTTTTTAGTGCTTATTAACATTTTGAAATGTATATTAAAACTTTTTAATATTGGGGCAAAAAGGGTACAGAGCCAAACGTAAATAGAAGCCGGTAAAAATAACTTCATAGTTGCGTGACTCATAATGTGCTCATTTTAATATGCAAATGGAACGTTGTATCCCAGGACTGTTGACCCGCTATTAAATATAAGTAGCCAGTGTAAAACATAAACGTAATGGTTATGCCAAATAGTAATTTGTGTCTGTCAGTTTATGTCCTGCAAGTTGTCAATGTGTATTTATGAAAATACCGCATGTAAGTTCTAAAAACCCGTTTATGTATTTTAGATAATATTTAACTATTCGTTGTTTTATTACGAACAAAAAGACGGAAAGATTATTATACGGGAAAATTTCGGGTTTAATTTTTGCAGAAGTGCTTCTATAACGTTCTGCAACTTATGCCAATCCTACTTTGATCTATTAATTAAGCAATCAATTATTATTAAAAACTGATTGCTATTAATTTTAGACAAAAATATTTACCAAGTCGTAAGGGCCATTATATTTAAGGAAATTTCTTGAATTATTATTAAAAAATCTAGGTGTAGAAATAGACGTAGAAAAACGTAAAACTATGATGGATTTTGGTTTCTTTTTACGAGCATACGAATGTTATATTCTACAGGATCTTATTCTACTAAGTGTTACTGTCTTAAAAAATTGAATTATTGCAAACATTTCTTCTTAACTATGTACTAAGGTGCAAGTGAAAACCAATTCATCTACACTTCTTATCCATTAAACACGTTATTACCAATTGTTCTTATTAAGATGGTCGATGAACACCACTTTGTTTGAAGTTTGTTTTTGTGACTGAAAGATTGTGAAGGAAACATGATATTTTCCGGACATTTGCCATCGTTCAGTGACATAATACAATCAGTAACACTATGTTTCGAGATCTGCAATCTGATCTCTTCTTCAGATGAATCACTAAAGTTATACATGACTACAATCTAGGTTAAAGTAAACAGAACATACAGGAGCGTTTTGACATTCATAATTCAGGAACCACAACTCTAAAATTGCATGCGCACTAACTCTAAAACATGCACTTAATAAAAAATAAAAAAGACTAATTATTAAAATAAACTACTTAATACAGGTCACAATAGGTTTGCACTTACCGGCCAACCAAATAGGACTGACCAGAGGTCAACAGTAAATGGCGATCGTCACGGCAGAAACGAGATAACGGCAAATAAGGATGGACAGTAGTGGCCCTTAGATGAACTTCTTAAAACCATACTGTGACCTCGCATTTTTTATTGCAAATCTCTAATCTATTTGATACTTTAGGTTTTACTGTTAGGTCATTTTTCAGAATTGGCAAACAAAGCGTCCTGAAATTATGTGTAATTTTTTACTTTTCTGTTAGAACTTTTCTTGTGTTTTTGTATGTTCTTTTATCCTTACGTTTAATAGTCTTTTTATCTCGCCTATATATTCTCTATTGCAACTACATTAATTTTGTACACTGTAAACACAGTTTTTGGAATCCTGTGCGCTATTTTTTGTATTAACAGATTCTTCTTTGACAAATTTTTGATGTTTGACTGATAATTTAAATATTTTCCTGTGTGTGTTTTTTTAACCGTAGTCTTAAGAACATCCCTATTTCTTAATCACACACATCCAAAAAAGGAAGCTTGTTTTGGACTTCCACGTCCACTGTGAGGTGGATGGAAGGAGAAATAATATTATTATGATTCAAAAGCCTATTCAATTTAATGTCTTCATGAGGAAAAACAACAAAGGTATTATCCATATACCTCCACCAAATCTTCGGTTTGAACTGAGTTAAAGCCAAGGCTTTCTGCTAAAATTATTCTATAAATATATTGGCGAAAATGGGAGACAGTGGAGAACCCATTACCACGCATCCAACTTGACGGTAAAGTTTACCATCTAACTCAAAATAATTGTATTGAATGCATAACTCTAAGTGTTAGATAATTAATGGCGTAGGAAGTTTAGTCTTTTCACTTAATGTTTGGTTTCCTTTGAGACGTGATTCAATGATTTTGAGAGTTTCTGGAACTGGTACATTTTTGAATAGACTTTCAACGTCAAAACTTAGCAGATAGCTAAATTCTCGAAATCACTGAATCACATCTCAAAGAAGACCAAACATTAAGTGAAGGGACTAAACTTCCCATGCCAGTAAAAGCCGATAAAACAAAACCCAACAGGAACTCTTTTCAAATAGAGTTCAATAGGCTGTGTGACAAATGCCTGCAATAAATCCTGTTGTTTCTTATTACAAGAATACGAATGTTATATTCTATAGGATCTTATTCTACTAAGTGTTGCTACCTTTATATAACTGAATCATTGCAAACCGCTCTTCTTCTGAAATACAATGTATAAAGTTGCATGTGGAACCCCATTTTGTCCGCACTACTTTTTCAGTTTGAAGTAGACAGTTGCGTTTTGTCAGCTATTATCACGTGCAACAATACATGGTCTGGCACAGTCTTGTTTCACGTAATAACATAAGATTTCAGTAACCATTTGGAAGATCTGAATTATCTGGAAAGAATTTGGAAAGAGATGAGATTCGATTTCTCATACAAATGGTTTCATCTAGTATTATATCCCAATGCGCAAATGGACAGTTTGTTCTAGACAATGCTAAGATAGGGCACACTGCCAAAACAGTATATAAAACACATGTTAATGCCAATCATTCTCATGAGATGGACGATGAACACCACTCTATTTATTTACGGTTCTCTTCACATATTTAACCTTTCCATTGGTTGCCTGAAAGTTATAACATGAATGTGATGTATTAATAAGAGCACAAAATAATAAATAACTAATTAATCCTATATTTATTAGATTTATGCATTTCCTAAATAATATGATCTGTTTCAGATTTGCATGTTGGAGGAAAAGCAAAAAATAAATTGTGTCAAGTGTTTGATGTGATAAACCAAAAGAAAATCACATTAGAAAGTCGCAAAATTTAACAACAATGAAAATCAGTTTAGTGTTTTCAACAATTAGCCTACTGTATTTTGGCCAACATTGCTCTTGTGGAATCAGCATTAAAAATGTTACTGGGATCGACAAGTTGGCAGAGAAGCTCAGTGACTTTATGTTCATTGTAGGAATAAAATATTTCAAACCTAAATTTTTGATCAGTGTATTAATGCCAATAGAAAGAGACAGAGTATTTTCAGTAATGGACAAAATTGTAAAGAGGTTCTCGCCTCGTTGGGTGGTTCTTACAAATGATACTTATTGCTGTGATAGCATTGGATTCTGGCATTTCCCGGATAATAAACCTGTAGTGATTCATTACTATCCGGACATATATATTATACCTCTGTATCAAAGATTTGAAGTGCAACTTTCAAGAATGGATAAAGATGACCATTTCAATCCTAGAGCGATATTTATGTTAGTTATGTTAACTGATGGTTGTAGAAATCAAACAGATATTAATGATCAAATTGCTAACATTTTCAACATTGTATGGAAGAAAAACGGATTGACAGTAAATGTTTTTATATTGTCGGAATGCAATCACGAGCTCACAATAGCCACAGCCAAGCCATTCTCTGCTGAAAATATTTGTCGCTCGGTAGAAAAAAATGGGCTCAGATTTATACCAGCAGAATCAGATGAAGAAAAGCACTTGAACTTCGTTCGTTACAATCCTGAGAGCTTTAATGGTTGTAATATAGTTGCAGGAACCAAACCAAATCCTCCATACATTGTTGGAAATCTCATTGGTGATGAAAACGCCATTCAGTATGAATATTTTGGTGGTAATGAATTAGAATTCATGCGTTTACTCTCAAAAAAACTAAATTTTACGTTGAGTTTTAAAAATCCTATCAGTACTGAATCAGCTGCTTGGTATGAAAGGCTACCAAACGGAACAATAATAGGATTTTTACGTGACGTAATGGAATATAGACTTGACATTATTTTTGGTGGGTTGATGCCCTACTATGCAACTTATTATCACTTTCAATTTTCTTTAAGTCACACTTTTAATTCACTCAATTGGTACGTCACAGATCCAAACAATATTCCCCAGTGGAAAATTATTTTTGAAGTTTTTCCCGTTGAAATTTGGATTTTGATTGCTTTTGTTTTCTTGTTTGTCTGCTTGTTGTATTGGATCATGGAACGTTTCAGTTCCATTGGAACTAACCTTTTTTTAAATTTTGACTTTAACAAAACACCTTTTGCTAACCTTTTTAGTGTCGGATTGGGGCTGTCTTCCACTCTAAATCCAAAAAGAGGTTATTTAAGGTTGCTCTTTGTATTCTGGGCAGTGTACTGCCTACATTGGAACATGGCTTATACATCAGTATTATTTGCTCTTATGACCAATCCTCCACTCGAAAAAGAAATTGCAAATATTCAAGATCTTTATGAGTCAGGTTTTAAAACAAGTATCGATAAAATATATACTTGTATTTTTTTGACCGCTTTGAGATTGATAAAACTACAAGAGCGGTTTTGGATAACAATTTTGTGTGTCCTAGTATGGTTACCTGCCTTGAACAGTTCGTCAGACACAGAAATTTTAGTGTAATGGAAAATAAAGTAGCTGTTGAAAATGTTTTGAATATGAAACGATTTAAAATTCATAGACTTAGTGAGAATATGATTTCTTTTTGTGTTAGTCTCTTTATGAGCAAGGCAAGCCCCATAGAAAAAGGTTTGAATCAACTTTTGCTCTTAACTTTACAATTAGGATTTTTGGAAAAATGGGAATGGGATGTTCGATGGCTTGATCACAAACTACACTTGGAAACTGAAGAACAACAATTGGTTTTAAGCATAGGTAACTTGCATGGTGCCTTTGCCATTTTACTGAGTGGGCTCATCATTGGTTTTCTGGTTTTTGTAGGAGAAATAGTTATTCATTATATTACAATTAACGGAAATAAAAACTTCAATACTATGTTCTCAAAATAAGTCATTGAATTATCTGTTTTAAAGTGTTTGTAACTATTGCTAGTTTATGCTAATTAATACATTAATTACATTAGTAGAGCAATGGGTACAATAAAATGCTGTGTTAGTATTATGTAATTAAATCTGTGAACCCTGGTTGTCAATAACAATCAAAATGTACCTTAAAGCAAATTGTTTACTTGTTGTAACTTCAAGAAATCAAGCAAGCAAGGGAACTATGAGCTGCTAAGTAGGCAGAATAATAATATTTATCGTGCTGAATTGAAGACAGTTTTGTGTTAAAAATGTAAAGCATTAAAAAAAAAAAAAACAGATTAGTATATAACAAGCGGCTAAGGTTTATGTATATGTTTACACAGGTATCTTAGATGCTATAAGTTGGAAGAACTAGCCATACATACTTCTTCTAGAGGAAGGGCACGTTATGTAATCATTTATAAGCTTATTTCTTATCTGATAGGTACAAGGTCACACTGATAATTACATTAGCTACCGGTTAGAATTTTTGTAGTAATTTATTTTTAATATTCCAAACAGTACTTTTTTTATAAAGGAGTACTGACCAAAATAAATGATTTTGCAGAAATTGTGTAACAGTAATTCACATGTATAGTGTAAGTTTATTAATTCCTTATATATTTTATTATTTGCATTTTATAGACTCTAGAGACAATTAAAATGTTTGCATTTGGTCCAACAGTCCACGTAACAGACAATCGACTACACAACTAATAGTTACTTAGTTATACAACTAGTATAAGCAAAGATATTACTGTTGAGAGAAGTACTAAACACTTTGGAACATACCGTTAATTTAATGTATCATTTCAAATTTTATTAGAGGGTTTGGTTGTTAATTTAGTTGTCCGATTAAGTTTTTTTTAAATAAGAAACTAATTAAATATTTTCAAGACCATCTCAGTGAAACATTGTTTTAGTATTCACTTCACATAACTACTATACAAATTCAAAGGTGTTAATGATTAAATTAAATTATGTTTTATCTACTTACAGGAAACTATTTTAATGGTGTTAAATTATTGAAAAATAAATAGACTCAATTGTTAATAATATTGTTCTTTATTTACTTTCTTTATTCTCAAATGTATACCTTATCAGTTTTTTCTCTTTTTGACAGGTCACGATTTGATTACCAGAGGAGTGACAAAATTAATGTGTTAGGAGAGTAAACCAGTGAGCTTCTAATAAATCATGGATTTTACCAACAGATTGACTATATCAGTAATATGTATCACAGTGTATGACTCTGAATATTTAATGTTAATCTTTGTTTAGATTTTCTGACCACTTGTCAGATATCAGTACCAATAAGTACAATTCACTTCTATAGTTAGTATGGTTACCGAGTTGTGATACAAATGCAGTGTATCATCTCCTACCTTAGAATTTGGGCGATAGCTATTCATTTAATTTTTTTATACTTTGTATAATGCATTACTCAGTTTTTTTATCCTTATATAGCATGTTGGCTGTAAAAAGTTCCTAAGTTGAGTAATTTTGGTGAATCGTAAAGTAATAGTTGTTGCTATTATAAAAATTTAGGTTATATTGCTAATTAAACCTATACAGTTTAAATGAAGTTAGAAAGTCTTTCCAACAATTCAATTAATAAAATTGATTGACTGAGAAACAAATTCTGAACATACAAAACACGTGAAGTGGGAAAGCACTTGAAATATGGAAGTAACCACTCAATATCTGCTGAAAAGTAATTCAATTAATATTATTAAGTCTTCAAACGTGTCAAAAATACAAAGTCCTTCACGATTCCTTCAGTGTAACGTTATGGTTTCAGAATATATTTTTATTCCAGTATCAATACCTTTACATTACAGCTCCTATTGTAAAATATACAATTTTATAACAACATCAGTAAATTTTAAACATTGTCAGGTAAGGTATATATATATATTTACATGTATATATATATATATATATATATATATATATAATAAAGTATAATAGTAATTAAGTATTTTGGTGTTAATAAAAGCAAGAGTAACGTTCCAAATCAAATATTTTAAAACTATTTATAGTTTAAATTTTATAGCTGATGAATATTAAGCACAAATTTATTTTTATAATTACTTAAGTTCTACTTACTCTAATTATAAATTCAGTGTACATTAATAAATACATTATTCTCTAAATGTTATATGACTGTGTAATAATATTATAACTTACTATGTTGTAAGGTAAAGTATATTTTTCTTGGAAATATGTTTTATACAGGTATAATAATAGGAGTGAAGTGTTTTTGGGTGTTTATAAAAGCAAGAGTAACATTCAAAAACAAATACATTAAAATTATTTATTGTTTAAATTTTGAAGGTTGATGAAAATTAACTACAAATCTGTTTTTAAAAATTGCTACAGTTTTACCTACTCTAAATGTAAGTCCAGTGTACATTAATCTAATATATTGTTAAATAAAATAACACAATTATGTTTTACATTTTTCTCTTATCTATTCAAATCTATGGGCCAAATCTGGTTTCTTTAGCTTAATTAGTTTTGGAAATAATAATATTTTAATAAGTCAAATAAAAAAACCAGCATAACTAATGGTGGCTAGCGGCTGAATGAGACATTTCTCTATCTATGTTTATATGACATTATTTGTTTAAAATGATAAGTAATATCAGCCACAGAACACCCTTTTGTGAACAACTTGGCTATATATATATATATATATATATATATATATATATATATATATATATATATATATATATATATATATAATACTGTATATATTCTCTATATGTTCTATGACTGTGTAATAATATTTTAAGATATATTTATATTTTAATTAAAATATTAGTAATTGTCAACAAATTTGTATTCTGATTTATCCATAAGATATTTTACTACAATAAATTTTAAACTAAATAATACAAAGAAAGAGATTATAATTTGTACATTGTTAATATAACCACAAATATTAATGCATTCAGAGAATAAAATTCTACACTGTACAATACAAAATTAATGTGAACATGAACGATTTAATCCACTTTAACATTATATGCTTAGTGTCCACAAAAATAGTGCAAAACTAATAGTTCACTTTTTAAAACATTAACAAAACTTTGGTCTATACTAATAATAACAGTATAGCTATAATACACATTATTAACACATTCACTGCAGATCTATACTAAGTGATATATGAATTGTTTGAAGATCCAGCACACCCTTGGCATCTGCCACAGTAGTCAAAGTAATTAAACAATTGTTGTACAATAACAGTATAGCTATAATACACATTATTAACACATTCACTGCAGATCTATATTAAGTGATATATGAATTGTTTTAAGATCCAGCACACCCTTGGCATCTGCCAGTCAATTGTTGTACAATAACTGACTGTCTAGCTGTAATACACATAATTAACATATTTACTGCTGGTCAAGTTATACTAAGTGATCATCAATTGTCTAAAAATCCAACTTGCCCTAAGGCGTCTGCCACAATCATGTTAAAGTCTAACAAATTTATTTCTGTTACAGGTCAAGATTTTAAATTATAATTTATAGTACATCTGAGGCATACACAAAGTGTCTACATTTTATGACATGCAATGGTTGCCAATGTGACTTCTACACTTCTTATTGTAATTTTAATGGGGGCAGAATGTTTATGTGAAAACAATATTAAATTTGATAAACCTCTTATAGAAAATAAAACCATAAATGAAAATTTGGCTAACGAGGTGGGTAGTTTTTTACTGCACTTGGGAAAAAAATATTTCAATGAGAAACTTTTCATCCATATTATTTTACCAACTGAAAGAGACAAAATGTATCTGCTAATGGACAAAATAGTGGAGCAAATGTCCAACTTCTGGACTGTTACAACAAATGACAGCTACTGTTGTGACTCAGTTGAACCCTGGGTTTTTTCTTATGAAAAACCTGTGAACATCATGTACAGTTCAGACGTCTACGTAATTCCCGTTCAGCAAAATTTCAAATCACAAATGGAACATATGGAAAGGAATGACTTTTTCAACCCGAGAGCTATTTTTATCTTGGTTCACTTCTCAGACCAATGCGGTATTATAGGAGAAAACAACCAGACTACAAAGATCTTCAACATCATGTGGTTAAGAAATTTATTTGTAACAAGCCTATTGATTATCTCTGAATGTAATGGAGGATTGACATTAATCACTGCCAAACCATTCTCTAACGAAAACACTTGTCGCACAATTCAAAGAAATGGTATGAAGTATTTCTATCTAAGGCCAGACGAAAAGGAATTTGACTTTGAACTGTTTCAAGAGCAGCCAACAGATTTTAAAAACCTACACGGATGTAGCTTTTGGGCTGGGACATTGCCTTTGGCTCCATATGTAGTTGGAAAGCCAGTAACTGTGGACAATGAAACTCTTTACGAGTATATTGGTGGTATTGATGTTGAACTCATGCATTTATTGTCATCTCGTCTGAATTTTACATACAAGTTTTACAAAACCGAGGGCTATGACATGGATGCTTGGTTCAAGATGTTACCGAATGGAACTGTAGTAGGAATATTTCAAGATGTATTATACCATCACATTGATATTGCTTTTGGTGGAATAGTGCCCTCTTATGCAACTTATTACAAATTTGAATATTCATCGAGTTATAAGTTTTCTTCACTCAGTTGGTATGTAAACGACCCAAACATTGTCCCTCAGTGGCAAATCACATTCCGAGTATTTCCTCCTGAAATCTGGTTAATTTTGTGTTTGATATACTTGACAGTATGCTTTTTGTATTTTTGGATGGATTATTACCGCTTTAATGGTTCTAAAACTTTAAACTCAAATTTTAAAATGATTCCGTTCTCAAACTTTTTTAGTATTGGATTAGGTTTGTCTTCGACTTTAAAACCAAAATCATTTCATTTACGAGCACTGTTTATCTCTTGGGCGACGTACAGTTTGCACTGGTCCATCGCTTACACCTCACTTCTATTCATACTCATTACAAATCCACCGCTTGAAAAAGAAATTAAAACCATTCAAGACCTTAAAGATTCTGGTTTAAAGGTCAGTATAGATGCTATCTATTTAGAGTTTTTCGGCCACTATGAGATCGATGAAAGAGCAAGATCACTTTTGAATAACTATTTTGTCTGCCCCAAAATGGAAAGTTGTGTACAGCAGTTAATCGAGTATCGAAATTTTACAGTTATGGAAAAAGTTGAATGTGTAGAGAACCTGGTAAATTTACGTCAATCAAAAATCCATAAATTGACAGAGGTGATGCTTACGTTCAGTGTAAGTATTTTGACAAACAAAGGAAATCCCCTGGCAGCAGAGCTAAACAAACTAGTGGTGTTAACATTCCAGTCTGGCTTGCTTAACAAGTGGGAAAAAGAAGTGAGTTGGCTTTACCACTATAAGAAAAACTTTGAGTTCAAAACAGACGAGGATAATTTACCTTTTGATATCCATGATCTGCAAGGAGCCTTTGGTATTCTATTTGGCGGACTGGCATTGTCTGTTTTTGTATATTTGGGAGAAACATTATTATATCAAAGAAAACAAAGAAACAAAGCAGAAAAACTTTGAAATGTACGTAAAAACACTAAAAAATACAACACTTTAATGTATTACCTAATAGTCCGCACTTAATGTGGTAGATGTAGATTTCTCAATATTTTACAAGTTCTAGTACATTATAAATAAATACATTGTAAATTATTATAAATAAGAGATAGGAGCAAATGTAATAAAACTCCTCTGGACGCAAGATTAAAATCTGTCATCTATGCAAATTTTATTTTTACAATACTATTTGCTTCAGTATTTCCTAAATATTGCCTAAAAAAAAATAATAAAAAAAAAAAATACAAATTTATTGATATATGAGGGTCATTTAATAAGTAATGAGACAAAATTATTACTGACAAAAAACCATCAGCTTGTAGGTGTCTATTCGATGTACCTCATTGTACAACTAATGAATAAAGAATTATTGATTGATTGACTGCTAAAAAATGGTTTATTCAATCAATATAAAACTGGTTACTTTTCAGCATAGTTCCCAGCAACACTTATACACTTGTCCCATCTTTTTGCTAATTTGTAAATACCATTGGCATACAACATTTTTGGGTTATTGTCTCAGCCACTTTTGCACCTGATTTTTGACCTTTTTATTGGATTGAAAATGTTTCTCTCGTAGACCATCTTTAAGGGGTCTTAACAGATGAAAGTATGATGGAGCAACATCAGTGCTGTAGGGGGATGTGGAAGGATTTCCCACCCTAGTTCCTGAAATTTTTCTTTCGTCTGCTGTGCCATATGTGGACGGGCATTGCCATGAAGCAAAATCAAGCCTTCAGTTCAAGAGCCTGTGGCATTTCGTTCAAATGACAGGTCTTATCTTGTTTTCCAGCATGTCACTATAGTACTGACTGTTGGTTGTTCTTTGACCTTCAAGAAAATCACAATAAATTGGCCCCTGAATGTCCCAGAATACTGTAAAAATGACTTTACTGGCAGATGGCTGGGTCCTGAATTTTTTGCAAGTGGGAGAAGTCGTATGCTTCCACTTAAGGCTCTATTATTTTTACTCTGACTCATAGTGGTGGATACATGTTTTAAAATATGTTACAAATCTTTAAAAGAAACTTTCTCCTTCAGTCGAATATCAATTTTTTAACTGTTGACTGATTTGAAGCTGGGTTTCTTTGTGAGTGTCTGTAAGTTGTCTAGACACCTATCTTGCACAGGTTTTCTTGTACTGCAATTTGTTGTAAATAATTTTATGAACAGTTCCAACACTCGTACATACGAATGAATACGAAAAAAATACATATTTTTACACTTATCATTTCAACAGTGATACGCCTATTGTCCCAAATTAAAGCGTCAATCCGAGATTGAGAGAGGAGGTCCCAATTTTGATTGGTCGTCCACTGCGTTGCTCATCAGAAACTTTTGTACGGCTACTTTGAAACTGTTCTACCCATTTGTAAACGTTCAATCGATTAAAAAAATTTTCTCTGAATACTTTTAACATTCTTTCGTTTATTTTACAACCTTCCTCACCTTCTTTGTTTAAAGTTTGTTACTGATGATGGAAGGTTTGACAGGATATCAGGATTTTGGACATTTGCCATCATTATGGTCACAAAAGGTACAACACAATGTTTCGAGAATTGGAATCTATCCTCTCCGTAAGATGGGGGAGGTATTAGTAAATACAAAAATAAAGAAGAGAAAGAAGAATAAAGGGAAAGAAAAGGGTTCAAACATACCCAAAAGCTGCTTGGAATCTAGTCCAGGCGTTGCCACTGCAGAGAATGCAAGTTCCGAGCACAAGTCACAAGTACGAGAAACACAATCACACATCACACCAGTATGGATGAAAGTGGAATACTAAAACAAAAATCGAAGTCGACTCTTTCTTTGGCACCACGTCATGTCATCTGAAATAATGGGTCATGACCCATAAACACTAAGGCAAGAACTTTCACTAAGGCCTAGGACCAAAACATAGGGCTTTGGACCAAAACAAGGAAGCAGCTTGTTTTTACCCCTTCCTTCTCCTGATCATCGCCTTTCTGTCCCATTCATTGTGATTTTACTAATTTAACTGTATTATTCTAATCTTCTAATTGTTCGTCTTCTACTTCAATAACATCTTCCAAAACATAGTGGTAAAAGACATTTTACTTATTATTAAGGACCCAACAGGCCTTAATTTTAAGTCCATGAAATAACTCTTGATATAAAGGTCCTACAGACTTTAAACTAGGTACATAAGTCCCTTTTGGTCCAAGAAAGAACTCAATAGATTTTTGAGTTAAAAGTAAAAGATAAAATTCTAACAAATTTTAAGACTCATGGTCTTATGGGTCAGCAAGGAAATCATAGAAACAAAAAAAAAATTATGGTTGCCTGTAAAGTCGGTTTTACGGGCGAAGATTTTATGTGACAACGTCTTTTTCTCGGTAGAATATTTATTGATATGAATATTATTAAATTGCACAATAGGAACAAGGAATTGAATGAAAATAAGAATTGCACAAATTTTAACTATAGAAATATATTTTGTTTACTAAAACATTGTACATAATTTGAAATTAATTAAAATTTGTTAATGTAAATGGTAAAGTTGAATAAAACATTTACTAAAATTGGAATTTGAAATTCTTGCTAAACACAGTTAAATTCTAACTCCGCGCGTGGTGATTGGATCGGTTTAGTTCGTTTGTTTGGTCGCACTGTTATGACAGGTTAGAGGTTATAATTTGTTATTTTAATGTTTGACTAGCAATACGCGCTGTTTCTTCTCAATCGACTGAATTACGATTGATTGCAGAGTGATTTAAACTAATAATTTACTTAATAGAAAAAAACTCATCAATATTATATAAAGGGTTTTTTTAACAGCCATTCATAAAGTTTATTTTTATAAATTTTAAGAGGGTATTTTTCTATCAAATGTTTCAATTTGTTATACACCTTTAAGCCAATTATAACATGACTATTCAAAGATTTGCTCAGTCGACAATATTCAATTAAAATGTTATTTTTGTTTCTTGTGTTATAATTATGTGTTTGTGTATGGTTTATTAAGTCCTTATTATTTAAAATGTAAATAGATAAGTCAAACAAATATAAATTAACTATTGTAAGTATTCCTCGGTTAATGAAAACAGGTTTACAATGATCAAGATATTCAGCTTTACCAACAATTCTAACAGCTTTCTTTTGTAGCACCAGTATTTCCTGAACTCTAGCACTATTTCCCCACAGTATTAATCCTATCTCAAAATTGACTGAAAGTATCCAAAATATGCAGTCCGAACATAATTTTCAATTATGCAGCAAGATAGACGTCTCAATAAAAAAAATAATTCTAGATAATTTAGTAGACAGAAAATCAATGTGAGGTCCCCATGAAAGATTATTATCAATATGAATTCCTAAAATGTTGATTACACTAGTTGATTCAAAATTAAAAACTATTTTCAGGAATTGATTTTTAAGTAAACATAATGTTTTGAGTGTTAGTTTCATTCAATTAAATAACCGTTTTCTTTAAACCATATTGATGCCTTGTTTATTGTGGTGTCCGGTTAATTTCTTTAGTTTCATTCAGGTCATTACTAACTATTGAATAAAGTTTGTGTCATCAGCGTAGAGAAGCGTATTAGCATCAACAGCCAATGTTATGTCATTTATATATAAGATAAAAAGTAAGGGTCCAAGTACAGATCCCTGAGGGACACCGTACTCTATTTTGATTTCCTGTGACCAATTTCCTTTGATATATACCTTCTTGTGTTCTATTGATGAGGTATGATTTTATAAAATCTAGGGCATTATGAATTCCATAATGCTTTAATTTGGCTAAAAGAGTACTGTGTTCTACACAATCAAACACAATGGGTCATGACCCCTAAACACTAAGGCAAGAACTTTACACTAAGGTCTAGGACCAAAACATAGGGCTTTGGACCAAAACAAGGAAGCAGCTTGTCTTTTACCCCTTCCTTCTCCTGACCATCGCCTTTCTGTCCCATTCATTGTGATTTTACTAATTTAACTGTATTATTCTAATCTTCTAATTGTTCGTATTCTTCAATAACATCTTCCAAAACAATAGTGGTAAAAGACATTTGACTTATTATTAAGGACCCAACAGGCCTTAATTTTAAGTCCATGAAATAACTCTTGATAGAAAGATCCTACCAGACTTTAAACTAGGTACATACGTCCCTTTTGGTTCCAAGAAAGAACTCAATAGATTTTTGAGTTAAAAGTAAAAGGTAAAATTCTAACAAATTTTAAGACTCATGGTCTTATGGGTAACAAGTCAGCAAGAAAATCATAGAAACAAAAAAATTGTATTCAAAATTATTACATCATATGACATTTTTTGTTATATAACATAGTAACACAATTGATGAAGTTACTGTGTTGGACTGGTTGGTACGATTTCATTACGTTCTGTCGGGTCCTTGGATACTCTGTTGTAATCGATTTTATTGATTTACTTATATCTACCTCAACACTCATATAGTTCTCAAAACCAAATCTTCTCAGGGACGGACATATATTGCCAGGCACTTAAACCTTAAGACAGGTGCTGGCCTTGCATCTGAGTCTCTGAGTGAAAACTGTGTTATAAATAGGAATACGTCTTGCATCCTTAAACGTTCCACTTCAAGAACTTTTAGTGCTTCAATGCAATAAGTTGCTAAAAATATTATTATTTTTTAATACTAATTGTTTATTATTTATATTACATATTTTCTCATAAAAAACTATTATGAATACATATTACACACCAGACACTAAAATCTAAATTTCTGAAATGAAACATTTTTTGAAGTAGAGTAAAGCTTCAATTTATAACAGTTTTAAACTTTAGCCCGATGTTAAAAGCGTATCTCAGAAGTAGCTGGCATGGCAGCTATTAGGCCCTTAACTAATGTGTAAGGGGCTAATGCACTTTCTGGAAAATATGAAATAGAGAAAACCTTTACAGTTACAGCAGTATTACAAAATGCTGAATAAAAATTCCTCAATCTCTGTGTAGCTGAATGAGGAACTATGATAGCTAAGATGATTTAGTCATAAATAATTAGACAAACACTGATCACGCAGTTATAATTTATTGCAGGTCTTATATCTTACTAGAATTATAAATAAATATTAGTTTTGTGAGTAAAAGCTTTTTTATTTAAAACCCTTATTGATTACCTTATACACAAGAGTTGTATAGTACAAAATATAAAGAGAATTTTACCAGATTTGTCTACATTTTGAAAAACTAAATTTGCAAAATGTTGAAATACGTAGTATTTTAAGTTTCACCACATCCAAATCAATTTCACTATTTTTTCTTATAGCATCATCATAATTATTGTAATCTGGCAAAAGAAATCAAATTTATAATCTTAGATTAAGTTGGAGTCTGAAAATTCTGTTAGATTTTTTTGGATTTTAGATATTTGCAATCGTTATATGTTACAAGATGTATAAACAGCATATTTTCAAGGAATGAACTTTATCATCTTCATCAGGTGAGAAGACAATTAGTACATATAAAATGTACGAAGACGAAGGATTTAAATCTTTGAAACGTAGTATTGTACATTTTTGTAGCATATAATGATGGCAAATGTCCAAAATCCTATTATCCTTTCAAAGTTTCCATTGACAATAACAAACTTTAAACAAAGAACTCAAAAAAAATGTTATGTGATTTCTAAAGGATAACACATTTTACTAAACTTCCAGTCTATTACAGTAATTTATGTCATTAAATGCAATCACAAATCTTCTTTTAATTTGAAAATTAACTTTAATATGCTTTTGCTCAACCCCAACCTCTTCTCAATTAACTGATGATTCAGACCCACTGGTATCCTTCAAGCTTTCGTATAACAAAACGTTTATGGATTGAAAATCTGTAATCTTCGTCAGGTGAGAGGAAAATTAAAACCGAAATTATAACTTGCAGCAATAGGCTGCCAATAAAAAAATAAAGAAAAAAGAGAAAGAAAATATTAAATACAACAGAAAAACTGCTTAGAGTCCAGACAGAAGAAAATAGTCCTAGGAGTTGTTAGATACAAGTGTCCTATCTAGTGTCCCCACTGTTGCCTGTGCTGGTGTGACATGTATTTGTGCTCTTGACTTCTGTTGCTTGTGCCCTTGACTTACTGTGCAGTGACTATGTCTGGGTTCATTTTCTCCTGTCTGGACTTTGAGCAGATTTCGAGTATGTATAATATTTTTTTCTTTTTTAATGGCAGCCCATTGTTCAAAGTTGTAATTCCAATTTATTAATTGTCCCCTAACCTAACGAAGAAGATAGATTTCAATACTCATAATGTTGTGTTATATATTTTGTAACATCATGATGCCAAATATTCGAAATTCTATTATTCTTTCAATACAGAGTAGGCACAAAAGAAAGTATATTTTCTAGTTTTCACTTTTAATTTCTTACAAATACTGAATACATTCTCCATTCACAATCATGCGTTACGACCTTTGATTCCCTATTTTACTGTTATTCTGTATAGCCCAAACAATCACTAAATAATAAGATTTGAGACATATGCCATCATTGTGTTACAAAAATTATAACACTACGTTTTAAGGATTAAAATCTATCCTCATCAGATATGAAAACAATCAATACATGTAGTTAAAACCTACAATGTGCGGTAATAAACTAAAACTAAAAAAAAACCTTTCCCAAAAACTGCTTGGAATCCAAACGGGAGAAAATGAACCTATGTATGTGTTGTCACTCCACAGAAGCGAAGAGCACAAACACACATCACACCAGCACAGGCAAAAGTGGGACCCTAACAAAAAAATCAATGTCAGCCTTTTTTGGTATCGCAGCAAATCATCTGAAACAATGAGACAGGAAGGTGATGGTCGGGAGAGAGACGGGTATAAGACAGCTGCCTCCGACCCTATGTTTTGGTCCTAGACCTTAATGTCATGGTGTGTGTGTACAAACTTTGATGGTCCAAGTGTGTTTGACTGTTAAAAATCTTTTTAGGTTTCCTAGTTTGTTATTTTTAACATTAGTACCCAAAGTGGTCTAACCTCAACCAAAGGTTGACTTACCGGTTGGTCTGCTAATTTCATGTATGAAGCCTCAATAAGTTTTTGTTTGAAAATATTCTTCACCCATTTAATGTGACTTTCAGGCCAGTAATGTTGAGCAATTATAGATTTTTTAACTTTTCCTTTTTCGTATCTTCTTTGTTCTATAATTCTCACATTTAGTGGTCTTTTGTCTAGCCTATGTATTCCTTATTACAAGAATATATAATACTGTCATCAGAGTGTTTCGTTTTTTTCATAAACATGGTTTATTTTTTATGAGACTTTGTCTAAAAGTGTTCTAAAAACAGTTATATTTTCTGTATATTCTTATTTCCTCTGATAATACCGGCACATAAAGAATTGACATGTACGTAAATTAATTTTATTAAATACACAAGCAACATGTAACTATTTTGAACTAGAGGGTAAAATTTATAGTTAGGATGAGGGAATGGTGATTGGATCTCCTATATCGCCCATTTTCGCCAAATCTTTATGGAAGAATTTGAGCAATAAGCTGTGGTTCAACTCAGTTCAAACCGAGAATCTGGTAAAAGATACTTGGATGACACTTTTGTCGTCTTCTATCTTGGAGATGATGAAACTTAATGAATTTTTGTCCAACATAAACAGCATTTCTCCCTCCATTCACCTAGCCAAAGAGGTCTCCCTCCACTCACCTAACAAAGTCCAAAACAAATCTCTTTTTCCGGATGTGTGTGTAATAAGAGATATGGACGTCCTTCAGACAACAGTTTATCGTAAGAAAACACACACTGGCTAATATCTACATTTTCAGTCAAACTATCTAAATCTGTCAAAGAAGGAATCACATATTAGTTGTTTCAGAGAGCAAAGAGCTTATGCTAAGACAAATATGGGTTAAAAGAAGAAATCAACATTGAATCAGATCTTATAAAAAACAGATATCCTCAGTCTGTCATAAATAAATGCAAGTTAAACAATATAAAAAACCTTGAGTTAGAATATGAAAACAAAAAGATTTACGTACATGTCAATTCCTTATGTGCCGGTATCATCGGAGAAAATTAGAAGAGCAGGCAGAAAATATATTACAACCACTTTTGCAATACAGTCTCATAAAAACCAGACAAAAAATTGCACACAGGAGTCAAAAAACTGTGAGTGTAACATGTTCTTGTAATATTAAATACATATGGTAGGCGAGAAAAAGACACTAAATGTGGGAATAAAAGAGCATAAAGAAAATACGAAGAAGGGGCTAGAGGAAAAATAAAAAATTGCTTAACATTGCTGGTCTGAAAATCATCACATGAAGTGGGAGGAAGTATAATACCCCGTGGGGTGAATTTTTTCAAATGCAAACTTATGGAGATAGAGGATTCATAAAAAAAGAACTAATTAGGAAACCTTGACAGATTTTTACAATCAAACAAACCTCAACTATTAAAATTCATACACACACCATGACATTATGGTCTAGGACCAAAACATAGGGGCAGAGGCAGCTATCTCTGTCCTGACCATCACCTTGCTGTCTCATTGTTTCACATGACACACTATGATACCACAGGAAATGCAACCATTAATTTTCTTGTTAGTGTCCCATTTTTGCTTTTCCTGGTGTGGTTGCGCTCTTGACTTCTGTGCAGTGACAACCCCGGGGTTCAGTTTCTCCTATCTGGACTACAAGCAGTCTTTGGATATGATTCCTTTCTTTTCTTTTTTAGTTTTTGGTTTTAATTTTAGTTTATCGCCGTACCTTGTAGATTTTGAGTACATGTATATGTATTGAATGTCTTCATACTTGATGAAAGGATCTATTTTAATCCTTAACGTAGTGTTTTACATTTTGTAGTGATACAGATGGCAAATGTCCAAAATCCTATTATCCTTTCAAACCTTACATCGTCAACAACAAAACTTTAAATAAAGAATTACTTAAAGTCAATAGAGTTCGACCACTAATGATCTAAAGACTTCACTAAAGAAATATTAATGTTTTTTATATAAAATAATTTCAATTAGTTAGTAGTTATTAAAGTTTATCTTATTTTGTTAGCATTGTTATTTAGATACTAAGTTTTCCATTGTGATCGGAGAGACGCATAGAATTGATGTTTCCTGCATTGACTTAACTGTAATAGACGGACTTCTCTCCACCATTTCTATAACCAAACTCATTTTTGAGGTTTTTACGGGGTTCTCGAGTATCCAATATTGAATCTCAATATTGTCAGTTTAGTATTTTCTGTAGTTACCCCTGTAAGAGTAAATTACAGATTAGCCTTACTAGAGATAGAGAAGGATTGGAAGTGCTCAAACGCCGCAAATAAAACAGCAAATACATCTAACAAGATTTTAAGTAAAACACCTATCTTACGCAGAGAAACACTAACACCTTCTTTGAAAACACCTGTTTCAAATCAGGGATGTGAGTCCACACCGATTCAAACAAGCTTTCAAAGCCCCCACTTTATCAAGAACCAAAAAGATGTAGCTGTTAACACGCCTTCTTACCTAGATCAAACTTGTCAGCTCAACGCCCTAACAGACAAATGCTTAACGTTAGAAAAGTCTTTGCTTGAAGAACAAAATCTAACAGCTAAATTAAAACAAACCCAAAATGAAGTATCAACTCAATTAAACAATGAAGATTTTCATACAACAATTCTGAAGCAAGAATTAAGTAATTATAAAGCTGAAAATAAAGATCTCCGACTAGCCATTAAGATTCTTGAAAACGATCTTGAGAAAACCGAACAAGAACTGAATAAGCAAATGAATATAAACCAAAATTGTCTTCACTGCTTCCCATCCTTAATGTCATCTGAAATAAAAAATATACAGCCTAGGATTGCGGAGAATAAGTCTGACTTTCCTCCTTCCAGGACGAATATCACTTTGGGGAATCGTTTTAACCTGCTAACAGACTTTGAATCTATAGAGTCGGAAGAATCATTTAATGGACAAAAAAACGTTCTTCAACAGAAAAAAAAGAATATAATACAAAGCAGCAAAGCTAATTTCGTCTCTGCCTATAATTAATTCAAAAATAAACAGACCACAATTAATCATATTGGCTGACAGTCATGGCCGTAATATTGGACATCTCATAGAACAAAGAGCAACCGTAAATGTTTGTTCTTATGTTAGGCCAGGTGCTGACTTTAAGAAAGTTACGGAGGATGTGCAAGATTTGAGTAAAATTTTAGGGAAGGATGATCATATTTTGGTTATAGCTGGTACAAATAGTATAGAATCTACTGGCGAGAAATGTTTGGTGAATGAAGTTCTCACTCTGATAAAAAATACCCAGCACACCAACCTAATATTAAGCACTATACCTATGAGACACGACGTATCTCATTTGGATATAAAAATTTCCAAAGTTAACTCAGAGTTGGAGAGGATTGCAGAGGAAAACACAAGAATAAAACTCCTTCCATTACATCTCCTGCCGCGACACCTGTTTACTACACATGGATTACATCTAAACAAAACAGGAAAATATGTGGTAGCCAGGAACTTCACAAGTTTGCTGTATAAAAGTGTTAACAAAAAATCTGTAACAGAAAAACAAGATAATTTATCTCCCATAAAAATCATCCAGACCAACATGAGAAATATGATAAATATAAAAATGATAAAGGAGTTGGGTTTGCCCACACCATATCTGCCGATCTTGAATATGAGAGAAGTTTAAGTGCAGGTGTGGCAGTAGACTTTAGAAAGGCCTTTGGTAAACCCTCACCTTCGGACTGTATTAGTAGTCACTTGGCTTACCAGAAGATCGAGGATGGAGGAAGTGTGTTCAGCTTGATTACTAAACCGGAATTCAATGGAAAACCAACAATTTTCGACTATGATGCTGTTCTTGCAATTTATTGAAGAATTCAGAAAAAGAAAACTGAAGCGACTTATATGCTCAGCAATGGGATGCGTAAGAGATCAAATTTGGCCGAATCACTTCATAAAAAATCTCACAGAATTTCAAAAAACTACAGGAGCAAGTGTCGACATAGTTTGCTACTATCAACGTGCAAACCGGCCCTTATACAATGGCGTGCCTTTCAATTACTTTGTGAAACGCCTTCAGCAGATTATTGACGAATACCATCTACAAGAATCTTCACCTGTTCTTCAACCAGAGACCAGCACAACATCTAAAGACTTGGCTTACCTTATAGAAAAAAGTCATGTAAATATTGAAAATTACACACAACCCAGCACCACTACAGCTCACAACACACCAGGACACACAACACAGCACACCACAGTTCATAACACACCAGGATATACAACACAGCACACTACAGTTCACTACACTGAAGAACACACAACTCAATACACCACAACTTGCAGAACCACTGACTTCAACACCCGTTTCTTCTTTAAACTCAATTGTAGCACTGACTCATCCAGCAGGTTAGCAAAAGTAAAACATTTAATAACAACCTTCCACCAAAATATACAACATCTAGCTTCAAGAATTGAACAATTACTAGTCATCCTAGATGAATTAAATCCTCAGATTGTAATATTAACCGAACATGATATGAAAAATAATGAAGTGAATAGACTTAATATACAAGGGTACAAAATTAACAGTTTTTACTGTAGAGAGAACACTGCTAAAGGAGGAGTCATGATGCTCTGCCAGGAGGGTTTAAATTGGAAGCGGGTGGAAGTACCTATATCTTTGTCAGACAGATTACTCGAAGAAAAACAGTTTGAGTTTAGTGCTTGTAGCTATAGAGTTGGTTCCTTTAAAATGTTGGCTATAGGGGTATATAGATCGCCTAGGTCAGACTGTGTAGTATTTTTAGATAGGTTAAGCATATTAGTTGACTATTTTTTTAAACAATTTGATCATATAGTTATAGGGGGAGACGTTAACATAAATGTTTTAAAAAATGACCATGAACTCAAATTATTCAAAAATATATTAAAAAGTCACAACATGAGGTATTTTATCAATTTTCCGACAAGAGTAACAGAAAATTCTGCATCAGCAATTGATAATTTCATAGTAAAAAACTGTCAAAAGTCGAAAAAAAATTACCTATAAGGCGCGAAATACGCAAGTTTTCAGCCCAAAACATGAGTGAATTTAATAGGCTCCTAAAAAATGAAGCTTGGGAGAACGTTTACATGGCCTCTGTTGAAAAAAAATATGACGAGTTTCATAATACTTTACAATATTATTTTGATATTTCTTTTCCTAAAACCTTAGTTACTGAAAAAATTTGTAAACAAAATTGGATTTCAGAAGATCTTAAAAATGACAAAAAAGAACTAATACAATTGGCTAAAAAAACTAGAGGAAAGACAAATGCTCTTTTAAATAAAGACTTGAAACAAAGAAAATGTGAGTATAAAATAAAATTAACACAAGCTAAAACCGATTATTTTGAAAATAAAATAGAAAAATCTACAAATATACAAAAAACAGTGTGGGCTCTGAAGTTGGGCAAAAAAATCAGAATGAAATTAAAAACATCTCCTTGCAAGAGGGAAATAAAAGTTGGTATAGTCCTAAAACTGTATCTAATGTATTTAATAAATACTTTGTACATGTAGTTCAGGAGATCGGTGAATTTAATTGTCAAAATACGGAAGTTAGCGAAAAGGAAAAGGTTTTAACTTTAAATTTGTTGATGCAGAGGAGGTGGAAAAAACCATAAACTCAATAAAGAACAAAAACTCTGCCGGATATGATGAAATCCCTATAAAAGTGATCAAAAATACCAAATAGTATTTAATCCAAATTTTAAGCCACTTAATAAATTCATCATTTGTTTCAGGGATTTTCTCAAATCAGCTTAAAAGATCAAAAATCATACCAATCCATAAGAAAAACTGTCCAGAAACTGTGTCAAACTATCGCCCAATTTCCCTTTTTCCGATAATTTCAAAAATTTATGAGAAAATAGTTAACAAACAATTAATAACATACCTAGAGGATTCTAAATTACTAACTAATATTCAGCACGGTTTTAGACCACAAAAATCAGTAATAACCGCTGCTGTATCTTTTGTTGAGTCTATAATCGAATCAGTAGACAAAGGTGAATATACAGCAGGAATCTTTATGGACCTATCTAAGGCATTCGATAGTGTAAGCCATTCTCACCTGATAACTAAATTACAATCATTAGGAATACAAAAAAATGCAATTAAGTGGTTTCAATCGTACATTTACAATAGATGCCAATTTTTAGAAATTACCCATAGAACGCATGAAAATAGAGTCTTAAAGGTTTCTTCAGAAACTGAAATGATTAGATATGGTGTCCCTCAGGGATCGATTTTGGGCCCTCTTCTGTTCCTATGCTATATAAATGATGTAGGGAGCGCACTCACACGTGCACCCCAAAATAATCTGTGTCTTTATGCAGATGACTCAAATCTTAAAGTAGCAGCCAATACTGTTGAACAGGTTGAGATAATAAGTTTCATTGAATTAGAAAATATTGGAACTTTCTTTAAGCAGCACAACTTAATGTTAAATGCTCAAAAAACTAACTTTGTAAGATTTAAAACACAAAACAAACAGATATCCGAACCATTAATTACGTACAACTCAGAAGAAATTGAGAGTAAAAAAAGCACAAAATTTCTCGGCCTAACAATAGATCAACATTTAAGCTGGGACAAACATGTGGATAAAATATTATCAAAATTAAGCTCGGGGATATTTTCTCTTTATAGGATGTCGTTTTTTTGTAACCAAAAAACACTAAGAAATATATATTTTGCAAATTTCTACTCTCATTTATCTTTTGGAATATGTCTCTTTGGTGCAACGACAAAAACAAATATGGATAAAATTCTTAAACTACAAAAAAGGGCAATTAGAATTATATTGAGACTAGATTACAATGAAACAGTAAAGGAGAAATTTAAAGAATTACAAATTCTAACAATATATGGCAAATATATTTTTGACACGATTCTAATTGCAAAAAATAATCAAATAAGTAGTAATGAATTAAATCTTGAACCTCATCCATACAACACCAGAAATAAAAAATACATTGTAACAACTCATCACAATTTAAAGTATTATGAGAAAAAAACCATCATACATGGGGCTGAAATTTTTTAAACATCTACCCACTAGTATAAAAAAATTTAACTAATCTGAGAATATTCAAAAACACAGTTAAATGTTTTTTGATAAACAAGGCATTGTATTCTTTGGAGGAGTACTTTTCCACCTCCTCGTAGATTTAGATGTACTTGTATTAGTAGTTTTAAGATGTACAGACTGTGTGTCTTTGGACACTATTCAATTGTATACTTAGTGTATATATCTGATGAATAAAGATTTTTTTGATTTGATTTGATAACTGTTGTTGTGTTACCTGCTTTCCATCTCATCACTTTGGGAATTTGCCCAAGACCATAATTTGTTCTCATACCCACTAACATGGTGAGGTATGTAACTTCCATTGCATTTTTAAGGTGATGCAATCAATCTTCAATTGAACAAATTATTTCAGAATTTGTAAAGAAAATTTTGGTCACTGCCCTTTAAAACTTCTGTAGGCAGGCAAAATAAAAATAAATTTTGATTATTCCACGAGGAACTTTTTTATCTTGAGTGGTTGATACTTGAGAGTACATGTAAATTCCATGAGAATATATAACAATATTTCAACTGTCACAAAATCTACCTACTTCTTCTAACTACCTGTAGCTGAAAGGAGTATTTTCAATACTACGAGGGGTATTAGAAAAATAAGGTTCCCAAGATTTTTTAAAATAGACAGCTCTATATTTCTACTTAGTGTTATACATCAATTTAAAACTTAAAAGTTAAGCTATTTATTCACGTAATCACCGTTTCTGTCCAAACACTTTTGTAGACGATGCTTCAACTTTTCTGTCCCCATGTTGTATAATTCTGCCGCCAATCCTTTTAGGAATCAAGTAACCTCTTCCTTGACTTCATCATCGGTACTGGAGCGTTGGCCACCCAAGTGTTCCTTTAGTTTTGGGAATAAGTGATAATCACTTAAGGCTAGGTCTGGGCTGTAGGGGAGATGGGGTACAATAGCCCAACCAAAATTTGTCAGCAGTTCTTGAGTTTGACGTGAGACATGAGATCGAGCGTTGTCATGGAGAAGCCTCATACCACTGGACAATGTTCCTCTCCGGCGGTTCTGGATCGCGCTGGAAATCTCAGGAATAAGCAAAGCAAGTTCGTGAATGGTGATTTTCCGATCTTCAAGCAATATTGTCTCAACTTTTTCAACAACTCTATCTGAAACTGAAGGCCGTCCACTTCGGTTTTCATCGTGAATTTCCATGCGGCCTTCACTGAATTCTCTACACCATTTCCGAACGTGTTGAACAGATATGCAGTTTTCCCCATAAACTTCGATTAACTGACGATGAATTTCAATAGGTGAAATCTCTTTTGCATTTAAAAAACGTATCACAGCACGAATTTCGCATCTGGCGGTAACAACGATAGGGAGCTCCATCTTCGAAGGCAGCTAGGCCGGCAGTGTTGGACGTAGCGAGGCGCGAGTGGTATGGATAGAGAGAGGGACACCTGATGAGTAATAGAGTGTTGCCAGATTTCTCCCAACATATCGCATTCTGTCTCGGCGGCATAGGGAACCTTATTTTTCTAATACCCCTCGTATTAACATATGCAATGAAAAGCCCTCTGTAAATGTGTACATTACGCTTACCCAAAATCAGCAAACTATAAGTAGTGGGTAGGTTTGAAAGTCTATAAAAATAATCCAAGTTCCATCCCAGTATAAAAAATTTTATTCGAGACACAATGAGTGGAAATAAATTATAACTTAGAGGTAGCATGTAAACTAACAGTTCAGTCTTTTGATGATTTGTCTTTCTTGTGTTTGGTGATCTGCTCGTACTTTGTCTTGCTGGACCACCAGAGAAGGAAGGGGATGGCCAGAGAGGGTAGAGTCATCACAGCAAAGGCTCCCCAGTCCAGCTGAAACAGTAAATCCATACAATGACAACTGTGCAAAAATTAAACTTGTTCAAGACCGCAACGAATTACCTTGGAGTGATTTGTTTGTCACTAACCAACCAAATCTAAAAACACACAAATTGGGCCAAAAGAAGTAATTCTTTGGCAAAAGATCCAGGTTATGCCTATCTCTGTTACCAAGTAGACGGGATAAGCATGGGGATTATACAGGGAGAACCATGGGTTTGATCTCTAGAAATATCAGCTAAATTTGATCTAGATGGATTTAGACAATTATTTCTAAGAAGCTTTAATATATTAAACCAATTTTAATGGAGTCAACTAAACATAATCATACAGGCTAATCGTGACTAAACATGTGCCTATTCTAGACGAAGCCTTATAACTGACTGGGATCTGATCTTGAAGTGTTTCTTAGCCTAATTTTTAGAGACAGTACAGACTGACACAGAAGATCGAGTTGAGGATGGTTTAATATATTTTTACACAAGTTTTCTATGTAATCCATCCAAGTTAATATACTAGAAAGCACTTGAAGCGAGTCACATCAAGCATATGTTGTTCATGTTTTCTTCTTTAATTGTACTTGCTGATTTGGGACCTTAATCTTTTGTAGACAATCTGATTTTTGTCTTGGTGGGGTTCATTGCTAAGTAATCCATTATGTACTATCGTGTTCATATAAATCGAGTTTATCGTAATGTGGGACAGTTGTTCAACTGCAGTGTTGCTATTCAGTAAAAGTGTACTAATTATATACAACTCATCAGTATACATAACTGTATTTGGGGGTTACTATAGAAAAGTAATTTGCAAATAGGAAAGATACAAACAAAGCTGCAAGAAAAGCACTTAATGGCATGACCAAAATAAGAGATTCCTCGTTTAAAAAACCATTTCCCTGTGAAAGCAAATGGCAGAAAAAAGGCTATGGTCTATCTAATGGTTAATCATCACACACTGCCCCAGTGAGTTTAACTGTTCCTTGAAGGTATGGTTTGAATATCCTCGGAGATTTTATGAAATATGGAGGATTTGGCCACTATAATCTTCTCACCTACACCTTCACTTGTTCTGTTAGCCCTATGCAAGAGAATGAGGTTCCACCAATTATTGTAACCCTTTTGTTAAAAGTTATTCTTAGCTCTGTTGGTTTCCCTAACCGTTTTTCTTTGAAGAAAATTACTTGGACTAGGAATGCCCTTACTTATCCTTGATTACCTGTGTTAGAGGGGCAGTGAGTTTACTTTCACTGTTCGACTTGTGATTTTTAACTCAGAAACAGTCCAAATAGCACGACCCCAACAGCGTAGATGGACTCTGATTCCAACACAATTTCAGGTAGATATAAGTTCATCCCTGTTCAAATCAACTGTCTTCCTTCAAATATACTGACATTAATGAGAAGATGGTATTTAGATGAATAGTGCTGTGCTAATTGCCAAGTATTAGAAGCTACTGCATATCTAATACAATGAAATTTTAGTTTAATCAAGATGACAGATAAGAGACATTCACTTTATCATGATTGGATAATGAAGGCTTATTTAACCCCCGCATCGTTTGAAAATTTTATGCTCATTCCTCTTTATCATAGTTTTGTTTGGAAAATAATAATAGGACATTTACGGTTGCCAGAGGATATGCTGACTGGCTTTGGCTACACTTCAGTTCATGACAGTGGAGAAAAGGTATCCCTCTCTGGCTTTCACCATATTTGATTTTGACTTTGTTAGCAGACTGCAAAATTGCATAAGCCTGATTGTTATATCAGTATCCCGATATGAGCAAAGAGAAACAAATTACTTGGGCTCAAAAGAGCCTTTGTAGTTACAGAGAAAACACCTACTTACATAGTGGGAGAAACCGTTAATTATTTTAAACTTGTGTACACTCTGTTTAATTTTATAGATTATATACATCTTTTATATGTATACCTGGATTCTATTAAAACTCACCAAATGGGGGGAGAACTTCTTGTCGTAATCTTTAAAAGCAATAATGACTCCTTCACCTGGCTCACTTGTTACAGCAACTTGAACCTGTGAACAAAATTATTCATTTACTTTACATTTGTATATTTACTGCCAACAACCATAATAGTTTATCTACAGCAAGAGCCCCACAATATTAGGTGACTGTATCATCCTAACACACATACACACACTGTTGTAATATATTATGTGCAGCCCTGCCTACCTGCCATCACTATTGTTGGCCTTAGTTTGTAAAATTGCAATTTTTGAAATCTGATTTTATTTAATGAAAATAGAGTAACACTAAATCACTATGACTTTTCTGAAAGATCAAAAGAACATTGTCTCAACCAGCTGCTTCTATATAGTATAGAATTTTAATACATCCATAACTATTTCCAGAGCAAATTTGTTCTAAAGACCATTTTAGTAATGCTGACAATAATTGTTACTCCAGTATTCAGTTTGATGTTATTCTGGAACACAATACAATCAACTCCCGATTTTCCGGGTGCAGAACAACCGTGCTGCAGTTTAAGTGGGGTAAATAATTTTAGCGACAACAAAAATTATTAATTGTATAGTTAATGCAAATTGAAAACAATTGTCCATAATTTTTTGTAATTTTACTTCATTTTTATTTAAATTGTGTTTTAATAATACTAATTGTAAATATCAGATAAAGAACTGGCATGCAGCATTTGTTTAAACAATGTGAGAGATAATGTTTAAAAATATCAAGTAGCGGCGTGGCATGGCAGTGTAGTGAGTGAAAATAGGCGGGATCAGGTACACAATGGAAGTGGTGTATGATCACATGTACCCGATTGGGTACAACACATCGTCATGAACCTGTTAAGGATAGAGTTATTAAGATGGGACAAGATATTTTAATTATGGGAGGGAAGATTGTGGAATAAATGTTAAAAATATTTTGTGAGAAAGGGGATAATTATATTAAAAAAATTAAGTACACTCAAATCTAACCAAACCAAAATTGGTAACATTGGCTAGTTATTACAAGCTTTATCTCACACAGTGTACAGATATAAAAGTGGAATGTTGTTCATACCAATTAAACTAACAAGTAGTACCACTTTTAAAAACTGAAAAAGAAACTTTAAGTAGTTTGTGATCAGTATCACCAACATCCTACACAGAGTTAAGCTCGTCTGTCTGTCTGCACGATTTCGTGAAAACAAACTGACCTATAGACTTGTAATTTAATATGAAGCTTTATTACTATTGAGGAACACTGAGTTTGATGGTGGTACATGTCACTTCATGGGATTTAACTGAGTATTAGCAAACATTTTACATTGGTCTTATGGATAAACATGATGGCAACAAGAAAATGGCAGGATAAAGTTTTAAACAAACTCAGTACCTCATAGATTTTAACATGTGACATATTAAAACATGAAGCCTAATTATTATGCTAACACATCCAACATTATTTTATGGCAACAGTGTTTAGATTTTTATTAATTAAACATAAAATATGAAACACAATTTAATGAACAATCATGGTGGCAAGATATCTCAAGAAAGATTTCATCTGTAGACTTGAAATTTTGCATGAAACTTCATTTCTACATATACAAGAATGAGTACTATAATATTGCATGTCAAACAATGGAATTTGGGTGGGCGTCATTAAAGCTTATCATTCAGTAGACTGACACAATTTCTCCTTTGTTTACCGAGGGATGTAAAGATTCTTTGCTGTATGATTATCTGTTGTCCTGTCTGTAAATAAGAAATGAGATATTGACTTCAAATTTTGCATTGAACTTCAGCAAAGCCTGTTACATGACACAATGTGTGGCATACTCCTGCCTTGTTACAGACACAATTGATGGAGAACTAAACAATATATACCCTGTTGGCATCCTCGGAGGGCTTATAGTTGACCTCGGCGGCAGTGAAGTTGTAGTAACCGTACTTGGTGGGTCTGATGACCACAACATGTGACACGTTAGTAGCAGGGGCAATCCTATCCAGTTTGACAGTAAGCTGACCTCCAACAACCGTGAACGCCTCCGAATGGAAACTAGTGTCACTCAATACAACGTTTAGAGCGGCACTGGTTCCGATGTTATACAGCGTGTACTGTAAGAATCACTTGTTTATTAAACTCATCTTAATGCTATACATAAAGAGCATATAAAACAATGTTAATATGAATTCAATTTTACATTGGCTTTATTATAGTAAAAAAGAAACATCTGATTAATTAGATGATACTTGCCTTTCATGTTATTTTTTTCTCATATACAAACATTATTAAAATCAGCTGCCACTTCAAAATTTACTTCTTAAAAATATATAGACTACTATATATTAAATTTCCAAAAGAAATGTATTCTCTTTACTTTATGCTTGTAAAATACTTTATTATACAATGACAACAAAATGTTAATTCATAATTTTTTTGATAGGTATTTTTGTATAAAATTAAAACTTCTATGGTATAAAAGAAATCCTTATTGGTATCTCCATACTGCATGTACTTAGAAATAAATTGTAATAAATTTAATAATTTTAGTTGTAATAAATTTCAATGAGTCATTAGAGAGAACAATGTGTTCAACATAAAGGATTGGGCAATTCAATAAACAAATTTCAGTATCACATTTGGTAGTGCTTCTTTAAATCAAGATTATTTCAAATAAATCAGTATTTCTAAACAAGTAAAATATTATTTACTATATCTAATTTTTAAAGTAAATAGTGTACATGTAATATGTTAAAACATAATTTTTAAAATGTCCAAAGCTCAATGACAAAAATAAATTGTTTGAAGATTATTATTATTCTTATGGGGAAAATTTACCTACCTTAACAATTATATCCATGTTTTCAACTAAATATTTATTTAGGATCTGTTTCGAAATGAGAAGGCGGGCACCATTTTCTACCTGTTGTTGCTCTGTGCACACACATCCCCACACTAGACCCAGAAACAGTAAACACGATACCACTTTCATCTGAAAAAGGACACCCAAGTTACAAAGATCCATATAAGGCGGTGGTAGAACTGAACTTGAAGTAGCTTGAATACTAGGACTACAGGACGAGTTAATGGTGATTTGATTGAGTGATAATCAATGGATATCAACCTATTTTATATTACATTAAAATAATGACATGCACTCTGATATAGTACATTCACATACTGATTAGTCTTCCAACAACATTAAGAGCAATAAAAAAGTATGTACCAAAAATTAAACTACAACTAAAAATATTGTTCATGGTTTTATTCTGTTAACTTGAGGAATTTATAGATTTCAATTATCACTTTGGTAGACTTAATGACAGACCATCCAAGTAAAATCAACACACCATATCATATTATGTGTGGACAAAATCTGGAGAGAGGGCATGTTCATAAGACTGAGAAATATGTGTTAAACATGCAATTTTTCAAATAACTGGTTTACAAACAATACACACGTGTGTATATGTAAATGTTCAATAAATTCTAAAAAAGCAATATTTTTTAATTATCACTGCAGTTCTTCTAATTGAGCTAGAAATGTGAAATAGCTGACATTTTTGAGGTGGAGGAAAAATGCTTTATCAAATTAAAAGTACAAGTTTAATTTTTAATTTTTCAAAAAGCACATTTTTGAGGATAGGTGGAAGAGAGGACTTTTAAGTCCTAACTTCGTCTTTATAAATATAGAAATTTTTCATTACATTTTTAAGATGTCCTAATAATTAATCACTAGACATGTAATTTATATTATTAGAAGCTTGATATGTCGGTAAAGAAACTGGACAATAATAGAATCAATGGTCAAGTCTTGGTAGTGTTTTATCTATTTATACTAATTTAACTCCAAGTATCAGGATAGATTATAACAATTTTTTATTAAAAATATTACAAAGATCCAAAGATTAAATTATAAATGATACATATGAAAGATAAGCTACTAATCACACTTTTTAACTGTCAAGTAGGTCTTTAATGTTCCTTTGTTATTAAAACTGTTTGTGTGTTTGTATTAAAACTATTAACTATATTATAATTTGTGTGGATTAATATTTTAATTCAATACATTAAAAGGAGTTGATAATAATACATTGTAAATAACTATAATTGAAATGATGAAGATGTAGCTTGTAATGGCTTTTCTTAATCGATACATTGAAAATCACAAGAACCAATAGTGATCACTTTATTTTGTGAGGCCTATCGATAGTAATTGCTATTGAAAGGCTTCACAAAATAATATTTATCAATATTGGTTCTTGTCATTTTCAATGTAGTGAATGAATATAATGTTATAATAATATAATAATACATAATAATATAAAATGTTTTTGTATTTGATAGTATAGGTACCTATTTCTAATCGATAATTTGGTGCCCCGATTCAATTGTGGTGGTGCTGCTAATTATATTGCAACTACAAACATCTCTATAAAAAGTAAACCAGTCACAGATTTTTTGTCACTACATTATACCATCAAAAAGTCTTAATTTGTCTGTTTCATAGAGAAATAGTACATGAGAGTAAATATATATTTCATATCAAACTTAGAACCCTCAAAGAACGTGTTGACAAATCAAGCATTTTTTGTAATATTGTGTGTGTACGTTCCTACCTCTTTTTTGGCATGTAAATACCATGTTTGCATATTACTATGTTACTATTTTGAGGGACAAATGTGTATGACAGCTTATAACACATGTACATCATCATTATACTTGCAGCCATCACTCAAAACACCATAACTATGATTTTACTTTTTTTGAATGGAGTTGGAACAATGTTGTCATTCAATAAATTAAAAGAGCAGATATTCTAATAAATTTTAAATAAATAAAAAATAGAATGTTTCTGTATTTGATAGTTTAGGCATTTGTAATCGATAATTCGGTATCCTGATTGGATTGTGGTGGTGGCCACTTACTATACTACAGTCGGTTTTTACTGTTCAGTAATATAAATAATTAGAAATATTGATGATTCGATTTGGCCACTGGGTAGAGTACAATAAGCGGACTCGGTTGTTATATCAAAATTATTTAAATGACATTTTTCCTATCAACTGTTTTACTATTATCGTTTGATCAATAGTTAGTGTTTCTTTATTATTTATGACATTTCGTAATTGTTTAAACTATTTCTATTAATGTGATACATGTTGACTTTAATTTAGTACTTTAGATACGGTGATATCGATTTACAGTTCTGTTATTCGATATATATAAAGTATCAATGTTTGTAATAAGCGATATAAAAACCGTGTCTGCTTATCGTACTCTACCCTGGCCACTAAATGTAATGCACCTATTCAGTTTCCTACTTGATTGTTTTAGTGGACAGGCACAGAACTGAAGTCCATGATTTGCAACTCACCTGGTTAATTTTATATTTAAAATTTCAGCCTTTAACCCTCCAAGCATCCATCATATTTTGTACAATGCATAGACAATAGACATACAATGCAATTTAATAGGCATATCCGTTTTGTGAGGTTTTGCAGACTGTCCTAAAATTTATACTAAATATAAATATTAACTTAAATATAAAGTGTTATATACCACTTTTTTGCAAATAACTGTGCTTTCAGACTGTGTAACTATGAAGTTAGAAAACACAATTTCTTAGTTTAGAAATGAAAAAATTTAAACTAAAATAAAAAACAAAATTTACAATTCAGTACGCACATGTATTTCAAATATTACACATATTCAATATACAGAATAGTCAAATTGTAGGAAATTTTGTCTTGAAGACAGATATGTATAATGTTGAACTGTTTATATTAATATATATATATATATATATATGTTTATATATGTATATACATATATATATTTTTTTATGAATAAGTGCACATTTGAAAATTTTTTCTACTTGCAGTAGATATAGGCTATAGCACATTGATATAACAATGTTCCGATTTTTTATATTATTTAACTAAATATAGCTGCAATACAACAATTAGAATAGCCTACTTGGGTAGGGTACGATAAGCGAACCCGGTTTTTTATATTGAAATTGGCAAACAATATTACTTAATCATAACCATGGATATGATCAATCGATACTGATTAATTATTTTGAACAATTAACTTAAATAATCTACATCAACAGCTGTAAACACTTTCAAATAATACTCGTAATGTAATATTTCAATTATATATAAGTAACATTTGATTATTAAAAATGACATTCTATTTTAGAAAACTAAACTACATTGCTTTGAAAGATGATAAGACATGTTTTTTGTGACTTCAACATGTTGGACTGGTACCGAAAACCCATTATGTGAAATTTGTGGGAAAGAAACAACTGTAACTGTGAGAGGAGCAAATACGGTCTTCAGTTTTCCTAATTTTGGTTATAATAATTGGTTTGATCACTGTAAATATTAAATTCATATTTTAATTTAAAACAAATGAAGGTAATTATCATATTAACGGCCGGGGCGGAAAAATACGAGTTTTGCGTTAAAAACTTATTGGAATCGTCATATAGAACAAAAAAGTATAAGGTTTGATGGGGTGGAAATGAGAAATAACGAAGTTCTAGAAAATGAAAAATTAAATAACTTTTCAGTAATATCTCCATGTTCTACATCCACGTCTAGCGTCACGTGACCTTTTGTGGCCAATGATTGAACCTCGTGATGACGTCACCGGTTGCGCCGCCATCTTTGCAAACGTAAATGAAAAATAATACAGAAATGAGCAGAATTTTTATAAAAATAAATGTTTTTCTTAATTTCGAGAAAAAAATTAATTACGAGTGCCCCCTTCGGTGCTGCCCCGCGCTGATGTCAATAAAAGAAAAAACATCCCTCGAGATAGTACCTATCAGTAAAATATAAAATACTAGAGGGGCTGATCAAAAATATAAATTGAAATGTAATGCAAAGGCAATTATATGTAAAGTTAAAAAACTAAATAAATCATGAAAAAACTCAAATATATAGATGGATCAGAGAACACATACCATTAGTGTGTTGGCGGATACAGCTGAGCAGCAGCAACAAAAAAGTCGTCTATCACAACGAAACGACAAAGTCTCCCGGTTTAAAAACACCACTCGACCGCACGACGCACACATACACTCATTTTTAAAAATTCCATGTTCAATTAAAAAAGAGATAATTTCGTTTTGGTTAAAACGTAAACTCTTTACGTGCCCTACAAAACACTCAGACACACACAATTCACTAGGGTTGGTTGAACTAGTGGATGGTTGATTCATCATTGTAAACGCACTCACTCAATCCGACCTACTGAACACGATATCTTGTGTAGAACTGACCCATGCCCCGGAGAACTCAGATAACAGGTACGTTATCAGGCTGCTATCAGTCCCGGCCGCAGATAATATTCAAGTAAACAGATTATCCAGACACAGCACACAAACTGAACATTAAAACATTAGGAACTTAACCACTTATCAATATACCCCCTAAAATCATGTTATTTGTCATTTGCACCCCATAGTACTATATATATTTTTTGTTCAGGAGGGTGAGCAGAATACGTTGGTAACGTCAAATTCGTGATTTGCCGCCCCGGCGTTTAATCTTACTGGTACGCAAATGAATGTTATTGAGGACTATAGATACTCTTATATCGATTGATAGTCTAGGATTTGAGATGCAAATATAAGATATTGATGATTATATTCTTCTATATAAAAAAAAACCTGGTCCCCTTATCATACCCTACCCCTGGTTTGTTTACATATGCTAATAGCCTTTTCTAAGCTTTTAGGAATTTATTGATATGTACTTAATAAGTATAGCATTTAGAACATTAGTAAATTTAAGCTCTTCTCACTTTTATGCTACACAATGCAACACCTACCAGGAACCTAAAAATACACAAGCCCTAATTTAGTACACTAAAATATCACAAATAACTTGTTACACATGTTCAGAAAAATTCATAAATATTAGCCTATATTCTAATAGGTAACGCTAGGTTATTTAACAAAATTTCTGACTTACCATAACTTATTTAGTTAATAATGTCTAACTTTTGATGACAATTTACAAATCACGACTATACTAAGAGAAAATTAGAAATACTTTTTAAAAAAGAGGGAAGGTTGACCAATACCCTAACTTACAAGACGACAGTTAGAAACACTTCTTTCATTGGTCTCACCGCCAACAACACATTTTAGACTATTGGTGGCGTTCTAGTTTTAGCACACTATTGCCATCAGCTGAACTCGTGGAACTTCAAAATGCCACGCAGGTGTTTTACGATTTCAGATGTTCTCGGTTTTCTCTATGCTCTGGTTAGTATACTCACACATTTACATGTAATCCAGTTCAGATTATGTTATTGGTGTAGATGGCTTTTGTTGCCTTTAGCTTTATGGACGCTCCAGGCTATAAGATTAAGATAGGTTTACGTCGTTATTAAAATGTATGTCCACTATATAGTAACAGTAGGTAAATTGTTTGTAGATATGTTAAAAATACAAGATACCGGATAATATTTTAAAGTTAATGTTCAATACTAATTAATTAAACTATAATCTGATAATATAATGATTTCAACTATTGTGTTATGAATGTTTTAAAGTGCATAATCAAGCGTATCATAACGGGCTTACTTACTAATGTTACTATAAACTCTGTTTACCTTACAACAAGCATGAATTCAGGAATCAGCATTAAATTTGTCAGGTACAGGTGAAAAAAGCGCAACAGTATCTTAGACTGCGATTTAATTACAGCACTAGTCACTAATTACTATATCAAAATTATGCTCTTTCATGCTTTGTCACGTCCCTTAGAGGGCAACTTAGAGTAAGGCAGTTTGTTGGGGTCTAATGGATATGCTAGATAGTTCAGGTGATCCCCAATGAACTGGGAAAGTACCTCTCTAGGAGCGTCACTCAAGAGCCACTTAAGACCAATGGGGGATTCGAATCCAACCAATGGTTGGGCTTGGATAAAAGTTGGTTAAGCGTCCTGCATGAGGTGGCCCTGCTTTCAACTAAACCTCAGGATCTGGATAGTGCCTGAATTGGTTGCCCTCGGCGCCGCGCAGTAGTGGTGACAGGTCGGCCTTGACTAGTCTTGACTGCTATGTCCAAAGTTGTAACACATGCTGTTTTTGTTCACTGGGGGCCACCCAATCTCACGGTGTGAGGCGACCCGAGCCTAAGGGATGCATCGCGCAGGGATAATAAATAATTAATAAATAAATAAAAAGGCCTTTATTCATGAGCGATTTTCAACATTGATGTTGTTTTACAAAATAACTCAGGTCATGTATAAACTAAACATACAATATACAACCAAACAATAAAAATAACTTCACAATATTCCTTAAGCTAACATTTTTTGACGTGACAACGTCTTAAATTAGGTTGCAGCTCGGAGTCACTCATGAAAAAGTGTAACGCCCGGTAACTTACGATGCCCGTCCAGTGGGTCCGCCGCACGGGATCCGCACGGGATAAAGCAGATAACTGTGGGTCCGCCGCACGGGATAAAGCAGATAACTATGTTTATTCGTGAAAATGTGGAGTGCTTAGATTCGTCATTTACAACAACTACAACAATAAAGGTAAATAATTGTACACTGATATTTCATTATCGTAAACTATGATTGATTGATTAATTGTTAGATTGACACAAAAGTTGAGAAACTGAGTTTATAGGTTATGTCATACTATTGACAAATGTACAACAATAAAGGTAAATAATTGTACACTGATATTTCATTATCGTAAACTTATGATTGATTGATTAATTGTTAGATTGACACAAAAGTTGAGAAACTGAGTTTATAGGTTATGTCATACTATTGACAAATGTTGATAGTGTTAAGTAAATTATTAGTTTAAATCACTCTGCAATCAATCGTAATTCAGTCGATTGAGAAGAAACAGCGCGTATTGCTAGTCAAACATTTAAAATAACAAATTATAACCTCTAACCTGTCATAACAGTGCGACCAAACAAACGAACTAAACCGACCAATCACCACGCGCGGAGTTAGAATTTAACTGTGTTTAGCAAGAATTTCAAATTCCAATTTTAGTAAATGTTTTATTCAACTTTACCATTTACAATAACAAATTTTAATTAATTTCAAATTATGTACAATGTTTTAGTAAACAAAATATATTTCTATAGTTAAAATTTGTGCAATTCTTATTTTCATTCAATTCCTTGTTCCTATTGTGCAATTTAATAATATTCATATCAATAAATATTCTACCGAGAAAAAGACGTTGTCACGTAAAATTTTCGCCCGTAAAACCGACTTTACAGGCAACCATAATTTTTTTAATTTGTCTTTAAACGCCCTCAAACTTAAATATTTCATTTCAGGCGGCAGGCCGTTGTACCGCTGGGGACCGAAGTGAGAAAAGTCCTTTTTCCCTCTGTCAAGGCGCACGCGCGGCACCGTCAGCATGGCATCCTGTCTCGTCTTACGCTCCCTAATTATTGACCGGGCAACTAATTTATTTTTTAGATATGTTGGCCTACTGGTTGTCAGTACCTTGTGGACAAGAGACACAGTTTGAATTTTGCAAGTGTCCTGTATAGATGGAATTTGAGCCAATTTACGATAAGAACTGATATGGTCATATTTCCTCAAACCATACACAAATCTTATGGCTCTGTTATCTAACTTTGTTAAAATTAATAATTTTTCTTTGGTCAAACTATTTACAAATGCAGGGAGAGCATAATATATTAAAGGTAATATCAATGACTTGACAATCTGGAGCTTAGCTGACACCGGCAGGAACGACCTCAGCCTGCAAACAATCCTCAATCTACAAATGACCTTCTGATGTATATATTTTACATGACTTATAAACTCTAGTTGTGAGTCTATTTTAACACCCAGAATCTTAACAGTTTCACTGAGAGACAGGGGCGAGTTGTTCAACATGACGTCACTGGAAAGAGATTGGCCGGCATTATTAAATCTCAGATTTAAAATTGTACATTTATCTGGGTTTAACCCAACCCATTTCTTTCCGACCACATTAGCACTTTTGACAAATCATTGTTAATTTTTGTTAGTGCCGTTTTTGCCTCTGAGGATGGGTAAGGAAGCAATAGCTGGCAATCGTCAGCATATGAGTGCAGGGAACAAAACCTTATCATGTCGGCAAGATCAGACGTATAGATGGAAAACAAAATAGGACCGAGGCAGCTGCCCTGTGGAACTCCACCAGACCTGTGCAGTATGTTAGAGTAATCATTACCAATTTTGGTGATTTGAGATCTTCTACTTAAATAAGATGCAAAGAATCTTACAGAGGCATCATCAAACCCATAAAATTTTAGTTTTGCGATGAGCATTCGGTGATTGACAGAGTCAAACGCCTGTGAATAATCTAAAGACGTCAAGGTACAGCAGAGATTCCTATCAACTGCAGAATACATGTCATCAAGAATATCCACAAGAGCAGAGGAAGTGCTGAAATCCTTTCTGAAACCAGATTGATGTTCAGGCAAGACATGTTCTTGTTCTATAAAGGATGAAACTTGTTCAACTACTATCTTTTCTAATATTTTGGAGACCACTGGAAGAATCGAGATAGGTCTGATAATACGTCAAGAACGAAGTCCTTGGGTGTTGGGCGCCCTCCCAAGCGTAAATAGCCTTACCTGGTCACGCTGGGCTCTGACTGGGTGAACATTATACTTCCTAGGAACTCGTCAGACCTTTTATGGATCCTTCAATCAAGAACCAAACAGATATTGATCTGTAAATTTTACAGCAGGCAGTTGCATCTAGCACTTTGGCTTTGGCCTTTCATCACGCTAAACTACTATCGACGAAGATTCAGCAGTTGGTGGTGTTGATGTAGAGGTCTGGACCAGCTGAGGACGCGAGTTGGAATTAGTGGTTTAGAGTTGGTGATTGGCTGTGACGCTAATTCACACAGTGATGCGTTGGACCGCACCAACTCAAACAGCAGGGGTAAGTCACTTCTGGAGTATAATGTCCCGCAGTCTGCAAATGTGAGTACTGTTTTGCATGTAGACGCAAAGAGAGGTGATAGATGTGACATGATGATGGTTGTTATGGTTAATCTGATACATTGCTGGCATGTGTCTGATCTCTCCCGGCACTTGAAAAGTTTAGTATAGGAATCCAAGAAACACAGACTGGGTGTCATACGAGGAATACGTAAGGGTACAACTAGAATGTGACGGTAGTAACCGGATTCACAATACAGTGAAGCTGAACAAATCTGCCGACAATCTGACATCTGCAAATGTGGGTTCATTTGATCTCAGTTGTCCATTTATTAACAGGAGAAGATCCATAGTAGCCTGGTGAAGCACCAAGCTTCTTTGAAATGGAAGAGGGTTAGGGCATTATTTAGGAGAGCAAACATTTGGGGTACTTGGGAGACCTACCATGAGGCCTTTGCACTGGACAACCGCAAGGTCCGTACTGCTAAAATATTAGCCTGGAAGAAACTGTACACTGTATATTGACAGTGTGCAAGATTTTGCAAAGCTTCAGAAGCTATTAGCAAAAAATCTAATCTCGCCGTTTCGTGGTTTTAGAAACGATCAAGACATGTATATTACTGAACTGGAAGGAATTCTAATATTTATTATGAGAACACACTTTATGGACAGTATAATTTATGACAAGGATCAACTACTTAGCTGCGTAGGAAGACCTGCGGGACAACCCGCTCACAATGGAGTGTAGTAACATTTAAAAGGATTAAGTGGGTTATCAACTCGTTTAACCTATATAAAGCTCCTGGAGAGACGGATTGAGTCCGGTTTGTTTGCAGCGAGGGTTGGATATGCTCCTATGGATCGACCTAAGTCGTTTAGGCCGGTAAAGTCTATCCTCCTTTCATTATGATTCTTGTGAACAGCAAGTTCAACATAACAGTCACGTAACTGACCAATGCTGTTCTGAATATGGTGAGAAACTCTTGTAATGGTGGAGTGTCAACTCCACCAAAGCTGCCTTGGTTGCTTTTGCTAGGAGGTGTCAGTTGGAGGGAATTGGTCCATTTTTATTGAGAGGTTCTTCTATTCAGTTGACGTCTGAGGTTAAATACCTGGGCGCAATCCTTGATAGGGCCCAATCATCTGATACGGGGCATGGTTACCTGAGGAAGCATCTTCCCAGAAATGGTATCCTTCTGGAGATTGTGTGACGAGCAGGAGGAAACTGCTGAATACCTGCTTTGTTACTGCCCTTGCAATAGCAAAGGATCTATACGCCATCTTTGGTAGTTTGGACAAGAGAGGTGAATTTCCCCAGGAGGACCTGATGATGGTTGTTTTCAGTGGTCTGTTGAACTGCCGAAACCATAGACTGGTACGCTTCTTATTGTGCTCCCGGTGTATGCGAAAGGCCCTTGAGGCTAAATGCATGGTAATAGGCCGCCCCAATAGAAGAAAAAATTAGAGTCGCAAAACTTATGTAGAATAAAAAGATTCAGCTAATAGTTCTACTAATGAAAAAGAAAAGAAGAAGAGTCAGGAAAATGAGTAAACATGTAATGTTAATTTCTAGATTATTGAAGGTTTGCTTATATTGCACATTAAGTAATAACCTGTGTGAGCACATCAAAAAGATTTTTTAAATTTGTATATGTCGAAACCATCATTTAACAAATTGTTAAATAACAAATAAGTAACATAATTTTTCTTTAATGTTTTCTTTATTTGCCCCTAACTTCATTATCCATTCTAGTGATTCTGGCTAATAGACTTTATTTCAAACAATTCCCCAGAACATTGCTGAACAACAAAATGTTGCCTGGTCTGTGGTCAAGCTCGGCAATAATCCGTCACTAGTTACTCGGCTGGGTCGCCTAATAGGCAATATATAATATACAATGACCCGCAAGTTTATCAGCAACTGGTAGTTTCCCGCAGATAACAGTAGCCTTAGATGCTTGAGTCCTTGTAGCAATTATGTAGTATCCAGAGTATCATAACATTTGAAGTTAGATGCAATTGGGTCCAAGTTATAGAGGCCAGATGTTTCTAGATTATCCCAGATTTGGTATTTATTCTGAGAGTAGGGACTTTCAAGAGCTAGGTAGTTTTGTGCACAAAAGCTTTTTTAATGAAAGCGCTCAATAACATTTTAAGTAAATATTTGTGCCATAATACGTTTATATAAATTTTAATGAAATATACGTAATACTGAAGTTGCACGAAAGTATTTTTATTCAACAACAACATAGTGATTAAACTACGAAGGTGAATGCAAAATTGTCGTAGGTACAAAATTGACCGTCAAGTACCAGCGTCGTAAGCAGATAATAAATTGTTATTTCGTATAGACTCCAAAATTGTACTACTTAGCAATCTATCCCTTTCGTTATTTTTTAATTAGCTCATAGGGAAAGATTCCAAACTTTATATAAATATCTTGATAAACATTAGAACAAAATATAGGTTTATAATTTTGGTTTATAAAAAATATGTTTGATACACGTTTTAAAAACATTTCTAGCAGATGGGATTTTAATATATGGATAAATGTAAATTTATCTAAAGACGTACATTGTACTTTAGGTAATGGTGTTATATTGATATTATTAATTTGATTTTAAAGGGTGTAGATTGGGCTTATCGCTTTATTTTATATACAATTCTCGATTTTGCCAAGGTAAGATTATGAATTTACCGAATTGTATTGTGTTTTTGTTCTATATATTGTAATATTTCTTGTTATACTGGCTTTATTTTTACCAAACACTTTTTAAGAGAAATGAAAGGTTCTTGCTCGTTGTTCGGCTGTCGACTTCACATTCTGAATTCTGTCTGTATTGTACTGTCAGTTTTACCAAATCGGCAGTCAGTCAATCCGAAGCAGCTGGTGTGGTGGTGTTATTGAGGTGATAGTAAACTTTGATAAGCTCGATAAAAGTGTTTTATTTTACTCTGTGATGATTAAAATGTGTTAATTGTTTTAAAATCTGTATTCTCAAATATCGTGTTGTTATATCAATCATCGTCAGTTCATTCACTTTGCGTTTTTACGATCCCCTCGCCTTGGTTTTACTCGGGATAGTCTACGATCGATGAAAAACAGTCATTGAGTCATGCTTGATGGACCGGGTTGGAATACGAGTATTTCGATAATTTTAAAGAACAGGACTACATTAGACCTTTAAATCAAGGTAAAATTACAGATTTTAGGTATTAACCATAAATGTAAGCATGGATAGTGTTTTCTATAGGGTACTGCAGGTCTTTGAAATCACTAGGTAATTAGTAAGAAGACATGACTTTTTATAAAAATTACTTAATACATAAAACAATTAAATTTATTATTGGTTTGTGTAATAATACCCTTTATATAAGAGAGTTAATTAAGCATGCATAAGTAATACTTCATGGTATAGCATTCTTCACTTTTTTGCAGCATACTTTAGAAATTTGTTAGGATGCTAGTAGTTTTTCTACACTCTCAAGTTAATAGTTTTGACAAGTCAGAATTAACACAAATAATATTCTAATTATTGTAAATACTGAATAGGATTGTGTTTGAGATGATCATTTATAGTGTAACCTCTCTTCAAGATAAATTTAAATAAGAATTACAGTTGTTACTTATTTTACCCAAGTTGGAAGTAACTTAAAACAGTGGGGAGACGGTAACGATTAGATGGGCTTAAGTTATATTATCCACCTTCGATATTATATAATAATTTTATGCAGCCTAACAAGAATTAGAAAGTATTATTGTTAATGTTAACATAATTAATGTATTATGTAGGCCAAAATAATACATTACAAATATATAAGAATTAAGTATGTGATGATTATTAATGAAATAAATTTATAATAACAAACCAATTTTGGCCTCTAATAAGAGAAACTGCAATCTTTATAGTAGCCCAGATAGCAGTGAGCACCCAGTTTTGTAAAATGACTTGAAGTAAAGTAGGCCTATTCTACCCAGACAGATGCAGTATAAAAAAAATCACAAAGATGGTCTGCTGGATAGTCTGTCGGTATTCCATTCCTCAAACTTCTATTGACCACTCGCCAAGGACTTTCAATCATTTGAGTATTTGCATTGGTCTGTGGATCAATGAAATGTTTTCGATAATTTGCAGTAAAATATAAAAACCCATGATTAGTTAAAAATAAGACTCCCAAGTCCTTGTGGTTTCTGGTTTGACATGTTTCAATAACAGAGTATACCTGCGTCCCTCTTGTTCTGACAGATCTTGAGTCAGTGCTTGGGTATTGATTGGAAGCCAATATTTTAAAAAGTTTTTCTTACTGGGAACCTAAAAAAACTACATTATTAAAAATAATAGATTTTATTTGAATTACTGTGAAAATTACATATCATTATGACAATCCGTTCTTGTTTTCTGCCTCCAGAAAGGAAGTGGTCTTGGTGAGAAGTAGGCCACTTTGTGCCTATCTTCTATTTTTTATTAGGCTAAATCTACTTATGTTTTATAAGTATGAAAATTTAAAGTCAGCATTTTATGAGCGCTCATGTAGACTGTGCTTGAATTTAGGTACTATCTCAAGGGGTGTTTTTCTTTTTTAGCCAGAAGTGCAGGTTGACCCCGAAGCCCACACTGATAGCCGGGGGTATTTTCGATTGGTACTTTCTTGATCTCAGATCCAAAGCTAGATTGGTGCCATTGTTAACATATTTATTATAACCAAATCTAAACCTTCTTATATTAACAAGAAGTATATAACAAAGTGACCTACTTCCCGCCAACATCGCTTCCTTTTAGGAGGCATAAAACAAGAACTGATTGTTATAATCACATGTGATTTTCACAGTAATTGAAATAAAGTCTGTTCATTCTAATAATGTAGTTTTTTTTTTTAGTTTCCCGGTAGAGTACGATAAGCGGACCAGGTTTTTTATATCGATTATTACAGTTATTCATACTTAATATTCATTTATCGAATACGTGTTTATAAATTATATCAACATATCTATAGTAATAATAACAATCATATTTTTAATTAAACTCATTAAATCAAATCAAATCTCTCTTTATTGTCGTAAGGCAGTTATATGCATTGACAACGTCAAAATTATCTACCAACAGGTTTTGTCAATCACAAACTGGTAGTCAGTCAAACTTGGCATAAGTGCTAGTTTGGGTTACAAACTAATTGAAAATTCAAACATTTTAGCAATAATAAATTATAAAATAGCCTGACCAAAAATTTAACATTTTTTTTAGGTTTACGTTAAAAACAATATATGTAACAGACAACACATTAAAATTAATAACAATAAAAAATAACAAGTTTCATTAAAAAATTTTGAGAAATTAACAAGTTTTATAAAAGTTTTATATAGATAACAAATAAAATTTTTAAATAAACAAATAGGCCTAGTTAAAAATATTTGACATTAAAATTTATTGTACCGTATAGGTTAATAAAAATACCATACTGTACAAAATTAAAAATATATACTTTGACATGTAAAGAATTTGTTCAAAGAATAAAATGGGTTCTTCAACAACCACACTACTAACTTATTTTTAAAGATTTGAGTATTGTACATTTTAATGAGGTGACTTAACTTATTATAAACTTTCTTTGACAAAACAGTATGACTTTTCAAGGTTTTACTTAGCCTGCAGTGTACAAAGGATAAATTATTTTTATTTCTCGTGTTATGAGCATGAACATCCTCATTAAACAACCAGTCAAAAGATTTGTTCATATTATATACAACAAGATCGAAAATATAAAGATTTACAATAGTAGTAATTTTAAGTTCTTTAAAAATAGGTTTACAATGGTCAAGCCATTCAGCATTAGCAATGATTCTTATAGCTTTCTTTTGAAGAATTAAAATTTCACTTAACCGACCTGAATTTCCCCAGAATAACAGACCATACTTAATAACAGACTGGAAATAAGCAAAGTAAACCACTCTAAGATAGTCTAAGGTAACAAGTGACTTTAAACGCCTTAAAAGATAGATCACTCGAGATAACTTGGGTACAATGTGGTCTACATGACTACCCCAGGTAAACTCATTATCTATGACAACACCCAAAAATTTTACATCATTTACAGTTACTAGATTACTGTCAGTTGGATCAAAAGGCCTTAAGGTAAACACAATATTTTGAGTTTTATTTTGGTTAAGATAAAAGCCATTTGTTTCAAACCATACAGATACATCAGCCATCACAGAATGGACAGTATTTTTAAGGTCGTTAATACCATTACTTATGCTAATAAAAGACGTGTCATCAGCGTACAAAAATGTTTTGGTCTTGACATTACAAGGTAGATCATTAATACTAATCAAGAAAAGAAGAGGGCCAAGAACTGAACCTTGGGGTACTCCAAACTCGAGTTCAATATCCTGTGACCACTCCCCATTGATACACACTCTCTGTCTGCGGCTATCAAGATAGGATTTGAGAAGGCTCAGAGCAGATCCATGTATACCATAGTATTCAAGCTTCAGTAATAGATCATTATGACATACTGTGTCGAAGGCCTTACTGAGGTCGCATAAAGTTGCCTGAGCAAAGAGCCTGTTCTTGAACACATACAACACTTGACAAACCAATTCCTCTATGGCATCCATGGTCGCTCTCCCTTTTCGGAAACCAAATTGAAATTTAGACAAAATAGTATGACTTTCAAAGAAACTACTTAACTGATCATGGATATTGATTTCAAAAACTTTAGAGAAAATGGGAACAATTGAAACAGGACGAAAACTTTCCGGTTTATCTTTAGGACCCTTCTTAAACACCGGACAGACACGAGAGAGTTTAAGTTCCTTGGGAAAATTTCCCTCTAGCAGACATTTGTTTATACAGATAGTCAAAGGACTAACAATGCTACTTATTATTTGTTTCATGATATTATTTGACATAAAATACAAATCTTGACTATCAGAGTTGTTCAGTGATTTAACTGCTCTTAATACATCCTCAGAAGTCACCACTCTTCATTCAAATTCAGTATTACAAACATTGTCACTTCTTACTAAATATCTAAAACAGTCTTACTAGTAGGTGATATTTCTTTTTTTATATTCCTCACAGATTCAATGCAGAATTCATTGAAAACTGTAGGGGACACCTTGGCCACAACATTAGGCCTATTATGAAAAGAACATTCATTCTTTATTAGACTCCAGGCCGCTTTACATTTATTAGAACACAAAGTAATAATCTTATAAATAATAAATGAGCTCTAACAATCAAACATACAATTAGAACTGGAAATAGAAAAAAACTCATAAATAATATTGAAATGCTAACAACATAAGAAACATTTATAATAACACGAAATATGCGCAATTATTTATTTGTTTTCTCCTGGGTAGCAATGATTAACCACTTTCGAGAAGTTGTTGGAGCATTTTCTCTAGAAAACCGTTCTTCTCTTCTGTGCAAATACTCACAGAGATGATCTGCAAGGAAGTTGGCTGATATGCCACTTTTTAAACTTCGTTTCACGGTCTTCTACGAGCTTTCGATGTCTGTTACTATCTACAAAAGAAAATATTTTATTATATGAAAAAGTGTTTATAGTTGATACAAGTTAGTCATTGTTCCAAAATCAGTATCGGTTAGTAATAATTAAGTAATATCATTTGTCAGTATTGATATTAAAATCTGGGTCCGCTTATCGTACTCTACCCATACAAATTGTTCCAAAATTAGTGACCTCCGAAGAATAACAAAGTACCCTCGAGTTTGTATTGATACACTCATCTTTTTCATTCAGGTACAGTTTCTATTATACCTAACATCCAAGTGCCTTTATCTGATCTCTTACGGTTGTAGGGTACTTTCTTTTGCCTATTTTGCATTCTTCTCTTCTACTTCAACCGGGTACCATCCAACTTTTCCTAATTGTCATCTAGCGAAATAAAACAAACTTCGCTGCAGTATATTAAGCGGCCTCTACAATCTCATCAACAATATTCATCATTATCAGAACTACCAAAACAAAAATTACAAATTATTTATAGTTCATATTATTGCTATCGGCCTTTTCTGCTTAAAAATCTATAGATCATCCTAGTGCATAGTTCCAGAATTGTTATTACTTACCATGGCAAACAAGTTTTTATTTGTTAGTAGTTTATTATTTATTGTCGCTTTCTGCTCACAACTTTTTTATATAATAATTAAGCTGAAAATAGTGTAATGTTTGAATTGTCTCTCTTTTTTCTATTGGATTAAAAGTTAATGGTGGTGGAAGATAAAAATGGATGACTGCAAAATGTTTAAAAATTGTAACATGTTAACTGTCAACAACTTTTCCCGCATGCGCCCTTTGAGGCGCATTGGGATCTGTGAGATTTATGTACAAAAATGTTGACTTGAATAAAGAGTTTTGAACTTGAACTTGAAAAATGTGGCACAGAATTACGTTATAGATATTTAAAATTGTGGTATAGTTCAGCTCTTTTTATATCTAAAAAAGTAATAGTTTAATGATGAATAAACACCATCTACGCTATGTGTACTTATAAAATAAAACAGTGTAACATTTATTTATTGTTTACTATTTCGAAAGACAAACAAATCTGACAACTTGTGACACAAATAACACATGTACATCATAATTGTGTTTGTGGCCGCTACTCAAACATCATAAAAATGAGTTTACTTTGTTTTAATTCATTAAGAACAATATCGTTTTATTCATTACATTAAAAGAGCTGATAATAATAAATTGTAAATAACTATAATTGGAATAATGAAAATGGAGGAGCTTGTATTGGCTTTTCTTAATTCAGTCACCACATTGAAAATTACAAGGACCATTATTGATAACTTTTATTTTATGAGGTCTCTCAAAATAAAATTTATCAGCATTGGTTCTTTTCTATTTCATTGTAATGATTCAATATAATTGGACTGTTACCTTATAATGTCAACCTTCAAATTCAAGTCCATCTTATTATCTAGACGCACATCACTATATGATAGCATAAAAATCGTTGTGTAGAGCATTACAGTCTTTTGTGGAGCTAATTGCATTCAAATAGTGATACTATATCCATAAAAAGAAGACTTACCTGGTAGAGATTCAATGAATAATTTTTATAATAAAGATATTGAACGAGGGACCCACTATTGATTCTTGTGGAACTTTGGATTTTCCAATAATGGTTTTAGAAGTTGTAGAGGCAAAGTGTTCAGACAACTACCTATCATTAAGCTAACTGGAGAACCAGTCTTGCAGTGCTCCATGAGCACTTAATTTATAAAAAACTAGTAGGCCTAGTTACCCATGGTTTAATTTCAAACAGGGACTCCATTCTAAAATCACTTATGGTCCAAGTGGATTGTATATCTGATGCCGATATTGAGTGTTTGCATTTGGTACGGCCAATGCCAAAAAGTATATTTATGGCCATTATAATTTACTCCGGTCTTTTTTTGCCGCAGTTGATTTTGCTTTGTTTCCATGAACAAGAAAATATAAACAAGTACATACACAAGTCTGAAAACTCTATTTCGGTTAAACAGCATCTTCTTTCGGCCATTTTAATTTACTTCTAGTCTAAGATATTTTGTAGTACCACAGTTGAGTTTGATTTGGTACCCTGATCATGAAGATGTACGCATAAGTAGGTCTCAGAAGCATACTTTTGTCAAAGTAAACTAACAGACTTTTATTACATTCTTTAAATTTATAGTAAACTGTAGATAGTAACTTTGTCTTTGATATCTGCATTACAGTACTGACCAAGCACCAAGTACTGTATGCTAATATGTGCTCAAATTTACCATTAAAAGTAAAATTTGTAATTTTCTTACATGGTTAAACCCCTTCGTCAACAGCGATTCCAGAATAATTTGAATTAAGAAGTGTTATTACTATCAGGCTTATTCAATGCTCTTATCAAGACTATAAATGCCAACAAATTTACAATAATAAGTTAAATTAAACATATGGTTGTGGTGTCAAAAAACAATAGAACAGTTAATTACATTTAATTAATGTCTTTCAGAATCAGAATCAGAATCATCTTTATTTACAATCATTGAGATTACAAATAGTGTCTTTTACAATAATGTGAGTTTTGAGTCTTCAAGCAGTTTTAGATGAGAGTTTCACTGTAGAATTCTTCGAGTTTGTAAAATGGTCGGTCCAGGAGCCATGCTTTTAGTGCTGATCTCAGCGAGTTCCCTCTCTTGGTGTGCATTTCTTGAGGCAATGAATTGTGAATTTTTCTGCCGATGTAGGATGGTTTAGTTTCAAATAGCGTTAGGTGGTGTGCTGGCAGGATGTAAAGCTCGCCGTTTCTGGTGTTGTGATGGTGAGTGTCCTTGTTCCTTGGCAGATCTTTTCCATCTACGTACATCACTACCTCTTGGATGTAGAGTGAGACAACAGTCATGATTTTCTGTGCTCTGAGTGCATCTCTGCAGCTATCCAGGTGGTGTAGGCCGGCAAGGGCCCTAATACATTTCTTTTGGAGTGTCAGGATTCTTTTTAGGTTGAGTTTTGATGTACCACCCCATACAGAAAGACCATATCTTACGTGTGATTCAAATAGAGAAAAATAAGCTGTTTTAGCTGTTTCTAAGTTGCTAAGAGATATTATTTGTTTTATCATGTATAGGCTAGTATTTAGTCTTTTACTCAGATTGTCTATGTGTGGGGTCCAAGAGATGTTTTCATCTATAGTCAAGCCTAAGAACTTAACATGTGTCTCCAAGCGTACATCTGGGATGATCTGAACTTCGGTCGCTCTTCTTCCAAATGCTATCTGGCTGGTTTTAGTCGGGTTTGCGACCAGATCATTCCCATTGCAATATTGGTATGCCATGTTGAGGGCAACGTAGGATGATACTGCCAGGTCGTCTGCGGTTTGTCCTTTAAGTAGCAGGGTTGTATCATCCGCGTACATGAGAGGTAGGCAAAATTCTCCCACATAGTGAGGCAAGTCATTTACAAACAAGATGAAGAGTGCTGGTCCTAGAACCGATCCTTGAGGCACGCCTCTTTGAACTGGAAGAGGCGTTGATCTTATTTCTTCTGTGATTCCTCTGTGTGTATGTTTCAATTCAACGAGTTGTTGTCGTCCCTCTAAGTAGCTTTTAAACCAATTTTTTGCAGTGTCACTCACTCCCAGGTGTCCTAATTTATTCATGATAAGACTGTGACTGAGGCAGTCGAAGGCCTTACTCAAGTCAGGTAGTATAGCGGTTGTTAGTTTTCCTGCTTCTAAGTTGTCTACTACGGTTTCAATTAGCTTTATTATGGCTGTGGTGGTTGATTTTCTTGTAGAGAAGCCATGCTGGTTGTCGGTAAGCAGGTTGTTTCTAGTACAGTGGTCTAGAAGTCTCTTTAGGACAATTTTTTTACACACTTTTGAAAATGTTTTGATAAGGGAAATGGGCCTGTAATTGCTAATTTGTGTTTTTTCACCATTTTTGAATTTTGGGTAGATTTTTGAGACCTTTAGTTCTGAGGGAAACCTCCCTTCTCGGAATGATCTGTTGAAAATAACAGTAAGGGGAGATGTGAGTTCATCTGCACAGTGCTTCAGTATTTTTGTGGATATCTCATCAATGCCGGCTGAATTCTTAGTTTTCATTTCAGTGATAGTGGCCCTGACCTCTTTAGTGCTTGTGTCTGTAATGATATTGAGATTTTCAGTCGGTTCATGTGTTGGGGGATGTATTGGTTTCCTCTCGGAAGCTGGGATTTTTTGCAGAGTCTCCTCTGCTACATTTACAAAATATGTGTTAAATTGGTTTGCTATTATTTTTGGACTTGTTACTATTTCACCATTTATGTGGAGTTTGAGCTCTGATGGGCTTTTCTTTTTGTTTCGAGCATTGTTTATCACCTCCCATACAACCTTTGACTTGTTTTCAGCTCTGGTTATATAGTTGGTGGTTGCTTGCTGTCTCAAGAATTTTAATCTTTGATCGTAGCTCTTTTTCTTTGTAATGAAACTAAGAAAACCTTTTTACAAACTAAGGCTTTAACCCTCCGAGTGTTGTATTACATACCCCAGGAGTGTTTTGCCATTTTTGTGACTTTTGCAGTGTTTTAGAAAAATATTTTTAAAACATCAATAACTAAAATTAATTCCATACATGTATACATATTTGTAAACTAGAATATGTGGGCTACTATAAAATATAAGGTTTGAAACACTTACTTCAATTTTGAATTTTTCCTGTGGGTAGAAACTTAAAACTTCAAAAAAATTTTCTGAAACTTTCCAAAATGTGAATTTTTCTATTTTTTCCTGTTCACTTTATAAAAAAATCAAAATAGCCATTTTGTACACAATTTATTACTGAACAAAAAATATATATACACTTATACACTTTTTTTAACACCTTGAGTAAAAAAACATGAAAAATTAACTCTATACACTATGTACAAAAACCTTGTTTTCAGGGAAAAAACCACTAACACACTTTCTTCATCTTTCGGGCCATTAGGGGCCTCCAGTAGTGTTGTAAGTTCAAGAAACATTCCTTATGTACTCCACAGTTACATCCTGGGCAGTGGACAATACTAAAATACTAAAACAATACTAAACACTACAGACACCAACAAAGGTTAGTCGTTCTAATGTCAAAATGAACTGGCACAGCTGAATTTCTACAAATGCAAGAGCAAATAAAAACGGCAAATTTTTCGACAAACGGAAGGCATTATACAATCACCATGTAGCCTAGATGTTCTAGAATCGCATAGTATTCGAATAATCTCGATATCGCTATCGACAATCGGTAAATTCGGTAGAAAACTACGGCGTTGCGTAACCGTCAGAAATCTGACGCAAAACACTCGGCCGGTGCTTCGTAACCGTCAGAAATCTGACGCAAAACACTCGGAGGGTTAATCAACAAAATTCAACTAGATAACCTTAAAAATTCAATCAGAATGTATAAACAATTACTTAATATCTTCTTTAAAAATAACAGATGATCTAGTTATGTTTACATGGAGTAAATTATATAACATTCTCCCCCACTGAATTTAGGAGGTAGTCATTGAAACGTTCAGGGATCCTTCTTATTCTTGATCCTCTTCGAGGAGAAACTATTTTATTTTCTTGATTGAACTGTACAGATTCAACTTCAGTGTCTTTTGAAGAATCTTCCTTATTACCTTGTGATGCATCTTCATGTTCATCCTCCATCTCCTGTTCTTCTGACCAATTGGATAAGTCTGTCACCATTAGACTTTTATCACCTCGGGGAGCTAAGTGTTTTAGTGAAACAGTAGATTCTCTTCCATTGGGGTAACGAATTAGTGCGTATTGTGGATTTGCTTCTACTAATTCAACTTCATCAACTAGTGGTTCGTATTTGCTGCTTCTTACATTTCGCCTAGTTAGTACTGGACCAGGTTGCAGTAACCATGCTGGTAGTGAAGTACCTTTAGTTGATCGGCGTGGATGTATGAACATTCTCTCGTGTGAAGTGCAGTTTGTTGCTGTGCATAGTAAAGAGCGTATCGAATGTAGAGACTCTGGAAGTACAGACTCCCAGTATCGTTGGTCCAGTACTTTGGATTTTAGTGACAGTGTAACGGTCTTCCATATAATTCCATTATACCTCTCAATTTGTCCATTTCCTGCAGGATTGTATGGACTGATTAAACTTGTAGCAATCCCCTTTTGATGAAGATATGTCCTTATTTCATCAGACAAAAATGATTTGCCTCTATCAGAATGGATGTAATTTGGTATCCCATAAACAGAGAACAAGTTTTCCAAACATTCTATCACAGCACTCGAAGTCATCTCTTTGCAGGGGTAAGAGAATGGGAAGCGAGAGTACTCGTCAACAATATTTAACATATAACGATATCTACTTGACGATGGTAGTGGTCCTTTAAAATCAATATTGAGTCTTTCAAAAGGTGAAGTGGCCTTTATCAACGTGTTGGTTTGTTTGTGGAATCTAGGTTTGACCTCTGAACAAATAGGACAAGATAAAGTCATTGATTTGATCTCGTTCAAAGAATATGGCAAATTCTTGCTGCGTACCCAGTGATAGAAACGCGTTATTCCTGGATGACAAAGAGCCTGGTGCATTTCAAAAAGTTTGTTGTCAGTCGTAGAGGCATTACAGATCCGAGAGAGTGCGTCTGCAGAAACGTTTTCTTTACCAGGTCGATATTGAATGTCGTACGAGAAAGGAGAAAGCTCTAGTCGCCAACGCATGATTTTGTTGTTTTTAATTCTGCTAGAATGTTTTTGGTCAAAAATAAATGACAAAGCTTTTTGATCAGTTAAGAGAATAAATTGTCTCCCCAACAAAAAATGTCTCCATTTCTTAATAGATTCTACGATGGCCTGTGCTTCTCTTTCTACTGTTGAGTGTTGTTTTTCACTTCCAGACAAAGTCCTAGAAAAGAAGGCAACAGGACGTCCATTTTGGCTCAGTGTAGCAGCTATTGCAACTCCTGAAGCATCAGTTTCGACTATTAATTGATTTTCCAGTTCAACAGTCACAAGAAATGATCTTTCTATATCCTTCTTAATGTTTTGAAAATCACTAGCGGCAATGGAGGTTGGTTCAATAGGAAAATTCTTACAGCTTACTAAACTTCTAATCTTGTCAGAAAACCTTGGTATCCATTTGGAGTAGTATGATAACAATCCAAGTGTTGGTTTAAGAGAAGCAGCATCATGAGGCAGAGGCATGTCCAAAAGTGGTTGTAATCTCTCTGGGTCGGGACGTATAGTTCTATTTCTGATTTGATAACTAAGGATAGATATAGTATCTTGAGCAAATTTACATTTCTTCAGGTTCAATGTTAGATTGTATTTCTTAGCCACAGCCATAAACTTTTCTAAATTTTTATCATGATCTTGTTTACCCATTCCTCCTATTGTAACATCATCTATATATGCGAAAGTACCTTCGAGTCCTTCTTCTGAAATAATCTTATTTATAGTCCTTTGGAAAGCGGACATGCCGTTGGTTACTCCAAAAGGAATGCGTTTGAACTGATACAACTGCCCATTAGCTTCAAAAGCGGTAAGTTGTTTTTCATGCTCTGGAATTGGTATTTGATGATAAGCACTAGACAAATCCAATGAACTGAAAGTATCAAATTTAGCAATTTTTAACACAAGTGATTCGATATCTGGCAAAGGATAAGCATCCAATAATGTAAATTTATTTACTGTCTGAGAATAGTCTATTACAAGTCGTTTCTTGTGGTTTTCATTTTTGGTAATGAGCACTTGAGCTCGCCATGGAGAAACACTTTCCTCGATAACACCATCTTTCAGAAGAGACTGTATTTCACATTGTATAAATTTTTCATCTTCCCCAAAAAACCGCCTTGTCTTAGTCACAACAGGTCGACAATCTTTAGTCATGTGCTGAAATAATGATGGTGGTTCCACATTAGCACAGGCAACGTTACAAACAGGGAAAGATGATCTTGGTCCCCCAAAGTCTACAGTAACATTTGTAGTATGTAGTTTCATGATATCATGTCCTATCAGTACATCAGTACATAACCTTTCAATTACAAGCATTTTTATTTGTTTGTAAGCATTGTCTTGTACATACAGATCTACCCTAACATACCCTTTAATTGGTGAAACGAGTGACGTAGATGCCATCGACACCTGTTTGACTTCTGGAAATGTTTTAAGGTTGTTAGCCTTTACAAAACTACTATCAATAAAACTATCAGAACTTCCAGTATCAACTAAAAACTTAGCAGAAATTCCGTTTACATTTCCGGATACGATTGCTTTAGATAATACTTTGGGTGTTACTGCTGAAGTTATTATGGGACATGTTGTTAAAGAGGCTGAATTTATCTTACCATTTTTAAGATTCTTAGATAAACAAACTCTGAGAAAATGACCAGTTTTCGAGCAACCTTTACAAATAGCATCTTTTGCAGGGCAGTCATCTCTTGAAATATGTCTTGCTCTTCCACAAAAATAACATTTCTGTCGGGAGTCTGTGTGCTGATACAGCAGCAGCAGTAGAATTGTCTTCCTGAGTTTTTAGTTTGTCTGAAGGAATCTTTAAATTACTACTCGTATCAACGTAGTGACAATATGATTGAGGTACACCTGAAGTCATGGAATAAGCGTCCGCATGTTTCTGAGCTGACTCTAAGGAACGAGCTATTTCTTCAACTTTTTCCAAGGTTAAAACGTTATGTTCCAGAATACGTTGTCTGATTCGAGAAGAATTTAAACCACTAATAAAGGCATCTCTGATAGACTCATCACTATAGGTTTTAGCATCGACATTTACGAAATCACACTCCTTACTAAGAGATTTAAGCGTTTGTAAATAGTGATTTATTGATTCTCCTTCTTGTTGTTTATGATTAGCAAGCAAGTGTCTAGCAAAAAGTACATTTTTCTTAGGTATGAATAATGTTTCTAAAGTTTGTATAGCATTGTTGTAATCTTTACACTCACTGATAAATTCATAGTTTTCATAGGTTAGAAAGTTCACTAGTACTCCAAGTTTCTTATCTTCTTTAACTTCAGCATTTTCTATGAATGTATTGAACGTTTGAAACCAATTTTTCCATTGTTTAGAAGCATTTGTTGTTTCAGGGCTGCATGCAAATTTCTCAGGTTTCAGTAGTTTTTCCATTACAGAGTATTGAAGTTAGTATAGCAAAATTGTTGATTAAATTGTAATGAAACTAAGAAAACCTTTTTACAAACTAAGGCTTTAATCAACAAAATTCAACTAGATAACCTTAAAAATTCAATCAGAATGTATAAACAATTACTTAATATCTTCTTTAAAAATAACAGATGATCTAGTTATGTTTACATGGAGTAAATTATATAACATTCTTTAAGTTTGCCTCTGCTTTATCATTTTGATTTCCTGTCACTTCAAATTGACTTTGAGATGTTAAATAGTCTCTTTTGAGCCTGATTGCTTCTTCATCAATAAAGTGCTTTGGCTTGTACTTTTTTTTTAGGTTTATTTTTCTTTTTAGGACATGCAGTGTTTAGAGCCTGTGTTAAGGTTTTATTGAAAATGTTGTATGCCTCTTCAACCGTTGAGGCTTCAGTCAGGTTCTCCCATGATTCATTTGAAAGAAGGAGTTTGAGTTGGTTTAAATTTTCTTCTCTGAGAGCTCTACACACCATGGTTGGTTTTTGAGCTGGTGGTTCTGTGTAGAGTGTGTGGAGTTGTGCGGTGTGATCAGAGATTCTTCCCTCTATTACTATGCTTTTTGTAGTTTCATCATCAGGGATATTGGTGCAAATACAATCGATTGATGTTCTTGAATGTTGAGTTATCCTTGTAGCTGGTAGATTTAATTTGCGGATGTTGTGCAAATCAAGTGTTTCATTTAGTTTAATGGTTTTCCTGTCTGGGTTGAGGATATCTATGTTTATGTCTCCCATAATGATTTAGTAGGGAGAGTTCTCTATTTTGGTTTCTTCAATGGCAGTTGAGAGTTTGTTTAGTGCCTCGGCAACGTCTGCATCAGGTGGCCTGTATATGCCCATGATGTTAAGGCATGTTTTATTTTAAACTAATAACATCTGTTTGCTGTAATGCATTTTTGATGGGATTTTTGCAACTTTAGAGACCAGTAGAGCATAGGATTTTCAAAATGTAAATGTTATATGGTAACGAGGAACCCTAAAAATGTCCATGTAAAATTTCAATACAATGAGTCATGTAGTTTTTACGTGATTGAGTAACATACATTAACACAGACGGATACCATTAGGTTTTTATATAGTCTGGTGACATACTCGGTCAAATACCTTTGGAAAAATACAGATACAGCATGTCAACTTGCTCACTTTTTTTATACATAAAATTTGTAGCTTTAGACCTAGTAGACATAACCCATGCCAACAAAGAATGTCTTCATTACTAAGCAATTTATGCAAAGTAAATATGCATAGACTGCAGGCTATATTCTCAATATACACCTAATATCTTCCAATAAATAGTAGATTTTGCCAGTTAGTGTCTCTTGCTTATTATGACTAGTCAAGATCACTCAGTATAGACTCACAATGAAACATTGATAAACATTAGGTTAATCAGTCTTGGTTTACCATGAAATTACAAGTCCTTATAATTAATACCTACATCGTACCATGCAGTTGGTTTTAGCGGTGGATGCAATATTCAACTGTCAGTTATATGAACCATCTCCCAGATACAATAGTTAACACTGAAATCACATCAATAGTAAGACAGCTGCTTACTATGTAAAACTTTTGATTTGTGTAAATATGGTTGTCTTCATTTATCATGGATATTTATTTACCCTATGTGTTTCAAGTCTTTTCATAATATTTAAACACAGCTACAGCTATTAATTTATAATGCTTTAATAATAATACTTAGTTTATGAAGACAGCGCAGATTATTACATAGTTGTCGAAGCATGTCCACTGCTAAACAATAATTGAATTGATTGATATAAGCTTACATTTAACAGTATAACAGTTAATATTATGATTGTCTTTGGAAAATGAATGTGCTTGTTGATCGGAAAGTTCTAAGAAGAAATAAATTTGTGCAATCAATTCAGACTATAGTCACATGCAGCTTCTGTAAAAGAGTGTTTTGCCGATCATATGAGTTTGCTAACACTATAAAAATCTACTATTTATTTACTAACGGTTCCATTACAAATGGAAATTATTGATATTTATATCAATCTAGACAGCAAATAAAATTATTAAATTACTAAGTATAAAAAAATAACAAAGAATAACAGTTAAAAAGATGTAGCGAAACTTCTGAAGAAATCTTATAACACCAGTAATAATAATACTGATAACTAAAAATAACAGTTACATAAGTATATTTGAGTGAGTAGGTGCGCACGTGATATAGGATAGAAAATAAACCTCTGCAATAATTCATCAAGCAAAATTTATTATAAAGTTATAGAAAGTAGAAGCAATAAATTGAACACTATAAACAATTCTCTGAAACTAAATGCTTCAAAAACAGGATATTTTCTTACACTCAGTCTATGATAGTTTTGCAATCTTTGAAAGGTACATCCAAACCACTCTTAAAACGGGATTGGATCCAATGTTTTATCATGGGATACATTTGGTGTAGCTGAAGAAAAACCCCATCAAAAAGAATCCAAGAAGAATTGTGGTTTATCTAAAAGAACAAGATAACAAGGTAGACAAGATAACAATCCTAGTTTAGAAAAATCGGTTTAGCCTAATAGAAATAGGCAACACATAATCGAATGAATAGTGTTTTGAAAAGCAACCAAGAGACTCTTTGTTTAAAGTTCGTTATTGACCATGGAAGGTTTGAAAGGATAACAGGATTTCGGATATTCACTATCATTATATGTTTTAAAAGGTGTACTACAACATTTCGAGAATTGGAATCTCCTCTTCGTCAGGTGGAGAGTTTTTAATACATAAAATAAAGAGCAGAAAGTAGAAAAGAAGGGAAAGAAAAGGGTTCAAACATACCCGAAAGCTGCTTGAAGTCCATCAAGAACAAGTCATGAGTACAAGAATTCAAGAACACAGTCACATGTCACACAAGAAAATCAGGCGAAAGTTAGATACTATCAATAAAATCAATGTTGGCTATTTCATGATAAAATCTTTTTAGGTTTCCTAGTTAGTCCTTTTTTAATATTGGTACCCACACTTGCCTAACCTCAACTGAAGCTTGACTTAGTGGTTGGTGTGCTAATTTTATGTATGAAGCCTCAATAAGTTTGAGTTAAAAAAATTCTCTACGCAATGTATTATGTTGACGACTTCATCATATTTCATGTGATGATTGTCAGACCAGGAATGTTGAGCAATTTTAGACTTTTTCATTAGTCCCTTCTCTTGTATTTTCTTATGTTATTTACCTCTCTTTTTAATTACCACTAAATGTGAACATCAATTTTCAGTGTTTTAAAAATTAAAATAACTGTTGGGAAGAACAATTAATATTGTTGGCAGAGCATCTCTAAAATAGGATTTTGTTACAAACTGTTATAAAAATCAGTAATTAAATAATTATATTTATTTTTATATACCTTAATAAATAACATAACAGAAAAGCTTTATTGTTTTGTATGATTTTGTTTTTTGTTGAAATCTCGCAAGAGCAAAAAGGTGATTCAAACCTATCTTTATAGCTCTGTATCATGTATTGTTGAAAGAAAATCCCAGTGTGGTTTCATCAACGAAATGCAGAAAAAACAAGTGTTTCATGCAGGAGAACTTCTTTTGTAATTCAAAACTTTGGTGAGTGAAAACTTGTTGGGTCATCAATAATCTTGTTGACTTGCAACTTGAAACTTTTTATGTAAATCTCACCTGGAATAGCAGCTAAACTCTGATTTTTGATCACTAAAGAAAGTGAAAAATATGTTATCATTCAGATTGTATGTTGTCTATTGTAGTGAAGAAAACAATAAATTTATCTCTCATGTAGTGTTTGTGGTAAGTATTTGATTAAATCTCACCTGGAAATAGCAGCCAAACCCTGATTATATTTGTGACATATTTGATCCCTTAAGTGAGTGAAAAATATATTATCACTCAGGTTGTACAGTGTCTATTGTAGTGAAGAAATCAATAAACTTATCTCTCATGCAGTCTTTGTGGTAAGTACTTGAGTAAATCTCACCCAGGGAACACAAAGGATAAAAGTCCCCTTTGTTTCTTTGGAGGACAACCATTTTTTAGCTTTACTGTTTAAAAACATATTTTTTTGGTTGGAAATCTTGAACTGGACAAGAGCTATGTGTCTTCTAGTCCTGCTTCTTGGTTGCATATTCTAAATAAATTGTCAATATTATAAGCTGTGTAGTTAAAATTGTGTTATTTTAATTTAAGAACCAGTATGTATAAAGGTTTCTTTTCTTATAAATAATGCGTAGTGTCAGGTGATATTGTTGGTGCAAGTTCCAAACTAGTTAATTACATAACACATTTGTAAATGTCATGGATTGTATATATTATAAAATGTTATACAAATATTAATTGAGCTTTGGACAAAATTGTATTTTTGTTCTTTAAATTTTATAAATTTAAGCCAGTTACTTATGTAAAGGTTTATACATTTAAATTAAAACTATCATCAATAATTTCTACCTTAAATAAATAATATATGGGCATACATTGACTAGACGTATATAGAAGAATATATATATATATATATATATATATATATATATATATATATATACTATTGCCAATTACCTATTCACATTTATTGTCCATGGTAAATAAATATCATTATATGTAACGTAACAGGCCAAGTATAAAATTGCAGTATTGTGGAATGTTACTGTTTATATTGTAGAGCTGTTATCACATGGAGAATACGTTATATATTGTTTTAATATTGTTATTTGAACATCATTATATTATATTTACAAAGTATTACATTTTAATAATAAGTTACTCGTGTACATGAAAAGATAGCAACAAAATCTTTATTTTCAATAATTAAAAACATACAGTGAGCTTCAAAACAAACAAAACCAAACCCCTTTTATAAATATTATAATCTGCATGAAATATAGCACCTATCTTAGATTAGATAGATGTGTATTGAGTGTACCTTTAAAATGACAGGTATCTTATAGTGGATTGCTGTATTTAGAGTACCTTCTAAATGACAGTTACCTTAAAATAACTTTTGTATTGATTGTAATCTTACGATACGATAGGTACCTTGGAACAGATTGTTGTATTTTGTGTAAACTTATACACTTAAAACTTTTACAATAAGTGAATAAGTGCTGACTATATTAACTTGTAGTGCCATACATTTTTTAGGAGTTTTGCAAGTATATGTTGAAAGTAAATAGGAAGTACATAATAAATTAACAAAATGTGACATAAATATGCAAAATGAAGACAAGTAATGACAAATAAAACAAGGTATACAACTTCCACATTTACTTTTTAGAAAAAAACACAGGAACAAAAAATGTGTTGTTTCTACCTGATATAAGGCTTAAAAAACGGTAAAGTCAAACAATTACTTCAACATATGAGCTTTAAGGCATAAAAAATGAAGACTGCACATGGATAATTAATAGTGCTTTTTTTCTAGTTTATTACTATATAAAATACATTGAAAAATGTCAACAATTATGGATGTTATATTGTTTGCGGTGAATGCTGACCTAACCTCGCGTAATGCAATATCAGTACTTTTAGGGTTAACCTAACTTGAACAAACTAAGCATTGTGAACAAAAAAGAAACTTTAAAACACTGAACCTTTTAAAAATTACTTTAATTTTTACAATGTTTTGTATGTACAAATATTATACTGTATCTAAATTACTGAATAACATGATTGAAAAGCAATTGTGAAAAACTTTTACCTGTATTTTTATAAAATAAACGTAGAGGTATGGAGAACATCTTCCTATTAGAGCTTTAATATTTGTATTAAATGGTAAATGGCCATCTGGCAATGTATGGTCTATACTAAACATACAGCTGTAAAGCTTGCATTCCAATGAGAACTAAAAGATCTTTTATTTGAAGCTCCTAAAACTTTTTAGTGAAAGACCAGTGGAATACAGTAATGGAACAAGTTGATGGCTCTAATGGGTGAACATAAAGCAGAACGCAATATGAGTAAGAATGAAAGAAACATTTTTTAAAGTGTACAATGGCATATGTGGAGAGGATTCTTCTCGGGCAAATGTAATCAAGATTAATGGCTCTGCACTAAACACACAGTCTCATTTAAACTGGCTTGTGTATTGCAGCGAAGCCAGGCATGGCAGTGTGCTGCGTTTACCTTCCCTTTGTCATCAACTCTTCCTAATATAATGTGGACATACTTCTTGCACTGTTCGTCACTTGATGTGATTAGTCCTTTCTTGGCTTGTTTATTAACTTGATATTTATAGTCATCTTTATTGTATAAAACATTAAATTTTCATTGTCTCTATAATATAAAATTAAATCAAAGCTATATACAAGTATAAAATAGATTAAATCTCCCAGTTTCCATCATAATTATTTCAGTGGACACTAAGTACACTTGTTTCATAGGTTTTGTAAAATTTTTGTAAATTTGTTAACTCAATTTTATTTGTAATTTATAATGTAATTTGATTATTAGTGAGTACTGTTTTACTTGTGGAGAATTAGAGAATCAGGATATATATATATATATATATATATATATATATATATATATATATATATATACATAACACACACACACACACACACACACAAATATATGCACATATATTTTTGTGTGTGTGTGTAATATGTTTTTATATGTATATACAAATTTGAATAGTTTTTAAACTGTTATTTCGATTCAGAAACTGTGTGTGTGTGTGCCTATAATATGTATGTATAAAATATAAAAATAAATAGTTGCAATAGTTTTTAAAATTATCACTTGAATTAAACAATGTGCAGGTAAATATAAGACTGAATGATAGTGAAATAAAGATAATATGGACAGAGCACTGTTCTTTAACATTATCTAAAATAACTAAGGTAACGACCTTTTTAAGACAAGTGGACTATTTATAGTATGCAAAGTTCTTTGTCCAAAGTATGGGCTCGCTTATGGTTTTATTGTTTATGAGTCACAAAACATGGTAAAATCATGATTTTATACCCTATAACCTTTCTACAAGTATTTATTCAGTCATGTTGTAATATAAACCATCTACATCTTTTTCACACTAATGAACATCAAATTGTGTACTCTTATTGAAAATAAAGTAAGAAACTGAACAATGTAGTTTTCCAGTAATTATTTTTTGTTCTTATAGTAAACTAATCGTAAAGAAAAATATTAAAAAGAAAGCAACAAAAAAGTAAGTAAAATATAGTTAAATGTTATACCCTATCAAATTTATTCTATAATGTTATATCTTTTACAATTATGTTGTGAACAATAGACTACAAAAATTGTATGTTTATAGTTTTGTCCCCTATTTTCACCCTCGCCTTCTTCAGTACACACTTCAGAAAAAAGTATGTACCAGAAACAATTACAACAATTTTCGTCATCCCAAAAGGGATAATCCATTAATAGAGTATCCTTATGTAATTACCCCCTACAATATCTCACAGCTATTTATATAGAACAACTAATTGAAACCTTTAAGTTAATTACTATTTAACAAATGCTATTCATCCACAGTTTGAGAGCTAGAGCAAAGGAAACAGAATCTTTCTTCTGAAGAATAAAGTGACTGCTACCATGCCTTAGTTATTTATCTATCTGAGATCAATGTAGTATCTGTTCTATTGTTCACCTAGAAATGGGTCCCAATGTGCCTCTACTTCATTTATGTTTTACATATATGACTCAATATGTGAAATCATTTGATATTGTTTTATTAGGTTGGGTGATCTTTGAATATAACATAGAAGACTTTATCAAAGTTATTAAAATAAATCTGAACCATGCAATGAACTGACTATATCTATCGGAGTTTGGAAAATGAACAAGTTAAGGAACAGTTTTTAGTTTGTAATTTTATTAAAGAAGCTAATTGTTAAAATAAAAAAGCTATTGTGTTTGAAGTATGTATATTGTACTTTTCACTGTATGTAATACCTTGTGATAAAATGTATATTGTAAGCCAAATGTTAAGAAAGAAATAATGGCTTTAAAGCCTGTTATAGGGCTGTGGAACTAAAACATTGTAAATAGGCAATATCAATAAAAACAATTATACTTGTGTTATTTTCCCATTATGCTTGAACAGATGATAAACTGTTTCCTGGTCTTTTTGAAGGTTAAATATCAATCATGCAAGCGAATTAATTTTTAAGTCAGGTTATTACAAAGTCAAACAAATTGTAATAATTTAATAATTGAATAGAGTGGATGATGAAAAAACTGTAATGTCAGGAGCGTAATGGGAAACTGACATTATTATACCATGGAGGACAGATAATCCACATAACAGATATCGTAATAATCATTTATAAACTTATCTAAATACTTGTTTTAATTGACAATCTATTTCATATTTTAAATACAACTATGAATCAACAAGAACTTTATGAAGGGATCTCTTTGCCTCTAGGCTTACCACGTGACTGATTAATACTTTGTCATAGTCTATACTAGGAGTGCTAGTTATATGATATTCTTAGACAATAGTAAGGTACATTTGGATCATTACTAATCAATCAGTTAGTAAGGAGAAGTACAAATATTGAACCCACAGCCCACAAGAAATTAGCAAATGAAGCTTGCTTGATAGGGAGGTGGTAAACACAATTTGTGGATGATTGGAGGACATCAAAGGGAAACCACATATTAATCAGTTGAGTCTAGTCATAAGGTGATCTTGACATTCATTGATCTTTTGTACTTAATGTTGAATAATTTGTTACTTATTTAACCTCTTTGGTTAGGAATAGATTCTCAGTAATTTTTAGGAGAGATTATAGAACGTGTTAAGTTGAATTTCAATATTATAATATGTATCAATAATGCTGTTTGTCTCTGAGCAGCCAATGAGCTTTCCTCCTAAAGATAACAGTACAATTTACATTACATTTTTAATTTAAAATTAATCTATAATAATTTGATTAATGTAATTGATATTTATGAGCTTGTTTGTTTAACAATCGTTTTGAGCATAGGATTATATTCCAATTTGAAATAAGCCTGGATAACTTTGATTAATAAGAGATTTGAAAAATATTGTTTATGTCAATTCTACACATCTCTTAGATCCTCTTGATAGCCAGTGTCATCACCAAAAAAATCAACTCAAAAATAGACCTGAGGCCAATAGGCCATCCTTGAGAAAAATGAGACCTTACTTAAAATAAGTAGCTTGTGAGTAAACACGCTTGTGACAAATATTCTTAACTTTAAGCATAGTTAAGAATATTTGTAAAACAAGGAAATCCACACAATGCACTATGTTTCTCCTAGCTTTGGAGAAGTATAAAATTAAAATTAACTTAAGAGTTTTAATAATTTGTGTATAAAAAGATACTAGAATTATTCTTACTTGAGGTAATACTTACATGTTTATATTTAGAAAAGTATCACAATTTTAACAATTTATATGAATGAACTTGATCTGAATGTGTGTATAAAGTTATTAGTTTATAAGGAAAGAAACAGTTGAAAAGGGCATGTGAACTGGGGTTTTGAAATATTTCAATACTAAAAGTAAAGAAAAATGAGTTGTCGACCTTTTGGTGCAAGTAAACACAAACAATACACAATGTTTTTGTATCTATTAAATAGTTATTTTGCAGTTAAAACGAAATATTAAATATTTCCTTCTATTCCTGCTGATTGTTTGCAACTGGACAACTGTTAGTTAAATGTTCAGAATACATATTTGTGTTTTAAAGTAAGTACATTCATGAATATTTAAAACAATAACAATTTTTTAATTGTGCATGTCATCCATCTTACAGCCTGTTTATAATTTAATATAAACTCTATTTCACAAACATTTACAAATATTCCAATATTTACAAATAAATCTGTATACATTTTTCCAACTCAAAGAGGAAATCTCTTTTTTTAATTATGAAATTATAAATAATTATATATGAGGACCGTAATTGTAAAAAAAGTAAAAAAAAGTAAAGAATGTCTTATTTTACCAGGCGAAGTTAGGGCTAAGAAGCCCTCTCCAACACTTAACCTGGACATTTCCATTAGGAGAAATGTATTAGTGGCAATGATGCATTTTAAATTTCACGTTTGCCTTTATTTTTAAATTGGTATTACTATAGTTTCCAATTTTGTAAAGGGTATAGTAACACCGAAGGAAATATAATGAATAGTTAAAAGCTTGTGTAGTACGGTTAATTGATAAAGCTATGATGAACAATTTTCTCTGAATATGCAGCTTAGCAAATAGGAAGTACATTATTCCTGGATAAAACATGTAGTGTTCATTCTACATAATGAGGTAAAATGCAGCAGTTTGCCCACTGAACTACTAAAAAATGTATATTTCACAAGAGGGTTTGAATCATCAGATAATCATCAAAAAACTTCTCAGCCATTCTACATAATGATGTCTAGCTGCCAAAAGCGGATGTGTGGTAGAGGCTGATTTCTGGATTAGTTCAGTTGTAGTTACTGGAAATATTCTATAATTATTACATGTATACTAAGTTTTTTAAGTGAAACGTACATTTGATTATTTGTTGCATGTTTGAACACTTAACACAATCATGCAAAATACATAAAATCAAATCTAACCCTGTACCAGTGAGTTGAGGAGAAATGACAGTGATTTGTTCTTGAACCTATTCTTTACATTCTTTCAACTAGTGAGTTACCTAAATTCCTCTAAACCTTCTGGGAGACAATTATGTTTTCCGATTGCTTCTCAATGGTTTTTAATGTTAAATGATCTGCTCCTCAATAAAAATAAAAAATAAAAATGTATTTTTACATCTGTAAATCAGCACAGTTATATACAAAAAATTACCACTGTAGCCATATTAAGTACCTTGGCGTGACGCTGGATAACAACCTCTCCAGGGAAACACCATGTAAAGTACACCTGTAAAAAACTAAACTCGTCTCTTGTCCAGTCTCCTGTATATTGCCACAATTAGCTCACACTGTTAATCTAAGTAGATATTTAAATTGTGAGTGAGTGGATGGTTGAATTAACAAGTATTTTACAAAGTTGACGACCACATGAAAACAGATAATGTAAATTTAATTAAAATCATTTATACCTAAAGTATAGAAAATAAATGTGTCTTCATAAGTAGTGTGTGTTGTATTTTTAAATACTGTTTTGCATTTAGTTTATTTATTTGTTAATTTTGTATGATATTTTAATTCTATTACTTTGTGATGTACATAATATATATACTATAAATTATTTAATTTACATTGTTTTTGAAATAGTTAAGATGTAATGTATAAATATTTATTGTACTAGTTACCTAATAATTGTAATAGCACAGCACTGACAAGATATATTGCATTAATGTATATCTAATGATTAATAAAAATCTTGAATCTTTGTGATTAGATGAATAAAATAAATAAGTAATGACCAAGTAGCCAATGTAGCAGCATATTACTCAGTTTTAAATTGAATCTCAGATTCAGTCTGCTAGTCTACACAGGAAAGAGTTAATAAGAGTCCTCCTCAAAGAAATAGGTTTCTGCATAAAAAGCCTGCAAGAATGCTTTCAGATAGTTGAAAAGATTGAATACTGGAGTCCTCTACATACTGAAGATGATCCTTAATGAGGTAGAGACCCATCAAAAACAAGATCATGATCATTGGATAATGCAACAATGATCATTGGATAATGCAACATAAGATACAGAAACAATTTTGCACTTGAATCACACAATCTTACACTACATTTGAGAAATAAACCTTTCTACAGAGGACCTGTTTACTACAATGTACTATCAGATGCCTTCAAGAACCTAATAAAAAAAACATAATGAAAACATTGACAAATTGGCTGCTAGAGGACTTCATTTATTTCACAAAAGTTTATAAACTGGGTAGGCCTAAGTCCAACATAAAGAAATGCATTGATATTCTTAATGTTACTTTAACTTTGACTTGTTCCCGACAAAATTACAGTTCTCTAAACATAATAAAAGCGTAAATAAATAAATTGATTCCTCGAGTTCTTTTGGTGAAGTATTTTGGTCAGTTGACAGGCGGAGAATTCAGACTTGCAGACTTGTAAAATATTTAGTCAGCATACAAAAAATTTCAATATTATTTAGTGAAAATAAGAATTATATACTTTTTCCTTTAGAACAGATTTTCAAAATAATGAAAAGTCTGTTGATCCATTGTCTTTATTACACTTCCTAATCTGATTTCAGTTGTAAAAAATAACACATCCTGTTTATAACCATCATTTGGTGGATTTGGTCTTTATATTTCAGCTAGAACGTTCTTTACTTTTTCATCAAGCAAAGAAAAATAAGCTTTTACTTTACAAAAACTTTGTGTTGAACATGATTAGTTCCTAGTAATGTCTGATTGTTAGCATTTATGTGATGTAAGTCTCTCATAATGGCTAAATTCGTCACTGCCATGAGTATAGTTTGATTCGTGATTCATGTGCGCACAGGTCGAATACAACGCCTGTGGCTTGTAAACCGAACAAACCACCTTTCTTATTTATTTCTTTAGTATATGATTGAACGGAGAGAGCTCCAAGTTCCATAGAGAGTGTAACCTGCAGCTAAAATTAAATATGAAATATGAATATGATTTTGTACCTGTTAAACCTTCACTACTGGTCTATATACTGAGTGACACAGAATATAGTACTAAGCTTATGGCACTGTAAGGCGTCTAGCGCGGTCAGCGTTATAAACTACTGTACAATATATGTATAGGTATAATACATATAACACCTCCACTGCTGGTATATACTGAGTTACACCGAGTGTAGAATTAAGCTTTTGCGTCATAAGGTGGCTGCCGCAGTCAACATGTTAACAGATATAATGTTTAATCAGTGGAATTACTTTGAAGTTTCTATTGTCATTTTTATGTGTCACAGGGGAGATACTTTCTTGTGTAGGATTAGTTTAAAGTATTAGCTGTAGGTGAATACTGTCTATTCTAAAAGCATTGGCTCAAAATGTCTATCTTGATAACACCACTGGCAGTTACCCGAGGTAATGTCTTCAACCCTCTCCATATAAAACAATATTATGGACATTTATAGCTGCCAGTTAATTAAGAAAAATTAAAATGAGTAGCTTGAACGGCAAATTTTGCTAAGATTTGCAATTTGTGCTTGGACCGTTTTATATAGTTTAGTAAAAATTTAAATAGTTCCATTATGTAAACAGTAGGGTTAACCATAAACAAAATTATGGTAAGGAGACTATAATTTATTACAAAGACTTACTTAATATGTGTCTTGAATCTTGATTTTAAATTAAAATTACGACTGTGCCTTAAGTTATTAATCAGATATCTAGTAATACATTATACCTAAAAAAAATAAGTTTTATAGGCTATTACTAAAGTTTTTGAAATCAAATCACTTACTAAGCGCACACCACAAATTGTTTTTATCTTGCGGAATGTCAGCTAAAACTGTGAGCGTGTAACCAGAACGTCAGTACCGGTACATGTTTTAGTGGTCCAGGTGCTAAAAGCACAATGTCACCCTTGGGAGATATTATTTAGCTGTAATGCAAGGGCTTACACAGGCCGGTGTTTATTGTTTACTTTGTTTGCCCCAACAATCTATTCTCTGTGGCTGTTAACGCTGGCTAGGGTCATTATAATTTAGGATAGTTGAAAAGAAATAACTTCTTTGAAGAATGACTTTGTTACATGATTTAAATATATTTCTGATACAGTATTCATTAAAAAAATTTTAAACTAGTGACAAAAACAGTTGATTATCAAATTCAGTACATCACATTATTTTCATCCTTAACTAAATTTTAGTAACTACAATAATATTATATTGAGTCAAATGTGCAAATGTGACACCTTTATTGATCCATTCATGGTTGAAGGCTAGATTATTCTTACTTTTTTTGGGGAAAATTAGTTTTTTTAATTTTTACACTTTATTTTTTAATTAATTAATAATTAATCATGGTATATGTAATTTATTAAATAAAAGCAGTTACTAGCGACTTTGCATGCAATTTCTTACTAAAAAAAGGACATTGTGGGCATATTCGTTTTAAATGATATTGTAAACACTCCTGAGTTAGGGAATTATCACTAAAAAAATTTCAAATCTTCTGATCTATTTTAGATTTAATTTAAGAACAGTGTTTTGGGGTCCTCAGGTCGGAGAGTGAAACAGTTTTTTTTAAGTACCGTGAAATAACTTGAATTTCTCCCCGATATTTCATGATAAACAATTTCATTAACAATGGAACTATTTTAGGCAAGCTTATTTTATAAACATCAAGAAATTTAATATGGTACTTAAATTAATTAAACATGTGATTGTGTGGTCACATTATAAAGTTTATAAAGAACAACGGTTGATAACAAAAACACATTTACTACCTGCTGATTAAGACAAATAGGGAGTTTTTGAGACCAGTGGAGCGTAGCCCAGAAGATTTTCAAAATAGGAATAGGCCAATATATTAACCAGGGACCCTAAGAATGTCCATTTAACATTTTAGTACAATCCGTCTAGTAGTTATTCGTAATTGAGTAACACACATACAGACACCATTAGATTTGTATATATAAGAGTATATATACACTGATGATGGTTACAAACCGAAACACGTGTATGTAATAAAAAGTTTTAATTTAAAGGGTTTTAGTTATTTTCATTACATTAATATAAGAGTATAGATATTCTAAACATTACATTTAATGATAAAAGCTTTCTGTTAATAAATTGTTTTCAGTTCATTGATAATCATGGTGAAAATGTCCAAACAGTACTATAAGTTTTCTAGATATGGACAAGAATAAACCTTAAGCGTACAAAATTTCAACATGTTTTATTCCATTAGTTTTGGAATGAAAATTGTGTTTCATTGATAGACAAATTGAAATTTAAAGATGTCTATTTTATACCCTATGTTCATAACAATGTTTAATAGACTAAACTTAATAACTCTTTATTATAAGTTATTTCAAATTGTATTTATTCATAAAAGTATGATTTACCATTTTTCTTCACTTTAGTTTTGTTAACTATTCACTTCAGATCTTCCTTGGAAATTTATGCCATCCCATCATTTATACTGTCCTGTTAACTGGCAGTAACTCCACGAAGCTCTTCGCTATTAACACAACACCTATATCACAGTGAGCATGGCACAGCAGTATTGTGATAACAATGATCTCATTTTTAACTCCTCAAAGACAACATTTTTAGCTTTAGGAAGGCTAAAAGATGAAATTACTGAGCATTCAGATTTACCAAGGGTTGAAGCAACCATGCATCGGGGTGTAATATTAGATGAATATCTCGCCATCTGTCTTGGTAGCTTCACACTGATAAGCTCAACTCTAGCTAAACTCAGTTCTGCTATTTGTGTATATAAAGGAATACAAATTGTAAGCACTCCAACATCGACAAAAATGGTGTATTGTGCCCTCTTTGAATCCCATACCGTTATGGGATAATCCTCTGGGTAGTTCCTTAGTTGATAATCTTGAAAGAATCCTTGTTAAATGAAACCACTCTGTCTGGGTCCTGGCCAGCCTTCAACCTCGAGACAGCTGTCGAGAGGCCTTTAAGACACTTGGAATTCTCACGGTAGCATGTATCTATATAATTGAAGTCATCACTCATGCTGTTACCCAACGAAACTTGCCTAGAATGAGGACTATTCATTACCATCACAAGCAATATAGCTATGACTTTTCCTTACCGATGCACAGAACTTCAGGGAAACCTTCCTATATTGAAGCCAAACTAATCAAACATGCTTCCTCAAGACTTTAAAAATTGTGATTCCAAGACCACGCATCTGGCTCAGAGATAAATCAAGCTACACCATTCAAGAGTTCAAGATTGCAACAAACACTTACTTTTAAAAGAAAAATTACCATTTATTTTAACCATTTTAAGTTTTTGATATTATTATCAAAATCATGTAAACTTAATTTGAAATGTAATTATCTGACACCTATTCTTTTTTTGATGAAAATTAATAGAGATTTCTGATTTATTCTGTATGAACATTGCCGTGACTAAAAGGCAAGGCACGTGGAATAGGAATACCACTGTACCACTGTAGTCTATTACTGAGATAACCAACATCAAGTAACAACAGATGTCTGTCTTACCCTGTCACTGATACTGGTTCTAGTAACTTCCAATCTGTTGTATGTAGGTTAAGTGTTAAAGAACAATCCTTTTGAAGGAACAAATAATTTTTCTTTGAATGGGCCAAATTCGAAAATATATATGTTTAAAATTTATATAAATTGAGAAATGTTCTTTATGTAAAACATTACCAAAAATAACTCTTCAAACTTCTTTTTTAGTGGCACTAAACTAGCATAGGGAAACTAGGCATATAACCTCAAGCTAGTTTCTCAGTAGCAGTTGTAGCAAATAAAAATAAGCAGAATATCAAAACTAAACATTTTTTTTCTTTTGAGTGCACATTGTTTTTGTTGTTGTTGTTTTTTTTTTTTGTGTGTACATTTTGTATTAATTACTGAAAAATAAATTACACAAATAAAAATCTATATATATAAAAATGAATGTTTGTGTGTTTGTCCTTTATAGAATCGTAAACTATTTGACCGATCATTATGTAAATTTGTATGTATATGTATTTTTCGACGGAGAAGGTTTATATACTATGCCTATTGATGTATCTCGCCACCAGACGGTACTGCATATGATAAAAGTTTTTAAAGCGCCTGCACACTATAAACTGCGATTACGAGATAGTTACGTATATTAAATAGCGAAAAACTATTTAAAGGCGTTAAGCTTTGATGTATATTTGTCTTCAAAATACATTTCTGGTTGAACTTAAAGCTTGAGTGTTAGACCACTTTATAATAAAGTACATGTACGTAGACAATGGCTATAAACATACACTTTTGACAGATTTTCTTGATCGTGGCAACAATACAAACTCTACATCGTCGTTGAAATATAATTCACTTGAACCAGAAGTGCACATACACGGGCAAAGCTTACGAAAAGAGTGCGAAGCCGCGGGAAACAGCTAGTGTTTAATAATTATTAATCAGGTTATTCTTTTCAAAAACTAACTTTAGTATCAGTATGAGACTTAACTTAAAACTGAATTAGTATAACCAGTGAGAATAAAATTAACTTGGAAACCTAATTAATATAATCATAGAAGCTTGTAAAAAACATTTTTTCAATTATATATCATAAGAATTGGTAAGAAAATATAATGAAATATAATTGTTTTATTATTCAGTATGATTATATTTTGTGTTTAGCATTAACAATGCAATTCATTGACTGATATTATTTTCGTAATGTTTTAAATCAAGAACATTACTCAATAAAATATCAAATTCTATATTTTATTGTAATTTAGCAATGATATTAAGAGATATATGTGTTTCATATTCATATAATAATACTATATAACTAATGGCACTATATAAGGTGGATGGTGGGGATAAGATCCATTTGAGCATATTTCAAAGCCATTAGTAATTAGTTTATATTGATTGTAAGAAATATATTGTGTAGCCACTTTTTTATTTCAGCTAGAGATAGAAATACATTGCACTGTTCAATGTGCGTGCTATTTTACTGTAAAATTAAGATGTTTCACTATTGATTATTGGCCAATGATATTAAAGAAATAAGTCAATCAATCAGCCAAATAGTCCTTCTCACGTTAAAAGAGTAGTTTAGGTTTACTGTTCACTTAAGTAAATACTAGCTACTCTACAAATTGTGTAAATGGCCAATTTGTTTTCTTGAATTTCTGTCAAACCACGTTATTTTTTAACTTCTTTCTGAAAAGTGAAATTTTTTAAACCTCGAGTTTTTAGAATTGTTACTTTAAAAAATTAATGACGTAGTCTTTAGTGGAGCGTGTTTACGACTTAAAGCAGAGGGATATGGTAATGTTGGCTTGCGGAACATTAGATGAAGGAACACAGGTGGTGCTACATTTCAGCCAAATGAGACGTAAACCACTGTCGCAAACTTCGAAATTATTATATTCCTTCATTCATTTATGGAAGTAAACTTTTCTGAAAATCACTACAATCCTTCCCTTTTACTTAATTTATCAGAAGATATGTATTATATATTAATGAGCTTAACATAATATAGAACACATGTTTGAAATGATTCTGAAATTTATATTAGTATATTGTTAAGATTTGCATTTAAAATGGTGCTGAACAAAATTTTGTAACAAACATTGATTTTCAAAGAAAATACGAACCGTCAAGACAGACAGAACCAAAACCTTATTTATTTTATAAAATATGTTTGTTTCGACTCAAAGATGAAAGTGCAACACAGATAATCACGGAACATCCTGTATGTATAAAAAACATTGTATCCCTTTAATCAACAATGTTTGTTGACAGGTTGATATTGATTTTAAATACGGTTTGATGTTATAACAAGCATGTATTCCACGATGTAATGAGTGCCCACAGCTTCAATGACCAGAGCGTGCTGAGTCAAAGAAATTTAAGAAATTTATAGCAAATAATTAAATTTAATAAAAACATTGTTTAATAATATGTATTAACACTATGCGTTGGCTGAAATTGTTAAGAAGCTTTAAGTGAGAACAACACAAGCAATTAATCCAGGGGTAATTCATTTACTGGCATTAATTTTATAATTTTAATACCTACATTTGAAAGGGCATGAATCAAATTATTTCCATTAATTTTGTGCACAATGAGAATATTACATTTGAAATTAGAGTATAGATATTGCACCATGTATATACATGCCTAGTTCACAAGCATTTTCATCCTCGTTGGAAACTCATCTGGTGAGTGATACCAATCATTTAGCCAGTTGAGAGAATTTAAACTAATGATGCATTAGTTTTGAGTTCAGTGATTCTATATGAAATTAAACTCATAATTATAATCACCAACAGTAATTAACCCTTTTAGGACAAGTGGGCTATCTGTAGTCCGCTTTTGTTTTAATGTTCATGAGTCAGGAAACATTATAAAATCATGTTTCTCTATGCTAATGTATGTCATGTGATCTTTCTACAAATAGTTTATGCAGTCATGTTGGTAATATAATTCATTGACATCTTTTTTAGATCGCATAACAGCTGTTGCATCAGCAACTCTAGCTGTGTTTTCAGACAGGCGATTGTAATGTGTATTTGTTTTTTTATCTTTATTTGCCAACCAATCAACATCAAATTTTTTAATTTCATAGAAAATAAATTAAGAAATTGAAAAATGTTGTGTTTTACAAAGTAGAGTTATTTTTGTTCTTATAGTAAACAAATGGCAAAAAAATTAAAACAAAAAAGACAAAGTAAAATATTTTATTTTAAATGTTGTACCTAATCAAATTATTAATAAATAGTGTTAATTAGTGTAATATTGTATTGTGAATAATATGATGCAAACGTATAATGTATATATTTTTTAATACTATAGCCTACTTGTAATAAATTTATAAAATGTTAGCATTTTTCCTATTTTCACATTTGTCTTCTTCAGCACACCCTTCAAATAAAACTACACTTCAAAAGTATGTGCCAGAAAAACTTAAAGAAAGTTTTGTCGTCCTCAAGGGATTAAAACCTCCAGTCAGAAAATAACTTGATCTCTACATATATATATAATTTCCTCAAAATAACATAAGTAATTATTTAGTACTGTGTAAAACTCAATATAGCAGTGAACGTCCCAGTGCCTATCAAACTAGATATGCTATTTAAAATCCCCTACGATAAACAAAAGGACTATTAAATGAGAGAGGTAAACAAAAATCTGCATTTATCCAGCATCTATTTTACTTAGATCTTAAAATAAGAAATATGAAGATCAGCATCGAAAAAACTTATATCTAGGTAAATAGTGCTAGTATTGCACAAATTCTCACCCTTTACTTTCTAGACATTGGCAGTATGCAGTACCATGTTGTTCTGAGAGGTCAAAGTTGAGACTTTGTGAGTTCACATAATGTTAATTGTATATTTAAATTAAAACTTAGTTTAGTAATCTTTATTAAATGGAATGAGAGTGTTGTTTATGCCGTTTTAAAACGTTTATGAAATATTAATGTGGGTTATAATGAATAATATAACTTACAATCCAAATTGTGTAAATCGAAAAAAAATTGTGTTTTTTTTTTTAAATAAAAACCATGAGTTTTTCATAAATATTCAAATTGGTTTTATGTTATCTTTGAAAATAATGTTAAATATAAACATATTCTTGAGATTTATTCAGAGAATTAGACAATAGATTTTGAAACTGTTTAAAATGTTCCAAAAATAGAAAAAGATTATTTGGGATTATAACCCATGCTGAATTTGGTCAATGTTGGTACCTATGTTTTTCTATGGGCAAATGCTTTTACAGACACTCACCTAAAAAATTTAGTAAACCAATTTTTTACTCATAAATAGGTCTGAGAAATATTTCAACAAAAACCAATTCAGTATTTGTACCATCATAATGCTTTTTGCCTATATTATATTTAGATGATAAAGTGGAAAACTATTGCTAAACCTTATGTGATAAGTATTTAAACTTTCCTATACATATTTATGCGCACTATTAGAGAGGTCTGGAGGATCCATGTTGAGACATGTTTAAGTTCATGTGGTTTAGAAATTATATTATATATGAAATACAAATAACTATACCTTTCTTTAAAAGAAAATTTTCATCATGATACCATTTTTAACCATTAATATGTTATACTAAGTAGTAACAATGTAATTTAAATCATTAGTTATTACGATAAAAATAATTATTTATTGATAATTACTCCCACATGTCAGATTGAGTTATAATCATTCCTTTCACTTGATTCCGGCCAGCAGATTCTTAAACATATGGATGGATAGTTTTTCCAAAAATTACTTTATTTCGTAAGAGGTTTCAAAATTGAAATTTCCTCTAAAAATAATAAAAAGCAAAGATTAAATTAATGACAAAAACAAATAACTTTGTCATAGCATTTAAAAAATCAAAGTTTTTAAAACTGTGGTTGAAATGGATCATCCATGTACCACAAACCTAGTCATGCATAGATAATTCTATTCAATGGATTGACTATCTTAATTTGTATGCAAATACAATACACTAGTAATTGTACATAGACATATTACACTAGTAATTAAATTACTCTGTGTATTTGAAATTCCTGCATTATATTATACCGCAAGTACTGTACATGTTGAAAATACAAATAACCCCTTACCCTTTATTTTGTATGAGCGAAATTAAATCAAAAGGTTCAGAGGAGGTTAAAGTGATTGGTCACACAGTGTTGGTTACAATATAAAAATGTTGATTTAGCCCTTACAACTACACTCCATTTTGCAAAAAGAGGACAAACAATATACTAATTTAGAACAAAATTAAAGATTTCCAATACGTTGTTAATTATTGAGGTATGTTTATTTTCATTATTCTTAATATATATTTTATATATATATATATATATATATATATATATATATATATATATATATATATAATATGCAGAATTTCTGTACATTGTACATAAGAAAGTAATCTTGAGTTACATAGGTACAACTACTAATGTAAATTCATTCTCTTTTTTTAAGTATGTAATAAAGTACTGTAGTAATTTATTTTCTCTTGTATATAAATACACTGTTAGTTGAAAAATTACTCTTAGCTAGTAAATATGAATAGTTTATACATAGTTAAATGAGTGAAACATACTAAAATAAAATTCTTGTTGCAGTGTAATAAGATAGAACTGTATTAAGGTTTGAACAGTTGAGATAGCACAAGATTGCCAACACCACTCAGTGTTGATTAGGCTAAGAATGTAATTATTTCAATAGTTGCTCCAATATTACTCACCTGATAAACAATTCATGCTGATAAGCATCACTATTGAAAATAATTTCTGTTTTTATTACTGTCTTAATTTATTACGCATTTGATCTGCTTATGTTATGTAAATAGAAAGAATTACTAGATTGCAGTCTTGTATTGCTATGAAACAACGTTTTAGCATTTCATTGAAAGAGAAGCTCTTCTTATTGGAATATATTGTGGTAAAAGTAACACACAATTGTCCAATAATTTTAAACTATTCCATGAGGCTTTTCAACATATAAGATGTGATTTCAAACAATTTGAAATATTATAATAAATATTTCTACAGTTTAAAACTAATTATCAGTTGAATAAAACTTGATAAAATATTGTACTTAATTAGATATACTAAATTATAATAAATAAATATACATGTATGTATAAAATGTTATGTGAAAAGAATTATTTATTTTTCTTATTTAAAGGAAAGGTAAATTTTGAATGGGTCAAAAATCATTGTTCAATATATTATCTTCATGTTTTTTTTTTTTTTTTTAAGTATATACTGTTTCATAATCCTCAAGTTCTTATTTATAGACTGATTTTAATAATTTGAAAATTTTAAAGGTTTGATGGATTCTAATACATGTTTTCAATAACTGATTTTTGAGTAGGTTTGTATTAAAATGTATTTCGTGTTATTGAAATTGAAATAATGAGTTTATTCCTCCACAAAAATACGGTTTTACAACAATCTACATTCTAGGAATATATTCTAGAATATTATTCTAGGAATATATTCTAGAATATTATTCTAGGAATATACACTGCTACTTCATCCAGTAGTGTGGCAGCGCAATAATAGAAAAAAATGTTTATTAGCTAGAGTATAAACTCCTTTTTATAACTGACTGCTCACTCGTGCAGCCTGCTAATCACTTTACTTTCTTATCAATACAATTGCCTTATTTGACTAATGTATTTGTGATTGGTGCTTTATAAATTTAAGAAAAAAATTGTTTTAATAGTTATTTTTGTTTGACCAATGTAAATTTTGGTACAATTTTCACTGTTAATTTTGTAAATTCCACTTTTATTTTAATCTACATTTTCCTTCAGATTCCAAGTCCAAGACAGCCCTAGACAATGTGCTGGAGGGTTGAAGAGTTTCCAATTTTGTGTATATTAGCAATGTAGGTTCCAGCTCTTTTGGAAATTCTCCCCATCAACTTTGTAGAAATAATTCAACTCATAGTGATCAATGCATCAAAGTCTTAGTTAACAACAAAGATTTGTACATAAAAAACATTCAACACCTTCATTGTGACTATACTGAGTGAAACCAACTCATATCAATCTGATACTGCACTTTAAGGTATCGGCTGCAGTCAGTGTTGTTAAACATACCTAAATCCAGCACCACCTCTGTAGAAGTACAAACAAATAATATCAACACAACACAGATGTACCTGTGATACACATGACACATGTATCACAACAGGCAGGACAAGAATGTACAGTCAGTGTTGTTAAACATACCTAAACCCAGCACCACCTCTGGAGAAGTACAAACAAATAATATCAACACAACACAGATGTACCTGTGATACACATGACACATGTATCACAACAGGCAGGACAAGAATGTACAGTCAGTTTTGTTAAACATACCTAAACCCAGCACCACCTCTGGAGAAGTACAAACAAATAATATCAACACAACACAGATATACCTGTGATACACATGACACGTGTATCACAACAGGCAGGACAAGAATGTACAGTCAGTGTTGTTAAACATACCTAAACCCAGCACCACCTCTGGAGAAGTACAAACAAATAATATCAACACAACACAGATGTACCTGTGATACACATGACACGTGTATCACAGCAGGCAGGACAAGAATGACCAGGAATTTGTACTGCTATATCTAACATTCAGTTTCTTATTGGAAACAAATTAATATTTAAGGTAATACGATTAAAAACTGAGTAACCAAACAATAATATACAAGTTTACATTTGTTTCATTTGTAGGAATGTCTAGTAAATAATATTGTGCTTTGATATAAAATAAATGAAAGTATTGAGGATTTACTAAAAAATAATAGAGATAAAAATCTTCATATAATACATGTCTCCTATAATAGAATAATATCCTGGAAGATAGGAAACACTGCAGCTGCAATTTGAAGAGTGTTTATAGTTTGTAACTCGATGTCGACAACTAAGTGTGATTAATGAGCTTAGCGAACTTAAGTGAAGCCTTCGCCCAACTCCAGTACTTAGACACTTAACTAGGCTGTCTTCGTTAACCTAAATGATTGAGTTTTAGTCTAGTGGTGGGTAAGCCAGCCTGTTAAATTAGAGCAATGTGTGAAAAATAATTTTCTTAAATACTACACTTTAGTTATATTCAACCAAATATTTTACGATTTTCTAGAAAAAGTTTTATATTTAAATCAAACAGATTCCAGCTTTCCATGAACCGCTCCCTTCTTCAGTTTGAACATTTGTGAGATTCTTTACATTTGAGATCTACATATACTAATAATTTAATTAATTTTATCAATACTACATTACATATACTAACAATCAATTCATTTTTCTTTTTATTATTTGTAATAACCAATGCATAAAATGTTTAAATTTTTGTGGATATAATTCTTTTTGTATTATTTTGGTTATGGTTCAAAAAAAAAAAAAAATTAAATAAATAGATAAATAAAGTTTTTGATACAAAATGTAGCTTTTTAGGCTGTGCTTGAAACTTGTAACGTAATTTGAATATTTTGATCATACACTATCATATGTACTTACATCATGCAGTATGTTATTTCAGCTGAACCTGTACTTTAGGAAACGTAATACATTTTATTTTGTAATTTTTTTATCTTTAGTGTAGCCCCACAAGGATCAATGGCTTTTTCAAATAAGAAAGGAACAAGCGTTTTCAAAAAACAAGTAATATAATGTTCTATAAGGGCTTATGTTAAAATGTTATGTTAATACAAGTATGTATGTATTATTGCAGCTGATCATTATATTTGGGTTTTACAAGGGATATGTATAGGTTTCAAGGAGGCTGCTATTTGCTAATTATGAGTTAATGCTAATAATGCATAGTCAACACCTGTGGGGTTAAAAGCATGCTGGAGCAGCCCCAAATTGTTAGTATATAGGAGCCTCCGCAGCCGATGTGTTCCTAATTTTATATATGGTTTTGTTTAGTGGTTCATAGTTATTTTTTGCAGAGATATACTTAGATTTTTACTATGGAAAGACTACCATTTACTCTTCAAATTGGTATTGCAGTATATAATACAATTCACTTCCAACAATTCTTGTTTTAATTTCCTTAAAGGAAGTATATTATTCATATAGATAAACCTAATTTATAAATAAAAAACTTCTGTTAAACCTTTTTTGAAACTAAGACAACTTTCTTAAATGCTGCTTTTCTCTTCTGCTACAGTATCTAAACAATTTATGTATCACCTGTGCATTGCCTCCTATGCCCCTCTGGCTTTCCATTGGTCCCTTCACATAATCAAGTTATTTTTATTATTTGCTTTAGATGATTGATATCGCCTATTCAGTCTCCTGCTGACTGTAGAATATTGGGACCTTAAATTTCTGAGTTAAAGAAATGGTAAACCAACATAAACTAAAGATAAAATCTGTGATTTGTATTAAAATGTGATTGTTTGATATAAAGGAGCGTGTTAATATTTAATTACAGTCTGAAAAGTGTGCATAAGAGAAATGAGTGTAATCAGAACTTCAACAAAAGTGACGTTTTGCAATATCCTCTCCTTTTTCTTACGTATATTCTTTACACTATATCCTTTAGCATCACATTTATAAAAACGTATGTCAAATAATTCATAGTTTACCAGATTAGTACTGATTTATGGAATTGTCTTATTATGACATTTCATACGCTGCTCTTGGCTTATACAATGAAAAAAAAAAAAAAAAAAATGTATTCAATTCTATTTTCGTTTTGCTCACTACCTTTTGTCCCTGGGCCCATCAACCAATGCTTTAAATTCTTTGTGTCACAATGATGTATTTAATCATCACCATTGTCTATTTTCATTGCAGACTTGTGAAGATGGTACTGTGTAATATTTGAAATGATTATAATGTTAGTATAATGGCTAGGTAATAGGTTTTCTAAATAACATTAGATTTTGCTTTTTGACATTTTATTTGTCAAGTCACGAAATAAGGGGTGTCATTTGAACTGTGGAAGAAAGTGTTGTGAGAAATCTTGTCATGACTCAGACTCAAAATGTTATAGACTTTGAAAAATTTATCATTTGTTAACCTTTCATGGATTATGTTTATTCCTAACATCTCTGAGATAAGTGATGATTTATGGAAGAAACTCCATTTTAATTCAAGTACCGTTTCGTGCTGTGTGTTAGACCTAGAACATAAGAGAACTTGAATAAGGATTTCACCAGGCAATTTTACCTGAATTGTGAGATTTTAAAAGTTGTATTGAAGGTTAATAATACATAATTGGGAGAAATCCTCTATTTCTACACTCCATCCAATCTTATATTATGCCCAGAATCTCTCCAATTGTGGAATCCTCAAGAGGAAAAATACCACCTCCGCAAATTATTTCCTTTAACTACATTTTGTCTTGAATGTTATGAATTCCATTAGGATGAGGAATTCTAATTTCAGAACCCCATTCCACCTCTTATCAGGCCCAGAAACTTTGGACCATCAGGAGGTCAACAAGGGTCTTATTGGACACTGATTTTTATGGTGAGATGTCTACTAGATTCTCTTAGGTCACATTGCAATCCTTTTTCTCTTACTGCATTATGTATGAAAAGTCGTGGACTCCAACATAGGTCTGAACAGATGTTTACCTTGATATTGAAATGTTCATAGGCAGTAATGATAATTTGAAGAGCAAGTAATAATCATTAACTTGATAATACTCCAAACATCCAGAGTTACGTTTGTCCACCTGTTATAAAGGGCAAGCTATAAAGAGACATTGTGCTTTATAAATGAATAAAAAATCAAAATAAAAAATTTGTAATTTCTTGTTGCTACTCAAATTAATTTTTATGTATGAATAATTTAATGCTTTTATATCATTTAGAAAATGAAAAATATGTTGTTTGTAATACAAGTTACACCCGAAGGACCATGAAGAATACTTTTAATTCATAACAAACTTTGTTGAAACATTAAAAAAGAAATTTTGGTTATAAATAGATTAACCAACAAGTTCTGAAATCACTTAAGCTGAAAGAACGTTATTTCTGCTTGAAGTATTGTTTAAGACATTTACTCTTGGCCCGTCTACTGCAGAAATAAACTGTCCAAGAGTGCCGGATATGACAGCAAGATAAATGACCTAACAGAGAGATCTACCCGGGATGAAGTGAGAATATCAGCTCTGTCCATGCACGCATTTACAATTTAATTGTCATCAGTACTCGATTAGCTCTGGTCCATTAATTACTTTATAAACTTATTTGCCTTTTGAAATAGAATTGACCTGCAATTATTCAAGATTAGTGGTTAATAATGAGTCTATTCATTTTGTATAATGTAAAGTTAATTGGTGGAAACAAATTCTCTACTCTCAAATAACAAAATAATATGGTTGATTTGTAGTTTTGAATGTAGTTTGCACATAAAACAATTAGTAACACTTTTAAGTGTGAGGTTACTAGAGTGTGAATGTTCTTCCTATCAATCATTACCTGTTCTACTACCATTCTGTTGTCTCTCTACCCATTTATGTTTCAGGTGGTTAAAAAATAGAACTCTTGAAACTTACTATTTTTTGGTTTTTTTTCAGAGTCGGTGTGCTGAAGTGGATTTGTACTGTGCGTGCAATGTGACGTAAGTTCCATCAGTTTCAAGTATAAATCATTTGTAGTTTAGCTCAAAATGATTAATGTCAAATTTTTCTCTCACACTTTAATTACTACATTTTTTAACACTAATTTTCTTAGTGAGTTCAAGATCAGATTCGTTGCCTATTTTATCTAGACAAAAAACATTATACCATTTCTGATAGCCAACTTGTCTCTGACGTTTGTGAATAAAGATGTGTTACAACCATTTCACCAGATGCTGTTGTGATATAGAAAACTGCATGAAATAAATGAAAACCTTATAATAATACTGTATAGGTAATTTTTTATGTTATTACAAGTTAAAGGAATTGATTATTTTATATGTCGTGTTTTGGACTGGTTTGCCTATAAATATGATAAAGTCTGTTTTGGTAGATGAAATCATTATTAAATAATTGTACAGCGGTAAAAGCAAATTTGTTATAGTTATAATATTATGTTACAAAATGACATATATATTAAGGACAACTTACATGACCATTCCTAGCAGATCAGCGGAATGAACTGAACAAAGTTAAAAAGTTCTTGGAGAAAACTAATGGACAGTTAAACCTCGGATTAAAGTAATTGAGTTTAGCTGTTAAGTTGGTTTTGGAGAAAGTTGCTTTTAAAGTTAGGGTGATTTTTAATTAACTTTGACAATAGCCTTTACACAAGTGAGATTTTAGATAGCAGCTACATTATGCAAAGGTAGCTGGTAGTGAAATAAAATAAAATGAAGAATTCTTTATTCGTATCATGAAAAATGTAGTCATTGTACTAATTAACATTATAAAAATATTGAACTTTTTCTCATGATTGTATGGAATACATTTTGGTTTGAATCTACTAAAATTGTAAAATTTGAAAAATGTATAATTTAGCTAATGAAGTTTAGTTTAATTAAAGTTTAAAAAAGGTTTCTGGATTTTTAAATTTTAAAAGTGCAATACTTTTATCAAATATCCTGCACGAAATAAGTTACAGCAGTGGGATGGGACTGCAGCTTCTAAACGGATTGAATAAAAATAATTCATTGTTTGTGGAAACAGTTGTTTAACAATGCACCAGAGCACTGTAAATAATTGCAACTGTCGGGAACAAAATGTGACACCCGGCCTGAGATATTGGATTCCCGGCGTCAGACTGTAACTGCAAATTAAACATTCTTGCAGAGCGTTCTGCCGAATGCCTTTAACTTATTTAATCCAATCATAAAACTCTGCAGGTATGTGGATACCTTGGCTGCTGGATTGTTAACATTTCTAGTTTCATTTGTGGGAGGAAGCATTGTTGGAGGGTTGTTATCTTCTCACTTTGGAGATGGAAGTGTTTGGAAGGAAAAGGATAGGATAATTTAAACGTGCCCAGGAAATAACTTGCCTCTATTCATAGTCAAGTAATATCAGCGATGTAGTTAACCAGCCCATGGTGTGCCAAATTATGATAGTGTTCTCCTAACAGTTTTAACTACCACGAGTATGTAGTATACCCGCTTGGTCAACAAATTCTATTTCCTTTGATATTAATTTTTTAACCAATCCATACTTCTTGAAATATAACAAAAACTTCAACCAACATGTGAAATAATAATAATTTGTTTCAAACTATTTGAAAAAAATAAAAAAATCATTTTAGGAATAGCAGTTGATTGAAAATTGATTTGTGGGAGAGATTATTACTGAATCAAGAATGTGTAAAAATAAGAATATTTAGTTATTTAAAAATAAATAAATATTTTGGTGGCAACATATTACATCCACGAAACTTGATGCAATATTTTTTCTTGGTAAATCTTTTTATTGAATCAATGTTTTGTACTTGAACAAGAATAACCATTAAATTGTTGATATATAAGTAAATTATTTTATTTTTAAAGTTTTTAATTTTTTATCATTTTAAGAATGACATACTATTTTTAAACGATATCTTGCTGTACCAATCAACAACACATATTAATTACTTCAAATGTAATCAAATTAAATTTTATTGAAACTAATTTAATGTCATTAGACTTGGCTATTATGCTGCCAAATGTCCTAGTTTTAAAATTAAATAAATCAGATAATCATGCAAATTACCTTAGTTTCCGAAGAATGTTATGGACTATTATGTAACATCCAATGTTGTCAGTACTGTCTATAATGGATCTATAGATAGGATTAACGCCGGCTGAAGAGTTAAGAATACAAAGGAATTCACTTGTTTATAAGTAAATAAAGGATATTTATTAATAATATTTTTTAAATTATTTATTTTGTTTCTATACCAATATTGTGGATTCTAATACATTGATCTTCACATAGATTAAAATTAATTACAGTAAAAATAATTACATGTGGAATTTGAATTCTAAATAAGATTAATTTCAATGGTCATTGTTCATGACTTATACTTTCCAGATCAATCAGCATTGTCACATTGAAAAGTATGAAAGGCCTTGCAGCAGTCAGCAAGTGTTACAGTGTCTTGGTTGCCATTGGCTTTGTTGCATGCTAGAGCCAGTAGAACATTGATTTAGCCAGGGTCAATATGTCTACATGGCACTATAACTGCTCCATGTCATGTATGATAATTTCCAGATCAATCAGCATTGTCACATTGAAAAGTATGAAAGGCCTTGTAGCAGTCAGCAAGTGTTATAGTGTCTTGGTTGTCATTGGCTATGTTGCATGCTAGAGCCAGTAGAACATTGATTTAGCCAGGGTCAATATGTCTACATGGCACTATAACTGCTCCATGTCATGGCAATACTCTATTTAAGGACAAGTATGCTGTCATCCCACTGCAGTGTTTTTTTACCAATATATAGTACATCTGTGTTGTTTGTGTTGACTTTTGACAATATTGTTAAATACAGGAATTTTATAGAAAAATGTTTTTCAAAGATATTTACTGCAAGAACTATTTCTTATTGGACTCACATTGTTAGAATTAAATGTTGTTATATTTACTATTATAATTTTACTATCGTTCAATACAAGTTGAAAGTAGTAAACAAGGTATCCTCTCAAGACAGTGTATATAGATTTTATAGCAATATTAGGTAATCTGATATTGTTATAGGTAATCAATTTTGAAGTAAACATTGACTTATACACTGTTCTACATTAGCTAACTTCATAAAAAGGTAGAAAAACATATTAATTTGCATGAGAGTCAATTTTATTATGGTTATTTCAATGTGTTGCTTCAACTGAAAATGGGTAAAATTTTGCCACTGTGCTCTTTTTTCTGTAAACATAAAAATTATTTCCATTTTTATTTCTGAACCCCATAACACTATATTCTTGTGTCCATAACAAAATTCCTACAATGTATCTATTTCAAACATTTTAAACATCTTATATTTGCGGATACTTGTATGTAATATATTTTTTGTCATTTGTCAAATACTAAATGCGATATATATATATATATATATATATATATATATATATATATATATATATATAAAGATTTTGAACAGGAAACTACAGTAGTGATTATAGATCAATACTAAATGTAGTACAATTACATTATTTGTTGCATAGCCTGGATGTTGTTAGCCAGTCTTAAAACTAACAAATCATTTCAAGATGGAGGCCATTCATGTTTCTACAAATGTTTATCTCAATATTTCACAATGTAATTACAAATTTACATTTTTATAAAAATTTTGAGCAGTTTCATGTAACTTAAATTCTTACTCATTTTTCAATAACTCTTAAGGTTTCAAGGTGGCAAGTGCTTAATAACATATCACTAGCATAATTTTGGACTGATCATAACTAAACTGAGTATATGTTTAACAAATTCATTTGTTTGTATTGAGAGTCATTGTACCATCGGTTTGGTGGAAATTATAATGCATCTTCAGTTTGACATTTCAAGATAACATCCAAATGTGAAATTCACATTTTTCTGACTATGCCGAAAGGGATTTTTAAATTGTATATTAAACTTTTAAAAATGGGTGGCACTGACCCCTACTTTAATTATATAGAATAAACAGTATCGAAAAATTATTCTATCTTCAGAATAATCTTCAAATCATGTAGTGTTTTAAGATTGGTCAATGGGTCGAAGCCCTGAAAATCAAGAAGTGAAACAGTTTGTGTGATTATCTGTGAGGTAACATGAATGTGAAAACTGAATTTCACAAAGTTTTGTTGTACGGTTTCTGAGATTTCAGTATTTGCTGTTAAAAATGTAAGGCTAGTTTTAGGTAGTAGATCCCTGATGTTGTAGCCAATTTCAATCTGTTTCTAGTGTGTATCTCAAAGATAATATCTGTAATATATGTCTGTTCAACATTTTCTTTCATTTATCACATGTACAAATCTGCAAAAAAAAACTAGTTAAATTGTTTTTAAACCAGCGGAAATTGAATTTCCTGGCATTTTGTTAGTTAAAGTATTTTTATTCTATTTTAGACTGTCACTCTTAAACAGTTCAGAGAAAAAAATCGTAAAAGCAAAACAAATATTTTTTGAGAAATCTTTAATTAAATGTGCCATTTATTACACATACAGTTCATTTATTTAAAAGCTATGTATATTAGGTTTTTAGTATTTTCATGTTTTAACCTTTTAAAATTAATGTAAGGATAACACAACACTTATTCAATTATTTTTCATGTTTTGACACAATTTGCAAATATTTTTTAAAGTAATTCACTTTTTTCACAAAAACTTTCTATATAATTAGACATTTAAAATTATGAATCACACGAACCATGTTTACATAAGATTTCTCACCTCCATATTGAGCCATTTTAGGGCATTTTTCGAAGTTTAAAATAATTTTATTGAGTTCCCTGGATTTTAAGTGAGGGTGGTGCTTAGTAAAACATTTTACTACTCTCATAGCAAAATAAACTTTTCATGAATTTGTTTATCCAAAAACTCTACATTTTATTTTCTATAAATTTGTTATATCTCCTGTTATTGAGTTAATACTTAAAAAAAACTTGTATGACCACTATTTTTAGACCTCCGATGATACTTTTTTCTAAAAAAATAGGTCTGAATCGGATTTAAATATTTGCAAACTTAGAATTTATTCATTTTAATGATCTATTTTTTTCTTATAGGTACACAGAAAGACAGACATATCATGAATTAAGAAAGGACTAGGTTGTATTTTATCTGACATATTTTACTTATTTTAATGTGAGAAATCATAAGGTAAAGTTTGATGGAGTAATTTATGTACGCTCTGTATTAATAAGTTAAACTAGATGTGTGGAGTTCATTCTTACTTCGCTAGGAATTATTTTTCTTTGTAACTTTAAATTTGTAGTTTAGATGAAGTTTCAAAGTCACATACTTGCATGGGTATTGAAATAATGAACACATTTGTACCAATAGGCAGATTCATATATTGTAAGTACCTTATAACTAAAACAAGTGAAATTTTATTGATAACAAAACTTATGATCAGTTTAGCTAAGGAAATAGTACAGAGCAGTTTCTATACTTTTCATCTAATATATATATATATATATATATATATATATAATTTATTTATTGTCATATTATAATTATAATGCGTCTTTATATCTATACTAGCAGTTAATCTCAGCTTTGCATGTGTATGCACTTCTGGTTACAGTGAATTATATTTCTGGCACCAATGTTGAATTTGCTTGGTTTTCATGATCAAGAAAATACAGTGGAGTCCCGCTAATCCGAACACGTGTAATCCGAACGTCGGTTAATCCGAACAGGTCCAGGAGGAATTATTTATAACGATAACGAACAGTTATAGGAACTAATTACATAAAAAATGAAAATGGGTGCATCATTTCGTACATAAACAAAGAAAACTTTAATTAAATAGACATACAATATTTTATTAAGACAAATTGTGTACGGTACAGTACATAAATAATTAAGTTAAATATAGTACCAAATTGAAACTTATAGGTTAAGTATAAGTTAAATTACTGTATTAAGAAGTGAAATCAAACAAAAATTGGACGTACAGTACTGTATTATTATTGAGTACAATATTAATTGTTAAAAGACATAAATTCAGTTATTGTCTTCTGTCGCATTGAAGAGAGTCTATTGGATGACGCGTAGTTTCGTGCAACTATTGAACGCGTGGACCCGTACAATATCCAGTACGCACACATTTCTTAACAATAGAACTCTCACACTAAATACGGTAAATGTGCTTGGTATTCGCAAACACGTTTATTTGTCAAGAAATATAATGCAACAGTCAGAAAACATGTTTTAATAAATTGTATAATTTAATATATTATAATTTAATAATTGTATAACAAAATAGACCCATTCTCAAGTTTAAAACCGTATTTTTCTGTAATTCTGGCTAATCCGAACAATCACATAATCCGAATAGGGCTCTGTCCCAATTAGGTCGGATTAACGGGACTCTACTGTATATAAAAAAGTGTATACTATGACCATTGTGATTTACTTCGGTCTTAGTATTCTTTGTGCCATAGTTAATTTTGCTTTGTTTCTCCAACCAAGAAAATATATATCCATACACAGGTCTGAAAAACCTATCTAAATGTACAGTTAAAAGTGTACCTTTACTAAAACTTAAAATTGTCCTACTATGTGCTTAAAAGTGGTTACAGAAACGGTTGAAAAAAGAAGTGTTATTATTATCAAACTTACTGTATGCTTTCAAGACTATAAATGTACAAAAATTAAAATAGTTGAAACATTAATGAAACATGGTTGTCCTAACATAAAACAATATTTACGCACAACATTTGATTAAACAGAATCTTTCAGTTAATAACATTTGTTTATAGTAATGCATCTTTAGAGAACAAGATAAGATTTTATACAACTTTAGAGGCCATAGCTTTAGGTGTATAGCTTGGAGAGATTTTCAAAATAAGAATACCTGGCCTATATGTTAAAAAGTGACCCTAAGAATGTCCATAATTGGTCTAGTAGTTTTTACATGATTGAGTAACACACACATGTGCATGCCTGTGTGAACACACAGATAGATACAATGAAATTTCTGTATAATAGTACAGATTACGTAGTCTATTAGTATGTTATATTAGTATGTACATACTGTATATAAACATAATGTTATATGTCTTTTCTTTGACAGTTGTGTTAAAACATTTGAAACAAGTAAGCCTAATTTACTGACTTATACAGTCATTAGTGGAATATACAGATTTTGATTAATACAATTACTTTTTTTATGTAGTATTAATTAAAGGGTAGAAAAAATTAAATATAAATTATAATAAATGTTAAACAATCCTAGTAAATTACAAAGTATTATTTTAATTACCATATTATTAACATGTTTAATACAAAATCTGTATGAATTAAATTTATCAGATAGATCTCAAAGTAAGTAATGAATGTTTCCTTACATCAAACTTTATAATTATATTTGTATCTGGAAAGTAATTTTTATGGGCGTTTGCTTTAAATTAATAACTCTTCTGCAGCATTTTCTAACGAGTAATGTAACCGAGCGGAGACGAGAGAGACAGCGGCCCTGCTGACGCAGTGTCGTGGAAGGGCACCTCGGCAAGCACATTTAAAACAAATTAACAGTGGAGAGGAGTAAACCAGCGTTATAATGAGTCCGCCGTAATACAGCGTTACGTGTTAACTGTTGAACATGTAACGCTATTCTCTAATTTATTGAGTACTGTAGTAACTTCCAGCTCACCGTGTCATTTCACTTCCCCAGCTAATTACTGAGCCAGGGCTTATTGGATTGAGCAAATGTAATTTGTCTATAAGATCCGTTTAATTGTCATTCGTTTTCCTTGTTACAGACAGTCATAAAAAATTTTCAAAGGAAACACCCTTCTAGACACATGAAACTTGTTGATTAAGTTGTAAAGATGATGTTCAGTTCATTTTATAATAAGTTATCAATACCACTATGGTAATTATGAATTAAACAGTTAGTTATTACATTTCGGCAAATTAACCTTCATAATACGAGTATATACTCTGTTAATTTTACATAATTCTGTATCATTATGTTTTGTCATATTGGTCAAAACAATATTGAAATATTTTTTAATTGATATTTAAAACTTTATTATTAAACAAAAATTAAGTTTGCTATATAAATTCTTCATAAAATGTGTCTAGTTTTTATAATTATAACAAAAAAGTTGAAACCTGCAAATAAAAGGTTTTTAATCCATTTTCTTTAATGCATTGACTAAATTTTGTTCGCATTAAAAGGAATTATATTTTTTCTGATTACAACAATGCTGTATTTATGTCATTTTTCTTGTGTGTCTTTTGTCAAAACAAATCCATAAATAATGTTTATACAAGAGAGCTATATTCATTTATGTTACAATTCACAGGTTATTGTAGAACCATTTGTATTGATTGATATGTTATTGGTTTATATGGACCAACCAATTTTTCAACCAATAGAAATAAATGTAACAGTTAGTAAAAATAAAGTCATTCATGTATGACAAATCAATGAAAAGAAACATTCTGGTTTTATTTGTTAAGTGGCATCTGTACAAAAGGTTACTGTACGATTAACATTTCTCAGTGCAGTGTACAAATAGCTGGTTACAATATAATTAATTGAAATAATAATCTGCGTTTTGGATTTTAGTAAAATTTAAATCTGCAGTGGTGGCTGACTACATTTGAAATGTTTTTATTAGCAATGGTATTTTGAGTTTAAACCAAGTGTGTGAAGAGTATTTAAACTGAGTTACAGTTGTCATAACCGAGTTAAAGTGTAAAGAAACTGAGAACTTGAACTGTTAATTAAACTGAAGCGGTTGACATTGCCTTTCATGTAGTTAACAGTTGGGAAATGAAGTTTGCTTGGATTTCTTGATAATTTTTCTGCTTTGATCCAAACACTGCTGTGAACATAGTGGCTAAGAAACTCGTTTTTAAACTGCAGTTATAAATCAAATAAACCAAGCACTAATGCTCTCCAGGAGTAGCGTTGCCTGAACGTTGTTTACTTGCTTGTTCTCCAGCTGCGGTTCTGCATTCAATAAAAGAAAAATATCAAAGCTTTTCCACAGCTAATAGAGTTAGCACTAATAAATTGGTGTTTTATCAATTAAAAAAGTCAGCTAAATAAATAAATAGGGGTGACATGAAAGTTCTACTTCTGTTTGTAACTCAGTTAACACACAGACTTACATAGACTGGTGTTATTCAAAGCATAGTGTATCACACAACATAAACAGTTTTACCACTTATAATTGCAACCAACTAATGTTTTTATGACCCCCGCTCTATTTGGGGGTCACATAACCAGATACCATTGTGTGGGGGTTATATAGACCAATATAATTGGTGTAAATATTGTCAATTAGTTTTTTATATTATCATGTATACAGGTTAAGTATAAGAAACATTTACATGTTCAAACAATTCTTAGACAAGATGTTTGTAAGAATTCATCATCCCCTCCCTGCTACACCATTTGATGGACCTAATTGATTCCCAGGATTTAGCAATATTAGCTATCTCAATGTCTCCACTTTGCCTCACAGCTGTTAATGTCAGTGCTCTCCCCTACTAATCCAAGCAGGGAGGGGATGATGAATTCTTACAAACATCACGTGGCTCACCCTTCTGAGTCATTACTCAGTCAATAATAGTGATGATTGTGAGATGTTGAAGTTTTTGAAAGTTTAATTTTTGAGTGTGAACTTATTAGGGATGCTGCTGCAAAGCTGCTGATATACAGTAAAATTTACAATTTAAAATCAGCTGTTTGCTTTCAAGTTCAAACTTGGCCAATTTGTATCTCATAGGAAATCTACAGAATAAAAAACATTGCGTTCTACCATCAAAGATTTAAATGTAAATTATATAATCTATTGATTCAAGCTATAGTACAGTACTTCTGTTCCAGAAAAATGAATATTTTCATTGGACTGTTTAATTACAAAGGACAGACAAAATAAATTAGTATCAAAAAGATTAGATTAAATAATTGTTTCCTGAACAGAAATTTAAGTCTACAATAAAGGCAGTTTAGTTTTGAAACTATATGTTTGGCCATTTTAGTAAAACAGCACATGTTTTTATATCTACAATTTTTTATATCAGATTAAAATGTGTCCTTTTTTATTTTTACTAAAAAACATTTCTCACTATTAATATGCAAGCTACTAGTATACATATTGCTCCTCATTCTATGAATATTGGGTTAAGAATTAAATTGTGTATTTATGCAACTGTTTAATATTATATTTCTTACTTTTATAATCAGATTACTGTGTTTATATTATAATATTCAGTGAATGCATTAAACAAATACGCAGTAAATGTGTTAAATACATAATGTGCATTCGTTTCAGCATTTTAAATGCAATTTGAATGGTTCTCGCAATTGAAATCTTGATTTGTAACCTTTCATATTCGCACATCACTAGTCAATAAAGCAATGTCCTGTGCAACTGTACATACATTTATGTTAACTGTAGTTAAAAGTACTACTAGGTCTTAGTTTTGATGATGCAGTGTGATTTTACTTTATTTACTTTTATTAATACTAACTCACAATTAATGATAAAAAATGCACATACAAATTTAGAATTATCAAAAACAAAATTCAAATTGACTATGCTATTTTAACTTTACACATTACCACTAATGTCCCTTCTGAGTTTTCGTGGAATATTGAAGATAGTTTCACTCTTGATATGTGAAAACAATAAAGGAATAATTTACCATTGCAGTCTTTTAAGGAATTTATTGTAATGCATCAAAATTCCCATTATTATAAACTTGGGTGTAGTGAAGGAAGGGGGACAGAGTGAGAGGGAGAGAATGTTTAAACTATTGAAATATAATAAACTGATAACAGCCCCTCAGTCCAGGTGATAAAAATAACTCAATACACGATACAATTGTATAATCAGTCATACAACATATATATAAATGTGTATGTGTGTGTGTCCTTCAACTGGCACACAGAAGTATACTGGACCTCATTTTAAAAACACGCTTAAAAATGTAAATATAAATAAATTGTATTTATAAAATTTTTATTTGTTTCCTTAGACTATTAGTGTGTGCTAGCTGTAATATATTGGTTAAAAACAATAAATATTATTATAACATGTATATTATAATCGCAAACATAGGCAAAATTTGACCATTAAAATATATACAGTAGAGTCCCGTTAATCCGACCTAATTGGGACCGAGCCCTATTCGGATTATGTGATTGTTCGGATTAGCCAGAATTACAGAAAAATACGGTTTTAAACTTGAGAATGGGTTTATTTTGTTATAGAATTATCAACATTGTTTATTAAAACATGTTTTCTGACTGTTGCATTGTATTTCTTCTGAAAAATAAACGTGTTTGCGAATACTAAGCATATTTACCGTATTTAGTGTGAGAGTTCTATTGTTAAGCAATGTGAGCGTACTGGATATAGTACGGGTCCACGCGCTACGGGACGACGAGAACCTGGGTGATAAAGGAGGGTTGGTGCCACACGCAGACGGTGCAGCAGCGCTTAACCTTGCACTACGATACTTCGAGCAACAGGCTACTGCTACACTTTCCTATATCATGTTTATGACACGATGGCGAAACTACGCGTCATCCAATAGACTCTCTTCAATGCGACAGAAGACAATAACTGAATTTATGTCTTTTAACAATTAATATTGTACTCAATAATAATATCAGTACTGTACGTCCAATTTTTGTTTGATTTCACTTCTTAATACAGTAATTTAACTCATACTTAACCTATAAGTTTCAATTTGGTACGTATTTAACTTCATTATTTATGTACTGTACCGTACACAATTTGTCTTAATAAAATACTATATGTCTATTTAATTAAAGTTTTCTTTGTTTATGTACGAAATGATGCACCCATTTTCATTTTTTAAGTAATTAGTTCCTATAACTGTTCATTATCGTTATAAATAATTCCTTCTAGACCTGTTCGGATTAACCGACGTTCGGATTACACGTGTTCGGATTACACGTGTTCGGATTAGCGGGACTCCACTGTATTTTTAAAATTTAGGTTTTATATTGTAAATTTTTTTTATTTGCTATTGATTAAAAATTGTCTTTTGTCAGTAAGGAAAATAACATAAATTATTTCACAAATAACCACAAAAATGAAAGTACAATCAATATAGTCATATATAGGCAATGAGGAAAAGTACAACCTTTAACGGCACACAAAGGTTCGTTGGACCCCAAGACAAATAAAGTTGAAGACTCTTGGAGCAATTGGAAAATTTTTAAACATTACTAAATGTTAATAAAATGTTTATTTTTTTTTGGTGAGGACTTTTGAAACCAAAGGTTTCATCATCAGGCGACTCCACAAATAAATATTTACATTATTTATTTTACAATTAATATCAAAATAACATGGTGTAAATATTTGCATATTTACGCCATATGTTATTATGGAGTACATGCGTCTACTCCTTTTTGTTTTTTAATGAATTGTGAATTTTTAAATTTTATTATGCTTTACAGCACATTCTAACTAGATACTTTGTAATAGTATTTTCAGAAATCCATTTAAATCAATGTGTTTACTTAAAATCACTTTATTGCCTTGTTCGTTTACTGATTTGTAACTGAATCCTTTTTCGTATGTACTATTTAAATTGGTATTAAATATATGATTTAAATTTATCATAATTAAACTCTATTTTATATTTAAGTTATTCAAAATAAGTGGGGCATGTCAAATAAGCAGGTTCAAAACTGTATTGTGCGCTAGAGTGAGGGATCTCAGGGGAATGCTATATCAGAACTGTCAAATCAGATATATTCTATGGCTCAGTGGTGGGATGTTTAGTGTATAACTAACGAGGTTTCATCAAGTAGACTTTATAATCTCATGGATGATGCAATATAAGTCCCTTTTATTCTTGTTACTGCACATTATTGCAATAAATATTTGTTTGTATTTAATTATTAATGATGTCTGTTTTGAATAGATAAAACAATTGTTACGATCATTTCTATGATGTGTCACCTGAAATTTGAACACATTTCAACAATTTGTATGTATTCTCTCGTATCTACTTGGTTCTGACGAAAACCAAAACTAAATACTCAAAAAGTGACAGTAAAAAATTTAGTGTGCAGTGCCAACTAAACACACAACACGTAACAGAGAACTTGTTTGTCAAACCTGTATCTCAAAACCATTAAGAGAATAAAAGTGAAATAAAAATGCCAAAAGATAGCCATTAGTAATATCAACAGTCCATGGAAAATTTCCCAAACAGTCCTATTAGAAATCAGCCAAAATGTTATAACAAAAATCTAATTTATTTGCCTTGGTTAATCACTGAAAATGTGTCTGTAGTCTGAAATCATCAACACAGACTCGATGCTATTCCTCTTTGTCTTGAAAGTTACGCAATTTTGAGCTAAAGTGGTACAAAATCTAACTTAACCAGTAAATCAATGTATGTACTTAGTCAAATATTAATATCTTTTGTAAATTATTAGAAAATGTAATGTTCTGTGAATTCAAATTAAAGAATAAACCTCCACTTATATGATTTCAAATATAAAACCAATCACATATATTAATATAATTTCATAAATCGAATTTCTAAATTTTATATGGAATAACTTGAAATCATTCAAATTGATATGAATTTTATGCAGTTAAAGTCTTATGTGAAGTTAAAATTTAAATGTTGAGTTTAGCTCCATTTCACCTTCCGCTTAGTGCAGTGTCTGAAATCTTATACGACACAGACTTACCTCTTGGAATCTGGAATCCACCTCAATCGGAACAGATACAAAAATAAGTCAGTGATGAATAAACTCAAAATGAACATTCAAATTGATGCAATCTTTCCCATCATAGCTATGTTACATGCACCTGACTAGTTCAAAATTATTTTAGTTACACAAGAAACTATAGTGCAGTGTTATGTCCTACAGACTTTAAATTGTGAATGAAACTTAATTCCTTCAAAAAATATGGTTTGATATTGAATATCCATGCATGTGATTTGGCTGTGTATTAACAAAGCTTTTACTCAGGGAAATTTCTCAATAGTGAAAAATTAGACTATAGGCTTGAAAGTTTTGTGTATTTCACAATCACTTATGGAGTTGGCAAAATTCCTCGTCTGACTGTGTGTTTACTCTTTACCTTGTTTATACAAAAATTCCTTAAATAGCTAATTAACCAAAACGGACATATTAGGGTTATGTAATATAGATTTCAAACTATATCTAGATAAATAGTACAATAATTTTAGTGTTAGGTATAGTAAAATAGACATGATTTATTGCATTGTATGAAATAGTTGCACATCTAATCAGGTTCTTTGTTAGAAGTTTGTTTTTGATGATGGAAGGATTGTGAAGGAAACAGGATTTTTCTAGACATTTGTCATCGTTCAGTGATACAAAAAACCATCTAATGAGGACAGTTGCTAACATTTACTTGTACACAAACAATAATAACACAGTGGCCAATATTTACTTTATACACATAAGCAAACAACATATTATTCGTCAACGATTAAAATAAGTTCTGTCAACATATATAGTGTCCAAAAATGCTTATTTTTTGTATCAAATTGAATTGTGTAACAGGATGGAAAAGTATTTTTAGGTATTATATTTTCAGCCATTTATTCAGCTGTTTTCATTTTTACTTACTGTAGCAGATGGTTGGAAATTTTTGTTTAAAACTGTAATTTGAATTAGTACAACAAGAATAAAAATTAATAAAATACTTGAGGAGGATAAAAAGTGTTGATAAATAAATTGTTATATGACTCTCCAATAGTGAGAAGGGTGACATGGGGGTGTAAGAGGGGGATGGAAGGTGGAGTGGAAGGGGGATACGGGGTGGGAGGAATGGCTGGGACATGTGAAGGTTGATAACAGTTACCTGCCTCTACTGTTCCAGTACATCAAATCAACCCGATCTTGTTCCTATATTCCATCTCTCGAATAGGAATATTCAATTTCAGTATTCCCTTTTTGTGTATAAAACACAACAGGCTGTCTCATAAACATCCAAGATACTAATAAACCTTTGATGATTAAGTTTATTTAATTTACTCATATATATTGACAAAACATTATAACAAACCGAAACTGAAAGTAAAGTGATTCCACAGTGCATTTGGGGATAAGGAAATTTCATTTACACCAAAATGTTAAAAAAATTTCACATATAAACTGCTTACATATGTTTTGCAAAAATCAGCTATTTTTATATTAATTTACATAATTTTGTTCTACTTCAAAAATAAATAAGAATTCCATAACAGGCTAATACTAATAACTCCAAACAATTCTCCATTTTCTCTAAAATACACACAAATTTTAATTCATATAAGCTGATTTATCTGGTAAATATTTGTAAATAAACCTGTATTTAAGGTTTGATTAAATTTCACCGAATAAAATACCTTATTTGAACTACGAGTACATAAATAAATAATACAACTATTTTCATTGTATTGTGTGTACTACTGATAACTGATATTATTTCATTCAAAATCTCAACAAAGTATGAGTACACTAACTATAAAATAAACACAAAGTAATCTTAACATTTATTGTACTCACTTTTGTAAACTTATAAAGATTGGTCTTTAATTTTGAATATAAGTATGTATGTTGTATGGTTCAAGTAATCTATTGATAATTAATTGATGTTATATATTGATATTGATGTATGTATGAGTGCGTGCATGCACGCACACACATACACATTGTGAGTAAAAAATGTGTGTGTATGTTTATACATTTACAAGAACATTGACATTGAAAAAAGGAAAATTAGTGTTTACGTTTTTAATTTTAGGGTTCACAGGAGTCTTCATCAGAAAACCACTGATTAATTAACAAAACAGCAAAACAAACATAACTCAACCAATAATAATGTAACCGAAGAATAATTTTAGAAGTAAATACCATAAACAAGTTTCCAATCAGCTGTGTATAGAATATTTGTAAATTTTGATATATAAATAAACTTTTATCTAAAAGAAGGTAAAAAAAGAATAACCTTATTTTTAACCTGTCTGGTTACTTTGATTTTAAAATTAATTGATATGCAATTTGAACATTTCTTAAATTAATCAGGTTAGGATAGAGTTTAGGATTTAACTATAAATGGCAAATTGCTTTTATGTTAACGCAATTTTCTAGTTTATTTTTATTGTGTTGAATCACATGTGCAGGCAATGGTCTGTAAGAATTTTGATGAACAACATCAAACTGATGATTGGTTATTCTTACTCTTAATGGAGTGATAGTTTTGCTAATAAATTATGTTTTTGTGGTGCAATCGATAAATGGAATATTCTTTTTGCGTTGTACTACTTTAGAAAAAAATTAAGAATTTATTAATATCTCATTTTCTTAGTCTGGTTAAAAAACTCCCAATACTCTTACATTAACTCTCCGATTGCCCTTAGTATTTTCCTTAAATAAGTTTTCTTATTAAAATCTGTAAAAAATAATATAATACAATGGTAATAAGTATTTAGGGTAAATATTTTTATATCAATTTGTTACAGTTAGCGGTGAAAATTTTTATTTTTGCATGCAATAAAGAAGTACCTTTAAAAAATAGTAAGTGTATAAATTTCAAATTCAAAGACAACCTAAAAATCACAAATTTAGTCGTGTTTCAAAAAATGTATAGTTTTGTATGAGTCTTTGGGTAAATAAATTAGATTTAGTGCAAAAACTGAAAGTAGTACAAGAAGCATGGCTTTTGTGATCAAATACACATACGAGTAAATTTGTAAAAATGTTTATAAATTGTTATAAACTAAACCTAACTGTATTCGGTATTAATTGATTTATAATTAACTAAAAAACTCTATAATAATAAATACTGTAAGAAAACCTAAGGTTTTTATTTTTTGATGTAAGTAGAAACCAAAATTGTTGTATGTTCTTAAAAACAGGAATAATTACCAGATAAAAACATAGTTATTTTAATAATGTTTTTGGGTTTTGTAAAATTTTATAATATCCTAAAGGTTGTAAATTTAGTATAGATCTATATAAAACTATGACGAAAATAGCAATGTCATTCTAAAATTACAATGTCATTCTAAAATTACACAATTTCATAGAACAATAAAATACCAGTGCTGAGTCAACTCTTTACCTTTCCAATGGTATATAAATCACATAAATACTTTATTGTTTATGTATTAAAACAAATGAGATTAAGTGGGCAGGCGGATGTTTAAGAAGTGGAAATAAACAACAAATATCTGTTGAATGGCAGTCGGAAGGTTAAATACTTATAATTCCTGGTGTAGAGATTAAAAATTATGCAATTCCTTGAGAGTGATAATTAATAAATGTACTGCAATAGTTCACTTTCTTATCTTCAGCCATTTTTCCTTGAGTCTGGTTAATGAAACTGCCCAAAACTCTGACCTTAAATGCCTATAATTCCTGGAGAAGAGATTAAAAATTATGTCTTTCCCTGGAGTGATAATAATTCATACATGTACTGCAGAGGTTCACATTTGTATCTTCAGCCATTTTTACTTGAGTCTTGTTACGAAACTGCTCAAAACTCTTACCTTACATATCTATAATTCCTGTTGGAAGTATTAAAAGATTCCTTTATTTATAATATATTCAAGATATGTACTGTAATAGAGTCAAGTTACTTAAGATAGATACAGTAAAGTACAAATATTAACAAGAATTGTAACAATGTTGAAAAAAGTGAAGTCATAATTTAAAGTGAAGGCAAAGACATCCATCAGCTAAAACTATTGCTTAATCTTAAATTGGACTTTCATGGTTTTCATATCCATAGCTTTATATATTTACATATCTCCAAACCAAACCCTGTAAACACTACCTGTTATATAGTGTTTCATACTATACAGCAGCTATTTTTATAATTCTCTTATAGATAGTAATTTTTTATCATCTATACATCTAAGATATTTGTCTGTAAAACTATTCTTTTGGGAAGAAACTTTAAGATTACATAGGTTTAGCACGTTAACCTAATAAATTTTATAAATCCACATTTTTTCTATACCTTTACTACATTTTGTAGGAAAACGCTTGGGAAAAATAATCAGTCTGTCTTCACAAGTCCACTTATACAAAAGATTTATTGTTTATTGTTTTAAATTTTTCAGCCAATCTGTTGTCTTGAAAATGAATGTACTGGCTGTATCAATGATAGTAGTCTGCAACACAGACTAGTATTCAAGTATCAGTAAATGAAATCTTCCAAACTGGAACATCAGAAATTTCTCTCCAAGAATAAAGTTTTCCTACCGTTATTGATTTTTTTTCTTTTTAAAATTCTATAACAATAAAAGTTGGTAGTTTTATTATTAATTTTATTAAGATTTTAATGTTTTATTAATTTTGTATTAATTTAACGTATTGCTTCTATTGAAAAGGTGAGAGAACTGGAGGATTGCATTGCTCTTAACATTGAATTGTACAATAATGTGTTTTCAATGTGACAATGTGTGACAAATGGCCATGTAATCTTTACCTAATAAATGAGTATCATTTAGTAGCATTATAAGATTCACTGTCATTAAACAAACCTTCTGAAGCCAATTTTGTAATTTCATTGAAATAGTAAATTTAATTGGAAGCTTATTTAATATATTCAATTTACCTAGCTTAATAAAATTGGTTTAAAAATGTGCGTGGTTTTAAAATAATAACAATTACATAACATTTAATTGTAAACAGAACCAATGAAGTGTAGAATATCAAAGTCTAGTAATGTTATTGAATGTGCCATCAGATTTTCTAATTGTCATTGAGAATTTTACATTACACTGTTGGTAATGGTGTTCACCCACTGAGAGGTTTGAAGACAATGATGTGTTCGACTCGGTAGTTTGGGATCAGCAGTAAAGAATACCCTCACGACTGTTAAATTGGACCAACTCACTGCAGTAGGTCTATTGACTTCAAGCCAGCTGGACATAACATTGCTCTGTCTCCAACATTTAAAACACTCAAACTACTCCATGTTTGCTTCACATTGACTATGGACTTTTAACTTTTTATGATTATTTTGTATTTTTCTATATTTAGGTTTAATTTCTTTATACATTATTTTGAAAGAAAACGCTGTAGAATAAAGATTCATTAATTTCACGAGTGTTTTTTAATCAGATTTGTGAGTGAAAATAAATTTTGTTGGTGACTGGTGTTTTTTAAGACACTGATGTTTTTATTGAAAAAAGTGCATTTAAGGAAAATTATTTAGTTTTAATTCCTGGGGAATAATCTTTCTTGAAACCTTGTTATTTTTAAATGGCAATGAATTTTATAATATACAAAAACAATATTAAAGCTTTCGTCATTTCACCCTTATTTTTGTTCTCAGAGAAAGGTGATATCTTATTTATATATTTAAATATACACAACTACATATTATTATATTTATATTATATATTATATTATATCTAATTTAAATATACACAATCTACATATTTTTATATTATATTATTATATTATATTATATCTACATGCAACTATCTATTTACATTTTGAATATATATGCACCTATCTCCATGTCTTGGTACTTTTTTAATGTGTGCAAAATCCCAGAAATAATATAAGGAAAACTAGTAATTTGGATGTTTTAAAACTTTTTCTGACAGAATTTTAATCTCTTATTATTGGTTTTATATTTTTATCTCACTTTAAAAATATCCAAATCTATTTCCCAAATATTATAACAGTTGAAAAGATAATAGGATTTCTGACTTTTGCCGTCACTGTATGTTAACAAATGTATAACGTTGTACATATTGTTGTATTATATTGTAACATGTAATGATGGTAAATGTGTAAAATCCTATTATCCTTTCAAACTGTCTATCATCAATAACAAACTTTAAAGGCAAAGAAATTTTGACTGAAATAGAGGAAGGAAGATGATTAGAGATTTAACATTGAATTTAGGGACAAAAGTCATCATTGTTACCCAATAGGTTCTCTCCTAAAGTCATGATGTTACATGTTTGTTTGTGCAATAACTCTTAATAGAAAGGTCCTAGAGACTTAAATGTTTGTGCATAGGGCCGAAATTTGGGTCAAGAATGAATTCTGTTGATTTTGCCCTTTAAAGGTCAAAGGACGGCAAAGTCACAGTAACTGTGAAGAAATGTCATTATGCTCTGTCACGTCCTTTTATACTTTGTTGCATCAGTTCATGTTAGTACAATGGATCCTATTGATTTCTCTACAAAAGAAGTTACATTGTTTTGATCTTCTAATTTTACAAGAAGTTGGATGGCTGAGTCTGCGAGAAAAATTCTAGATTATTGTATTAACATCTACAAAAACCAAAGTTTTATTATTAATACAACCAAAAATACTGTTATAGTTTGAAAGAATGCTTTGAAGATGATTTTACATCATCAAAACTTTAATAATTGTTTTTTTTTTTTTTTTTTTTTTTTTTTTTTTTTTTTAAATAGATATACATTAAGTTATAAACTGTATGTGGGCTGAATATATTTTTATTTTCAATATTAGGCCCATGTAAATAAGTGAATGTAATTTTTTGTATCTGTAATAAGATGTCATGAAATGTATATTTCAATTATTAATTTTACTAACCAAAACTTGGTTATATATGAAATTTTAATGTATATTGCAGAAGTAATGTATAACATAATACATATAACAAATTCTTTGCTGATCTAAAGTAAATATCATATCCTTAATGCTAAAATAACAAGTAAGTGTGATTTATACTTGTATTTTTGCATTTTTTCATCCAGAAATAAAGCTCCAGGAAATAACAAAATGTAAATTTAGCTACATATCTATGTCTGGAGATATTTCAAAGCAGACAAGGTAAGTTTGAGAGTAGTATAGTCATAAGATGATTGTCTCAATAACATGATTGTCTCAATAACATGTCAGGCATGTCTACAAAATAGGACTTAAACAAATTTACCATATAGACATTTTAATCCCCAACAGGTTACCCATTGTAATTCATGTAAAGGAACCCCCCTTCTTTAGGAAGATGGAAATATGTAGTGTGAATAAATTGTTATAGGCCAGTAAGCCTAGAAGATACATAATATCAACAAACGGTATCAACATCTTAATCTGCATTTGCAAGATATTTTCCCCTACCAGCAAACCGGAGATCTTTATCGATACATGCATATCCAGTTCAAAGAATGGTCAATGGAAAATAAATCGGTTTTAAGAGACAAATCATTGTAATATTGCATTTTCTCCTGGTGAAGGGTTCATGAATGATATTTTTACAATTAGGTCCATCTTTTTTTACCCAGTTATGCAGAATGGTCAGAATGCTAATTTGGCAAGTTTGTTTTAACTGTATACAGGTGTAGACACTGCTTTATTGGTCAAATAGTTTGATCGATTTTTATCATTGTTCCTTTATTACTGTCTGTTTTCTCTGAAGTTGACCACCAGAGTGGGGCTCATTATCATTGTCTTCACAGCAATTTTCAAATCATAAACCACAAACAAACTATTTCAATGACAACTGTTATAATATAATTACTATACAATGAAAAAGCTGCCTATTGTAGATTTTATAATAGAAGTTTACGTTAGTATAATGTTTTTTCTGAAGGTTTGGAAACTATATGAAATAAACTTTAAATATCTTTATTTATGTTTGTACATAAAAATTACAGGAATGGTGTCAAACGTTTACAATAAAATAATTATATATTTTGACTAAGGATTATACTATGTGTATTGACTGATATGTTCTTACCTACCTAAATAATGCAGTAAAAACAAATTCAATAGAACCCTATTTTACAATACTTAAAATCTCATAAACAACGCAAAGCTATGCTTCAAACTCTTCAAAATTTTATCTGGCACAGCTTCAAACCACAAACAATTTTCAACTTGAACTAAATGAGCAAGAAAGACAAAACTCAAGTAACATGTGACGAAAGAGTAAAGTGACCCAACTGTATAGGTAGGATAATAATAAGACACCCACTTTCAGTCCTATTGTGTTCATTGGACCTCTGCAGCAATGACACCTCTTGTACACATACAGACAGATATTTTCGTTAAAGTAATACTTTTGACTTGTAGCATGGGAAAGGATTCTAAAATACTACATTTCTCCTAAAATACTAAGATTCAGTTTTTCGGACAATCACAATAATTCTTTATGTACCATGTAGTTTGGAGAAAGAATAGGTAATAGGGGGTTGGTGCCGCATAAAGTGATGTGAAAAGCAAGCAACTACTTGTACAGTGATGAGATGGGAGACCCGTATTGGGTACACAGGTGGGAGAGGCGCTCGCAGATTGATATCCGAATGTAGCGATCAGCCTACAATAGCCTGCCTGGCCGCAACCTCTTACTGTAGATTACTTTTCTAATCCGAGTCCCCGAGCACGTTACATCTCCTTGCATCCACCTGTGTCCCTCTCTTGCCATTCAACTGTACTCTTCCATATATTGGTGTTTCGTTCTTATAACTTCACTTCTGTGTTAAATTGTTACCCGCATTCTACTCAACAATTATTTAATTATTGGATAGTGAAGACTGAATTTATTAATTAATGACACAAAGTACTTGATTTCTAAAGAGTTCAATCCAAGTCTTTATTTTTCTATAACAGTAAAAGATGTAATCTTCAAATAGTTTGTTGTAAATATGATTTTACTTCTTATCTGAGATTTTATACTGTGACTGATTTCCAATTTTATTTTTTAGTTGTAATGAAGATCCTATATTACCTTTTATTTTTTCATTCTACAATTGTAAACTGTCATGAATGAAAAAATATTAAATTAAAATTCATTCAATTATGCAATTTAGCGCAGGCTTGTAAACATGATGACAGCCATATTTTTTTTATAAATTCAGACTAAACTTATTACTCAGTACAGAAATATTATTTACACTTGGCTTGAATTAGTTAGTCAGTATTAAGGAATGTAAACAAAATTACTAATCAAAGTGTGTCAATTAGCTCCATTAAATTAAAATAAGTATAAAATTTATTACAATTCCTGAATATCAATTAATTGATATTTAATTAACACGTTCACTACCGAAGTGCACAGTAATAAGTAGTAACATATTATGAGACACTGCATAGCTTGGTAGTTAAGGTGTTATTCATTGTATTACTGTTTTAGGAATATATCCTTTAAAATTGTTTAGCACAATCAGGGTACAAGTTTTATGACAATATTTGATATTATTCTGTGTTTGAAGTGTATTGAAGATGAAAGATTTGATAGGATAACAAGGTTTGAGTCATTTTCCATTCTTATGTTACAAAAACTTAAGAGTGGCTGTAGTGGTGGCCTTGATTTTAGCTCCATTTAAGAACAATTTTAAACCTCATGCACTTTAATGACCTAATTTTTAGATATCTTATTTTAAAAATATAACAAATATGCATCCAAACGCTTTTTTAGTTTTTAAAATTTTATTCAGAAATTATTATTTAATTGATTATTTAGGAAAAATCTCAAACATTTTGTACTTCATCACTAAAATATTAACCCTATGAATGCCAACGTCTGATTTTACCGGACGTTCGCGAAAAAATTAATAAAAATCAAAACCTTTATATTTTAAAACTAATATCATATTAAATTGTTCGTGAAGAACTGTTCTCTTCAAAATAAATTATTATGGTACACTTCCGTTCAATTGACTTTAACGAAAATCAATCTAGAACTCACATATAATCATTTTTGGTTGACGGCTACTGGAAACAATGTGACATTAGTTTCTTAAATGTTGTATAACTCACTCATTATTGAAGACAATTTAATACCAATGATATGGACAAAGAAAAGGATATGATTTTTTTTGGTAATGATAATTAGGTTCAAAAATAAAGTTTAAATTATTTCTGGAATTTTTTTAGGTAAGTCCATTTTTTATATTCGTAAATGTAATTTTATGATAACTTTGGTATTTTATGTTAATTAGGCAGAGTTTTCAGAGATAAATTAAGAACAAAATTATGTTGATAGCTTAATAATCAAACTTTGAATTTCTTACTGAAACCTCCAAAACATGTCACAAAAACAAAACATAACAAACATTTTCAAAACATTTTTTTTTTCTTACTGAATTGCCTTCAAAAGGTCTGGCGCTTTTAGGTTCACCCACTAGAAAAATACCTGGCACTTTTCAGTACATCCACTCAATAAATACTTGGCACTAAAAGGGTTAAAAAATTATATACACTTAACAAGAAAAACGGAAACACCATTTTGAAGCGTATTAGTAAAATTTTTAAAATTATACATCTCCCTTAATTTTACTATAAAAAATAAGAGTGTAAAAGTACATGAGATTTAACATTGTTCTTATGAAAAAACTCCAGGTCATTTCACTACAGCCAGCTCATAAGAATAAGTTTTGAATTCTGGTGCCTTCTTCAACTGTCATAAACCTAATAATATTATGAATGCAAAAGTATCTTTGTTTGCTTGTTTTGCTTTCAAGCGTAAACTATTCAACTGATTGTATTAAAATATGGACATTCTTACTGTCCCTGGGATGAATATAGATGTATTCTTATTTCAAAAACCCCCTGGACTACGCCCCACTGTTCTTTAAAGTAGTGAAAAATTCCATCTTGGTCTCTAAAGTTGTGAAATATTAATTAAAAGAGCATGTCTAATGCAGTCAACTGTTCTGTATAACCATTGTTTATTATTTTCAATATCTTTACACTTATAATAAGTACATTCTAATATGGGTAATTTCTAATAATCGTAGGAATAACCATTACTTTTTAAGCAGTGTAGATTTCACCGATTAGGCAAGTACTCGTCTACCTTAGAAAATGTACCAAAATGGAATATAGTTAGAATTCGACTCTAAAGACTGCCTTTGAAGCAGTCAGCAAGAACTATGCTAGATGAAAGTTTGCTGGACTGTGCTTCTGAGCTAATGTACCAATTCCAGCTCTAAATATACTAAAATATTAACAATATTTTTCAGTTTGTAAAGAAACAAACGCATAGTGTCAATGATAACTGTATATTTTTATCAAATATTAAGTATTAGATCTAAAAGACAATGTTACTATCTAACTTATACTATAAGACTGATATAAAACTCATCTTAGTTCACTTTTGACAGAAGTAGGCTTCTCTGATCTGTGATATTTTATTTTTTAATCAGGAAACAAGGCAAAATAAAGTATGGAACAAATCATACTAAGAACAAAGTAAATTACAATAGCATTAACTTTACATTTTTTGACATATTTTCTTGATCTTGGCAACAAGGCAAACTGAACATTGGCATCTGATGTATAATTTACTCAAACCAGCAGTGGTCATATGCTTGGAACTGATAACAGATAGCAGTGCAGATTAAGAGACAATATAGTCAAACATGTACTTTAAACTTAAAGACTTATGAAACTTAAATTAGTTGTCTTATGACCAAAGTAGTTGTGAATGTATGTATATTTTCTTGATCAGGAAAGAGGCAAAATCAGCTATGGAACAAAATTACTAAGATCATAATCATAATTAATTCGGAGTAAATACCATAGATATACACTTTTTAACATATTTTCTTAATCGTGAGAAGGCAAACTCGACACTGGTGTCAGAAATAAAATTCAAAGAATCAGAAGTACTCATACAGGTGCAAAACCCGTGAAATTCTGTTCAAAGCAGCAGGTAACTGCCATTATATTGTAATATTTAAACATCTGTATATTTTAAATTGTCATGGCATGTGTTTGGTTAATGTATTAGGCCTATTGCGTAGAATTAGAGTATTGTATGTGTGTGTGTGTGCGTGTGTGTGAGTCAGTCAGTGTCGCGGCTGCGGTCCGGAGCGGGCGTGTCACGGCGCCGTTGATTGTGGACCCGGGATAGTGGGTCCCACCACAGTCCTCGCCACGCCGGTCGCCTCCCCGCCTTCACCAACTCCTCCTCGCCACAATCCACAGCTGATGTGTCCTCTCTCTTTCCTTATCTCCCTATCCTAGACATTTGAAAGCCGCTCATATCAATGCGCAATCGCTGAGGGGGCATGTTTATGAGCTTAGAGAAATTTTTGGCCTTCAACAGTTTGATTTAATTGGAATTTCAGAATCCTGGCTTAAGCCGAGTATTCAGTCAAGCGAAGTTTTCCTTCCCGGTTATGTTTTGCAACGGAACGATAGAACAGGAAAAAATGGCGGAGGTGTTTGCAGTGTTTATTAGGGAGGGCTTAAATTTTTAAACGCTTCTTTTTTCGCCTTCTGAGTACTCGGCTGGGCCAGAATTTATGTTTATTGAAATTGGTTTGTCTGGTTCGGATGTACTACTACTGGGAGTGTGTTATCGCCCACCCAGAGTTGGGACATATGACAGATTTTGAAAATGCTCTCTTGCACCACATGCACAGATATAGTCGTATATTGATCATGGGCGATTTCAACACTGATTTGATGAAAAACAATCAACACTATAACTACAGACAGCTGACTTCCATGTTTGACTCGTGTAATCTAACAATACTGCCACTGGAGCCAACTCATCACACTGCCGAGTCTGACACACTTCTTGACCTCATGGTGGTTTCGGAACCACAAGATATCGTCCTTCATGCGCAGCTTCCCAGTCCCTGCCATATCAAAACATGACCTAATCTATTGTGTTTATTCAGTAAATATACCTAAGATTAAAACTAGGTTTATCAAGTATAGAGACTTTAAAAACATGAATGAGGCTGAATTTATGTCCGATATTTTATTGCTCCCATGGCATAACCTAGAGAATCTTGACTCTGTTGATGACATGGTGGATGGTTTTAATAAACAAATTTTATCTGTTTATGATAAACATGCTCCTTATGTGACAAAACGAATATAAATAAGAGGCACCCAGTGCCATGGATGAGAAAGGAATATTCTTAGCCTGATGGCCCATTCGCGATAGCTTACTATCGAAGAGCGAGGCGCTCTAATGACCAGATACTTATGGATCAGTACCGTTTAATTCGAAACAGGGTTAAACAACTTCTGCGTAATTCCAGGCTGAGATATACTCGAGGTCTTTTTGAGAATAGGAAACAGTCGTCAAGCGACTTATGGCGTAAGGTTAAAAGCCTTGAAAATAGGAAAACAACGTATTTCACAGCCAGTTCTTATACCTCTGAATGAGTTGAACCAATTTTTTTACATCTTGTAGTCAAAGTTTCAGTCAGGAAAAAGTGGAGGACTACTTTAAAACATCTTCAAAACCTACCTCGCCGTAGTTGTGGGTTATCCTGAGTTTACTTTTAAACCTGTGATACAAGGTGACGTGTTGAAAGCTATACGCCGTATTCGCAGTAATTGCTGTTGGGTACGGATGGCATCCCAATACGCCTCATAAAGAATATTCTATTTGCTGTCCTTCCAATAGTCACATTTATTTTCAACACGTCTCTTAGGAGTGGTATTTTCCCATCACAATGGAAGTCTGCTTTTGTCCGTCCTCTTAATAAGATTTCAGCACCAGTATCATGTTCAGATTATAGGCCGATAATATTCTTCCTGCATTATCTAAAGGCCTAGAGAGAAATTGTGCACTGCCAATTCACTGAATATCTATCTTACAACAACATATTTAGTGACTATCAATCTGGTTTTCGGACCAACCACAGTACAGAAAACTGCACTTTTAAAAGTGACGGATGACATTAGGCTTGCTATGGATCACAGACAGGGCACAATTCTCACTCTTTTCGATTTCTCAAAAGCTTTCGACAGCGTAAACCACAAAGTATTGCTAGCTAAACTAAGGCTAATAGGGTTTTCTAGTCATGTATTAACTTGGCTGAGATCTTATCTGTCAGGGAGACGGCAAGTGTGTAAAGGTGTGATGACATGACTTCGGACTGGGAAATTGTTACTTGTGGGGTGCCACAGGGATCGATTCTTGGTCCTTTATTATTTGTACTGTACGTGAACGACATTCATTCTGTACTTAAACATAGCTCATATCACATGTATGCTGATGACCTGCAAATCTATTCACACTTTAAAATTGACTCCATTAATGAATGTATCACCAAAATCAATAGTGACATTACAAATATCGTTATGTGGTCCAAAAATCATGGCCTGAGACTAAACCATGCAAAAACGAAACCAATCATTATTTGTCACTCTCGTTTACGAAACTCAATAAACTTCAATACTATTGAAACGTTAACTGTAAATGGTAACAGCCTGCCATACTACGACAAGGTGAAGGATCTTGGTTTGACTATAAACTCGACTTTTGACTTGGACTGACGCTGTTGCGGAGATTTGTAAACGGGTTTTCGCATCTATTCACTCACTGAAACGTTTACAACGATTTTTACCAGAACATATCAAGCTGCTCTTGACTAAATCACTCGTACTTCCACATTCAATTACTGTAACTCCGTGATCAATGATATGACCATAGTGCTGAGTGAGAAGCTGCAAAGACTCAAAACTACTGTATACGTTACGTTTACGATGTGAGACGGGAGCAGCACATCACACCGTACTATATTCAGTCAAATATTCTAAAATTAATAGATCAAAGATCCATCAAAATTTTAAAACTAGTTCATTCAATATTGAAATTTGGTTTTCCAAGATATTTTTCTGAATATTTTAAATCTGTGTCTCATGTAGGTGTAAGAAGCACTCGCTCTGGCTCATACATTTTGAGAATGCCTCAGCACAGGACTGCAGTGTTTGATAAGTCATTCCATGTAATGGCTTGTAGGTTGTGGAATGCCCTTCCCCAAACAATTACTTCCATCGATAGCAGTTCCCGGTTTGTGGCGAAACTGAAAGATATGTACCTTGAGCGGTTAGCTGGGGCAGCAGTTCCGGTCTGAGATGCTGTGGGCGTGACACTGGCAGAGGGATGAATGTGAGATTGTGTGTGAAAAAGTTCATTTAGCAATAAATACTTTAATTTATTTGTATATTAAAAATATAAATTTATATTATGTTTTAAGAATAGTAGAGATGGTTAATTTATTATTGTGTTAAATTTTTAATTATTACACGTTAAAATATTGCATTAATTTCACCACTTTGAGTAAATGTAATTATTTCTTTATTTTATTATCTTTATTATGTTTTGTTTTATTCTTAAATACTATTTATTTAATGTTTTAAAATATTACATTGCAACAGGTTAAGTGTAAGAAAGGGCCATGCGGCCCTAACTTTGCCTGTAAAAATAAAGAATTTTTAAAGAATTTTTATTTTATGAACCTATATTTATTATTAATACTATTACTATTTTTGTTAATAATATACTTATTATTAGTATTAATTTTGAAAGATTTTGATGTTTTTGAATCTCCAATTATATTCTTTATATGTTATGTTTGACAAGTACATGAAATTTAAAAGAATTACTGTTTTTAATGTCATTATAATGTAATAAAATCAAATTTAAAACATTTAGAACATTGATCTCAATAATATATTGTCTTTTTATTTCTATCTTGGCAATCCTTTTTCTTATATTATAATTAGCATTTAATAAGGCTCTGTGTATTTAGAAAGGTGTATTTATTTCCAACTTGCGCTATAGGATTGAGTAATGTGTGGAATGAAATTCACCTTGAGTAAGATAGCCTTGACTACTTTCAGCAGTGAAAAAACTAGTTGAGTAACATTTCACAGTTATATTTGTCTCGGTAATGCACCCCTTTCTTTTAGTTCTTGAGGTCATATGTTTCCCGCAGCTTAATGTTATAAAAATTATGATTTGTGTGAACTTTATTTCACTGGAGTAATCATGGCAGTGTACCTTCAAACAACGTGAAATGATTTCCAAACGGATGGATGGTGTCATTCTGTGCTATTTATCTTGATGATTCTACTCCTGTATGAAATATTCAAACTGGACAGCTTATTTAAATAGTGCTCAACAATATTTACGTTTAGGCAATTAAGTTTGTATATTTTAACAACGTGATTTTGTTTAGAGTCCAAAACAATGTTTCTCAGGAACTGTTTTATTGATTTCTCTTTCATTCATCTGCAAGAGAACAGTAAAAGATCAAGTTTTGTTTTAATTTAAGAAAAATAAAAAATAAATTAGTTTTTGTAATTGTATGTGTTTTAGCTGTTACCAACATAATGTAATATAAACAAATACCTTAATACCTTTTCCATTTATTAATTAAAAATGTTTTCATTGTTTATCGAATTTTCTATGAATTTTATAAAAATAAACTTTTTAAACATGGTTTTAATAATTTTGATGAAGTTTTTAAAATTATGTATAGCTCATTAGATGCTTAAAAATGGCAGAAACTGCATCTGTATGATCATTTTTCTTAACTATAAATTGCATTATGACGTTTGCTATAAAGTAAGACAATGTGGTAGAGACAAGACACAATGTTGTTTTTGACGTGACAACGTCTTAAATTAGGTTGCGGCTCGGAGTCACTCATGAAAAAGTGTAACGCCCGGTAACGTTACGATGCCCGTCCAGTGGGTCCGCCGCACGGGATAAAGCAGATAACTGTGGGTCCGCCGCACGGGATAAAGCAGATAACTATGTTTATTCGTGAAAATGTGGAGTGCTTAGATTCGTCATTTACAACAACTACAACAATAAAGGTAAATAATTGTACACTGATATTTCATTATCGTAAACTATGATTGATTGATTAATTGTTAGATTGACACAAAAGTTGAGAAACTGAGTTTATAGGTTATGTCATACTATTGACAAATGTTGATAGTGTTAAGTAAATTATTAGTTTAAATCACTCTGCAATCAATCGTAATTCAGTCGATTGAGAAGAAACAGCGTGTATTGCTAGTCAAACATTTAAAATAACAAATTATAACCTCTAACCTGTCATAACAGTGCGACCAAACAAACGAACTAAACCGACCAATCACCACGCGCGGAGTTAGAATTTAACTGTGTTTAGCAAGAATTTCAAATTCCAATTTTAGTAAATGTTTTATTCAACATTACCATTTACAATAACAAATTTTAATTAATTTCAAATTATGTACAATGTTTTAGTAAACAAAATATATTTCTATAGTTAAAATTTGTGCAATTCTTATTTTCATTCAATTCCTTGTTCCTATTGTGCAATTTAATAATATTCATATCAATAAATATTCTACCGAGAAAAAGACGTCACGTAAAATCTTCGCCCGTAAAACCGACTTTACAGGCAACCATAATGTTTTTTTTTTATTAAATCCGCATATGATTTACATATCTAGAGAACCTTAACATTGCTTAGTTATATTTTAATTATTTTTTCATCCAATATAATTTTTACCTATAAATTCAAGCTTCTTGTCTGAAAAGCAAATTTGAAAATGGTTGAAGCAAATTAGATTAAATTTTCATAATTCATAGCCCAATAAACTTTTAAAAATTCATAAACTATGAAACCATAGGGGTCTAAACAAAATCTTAACATAGTTCTCCCAGATTTTCTGTGTTGTACTGAAACAGTTAAATACTATATCAAGTATGTAAAGAGAGAATATTTATGCCACACTTAGATGCTATTTTCATATGTCATACCTGTAACCTATTTGTAACTTTAAACTCATGTTAGCTTATCTTACACAGCTGAGTTTACTAAAAAACGTGTAGTATAAATCTCTTGCGGAGACAATCAAGTTAGTGCACCTTCTGCAGAGTGAATTTGTTTCTAGTGGAGTGACATCTTTCCAAGCAATTTCTCCCAGGAATTATTCTTCTTACTTAACTTTCCTCTTCTTGCATGTTACATTCAAACTCTGCGTTGTTTACTCTTAAGGGTTAAATCAAAATCCAAGTATGTATACTCAGTACATATACATGAATACATGAGTGTTTGTGTCTATGATTATCATAATCTCACATAGAGACAGTAAGTTAATGTAAAGTTGTTTGTTTTAATCAAAATATCTCTTTCTGGTCTCTATCAGAGCTAATTTTTTAAATGGGACTAATAGTGTTTAGAGAAATACACCTTTTTACTTCTTTCATAATAGACAGTATCTTTAAGATAAAATCATGTTGATAAAAAGACAATTTTTAGTATACAGCAGAAATTTATGTCTGTGTTATATATATTATATATATTATCTTGGAGAGTGTAGCTAAACAATAAATCAGATCAGAAAGGAAATTTGATTAAATATTATTTATAAACTGTGTAGAGTTATAACATTTATTTTCATATACTTTCTTCTGCAAATTGTTAAAACTATTAATTACTTATTGATAATATAAATTTAATTTTTGGTCATTTAATGCAAATGTGCAACTCTGTTTAGGAACTGTACATTGTAATAATATGCAATACTCTGTGGGTAAGGTGTAACATATAGTATTATGTATAATAATGAAATAAAGATATTATGATATGATTTGAGTTACAAATATTCCACAGAAAATACAGATTTGTCTTCTTTTAGTTAAAGAGTGAACTATTTATGAACATGTTATTGATACACTAGACAAGGGTGAACAAGCTGTTAGAGCCTTCTTGGATTTTACACAGAAATTGTGCCACTTCGGTATCAAAGGCAAGAAATTGCAATGGCTGAGATCTTAACTGTCTGAAGATTGCCACAAGTTTTTTGAAATACAAAAATACCATTTCATGTTTTAGATTTTAAATGTAAAAGAAATAAGGTTATAAGTTTCACTGGCAACTATGCTTTTGAACCCTTTTTGTTTATATGTTACATAAACAATATGAAAACATTTATTGGAAACACAGCTTGTAGCCTACAATGAACCTGTAATTATACAGATGATATCAGTCTAATGCTATAATTAGTGATCAGATCATTAAAAATGTAAAGCAAATCGTGGCATTTATTGTATATAATATTGATTGTTGTTTTGCAGAAAAAGTTTGCTGAATAATGATAAGTCAAAGTACATTAAGTTTTCTTGTGCACAACAAAGAACAAAGTAGCAACTGATACTGTTTTGTGACCCTTGCTTGGATATACATATAAATTTAATTTACACATTATTCAGTAATAATATGTTGTCAGAGTTATTTCTTTTGAAAAGACAACCTTATTTTTTGACATAAGATAACCAATAAGAGTTTAATTTGCATTAGTGCAATCACACATGTCATATGTTTTATATATATATATATATATATATATATATATATATATATATATATGTATGTATGTATGGAGGAATATATAATTATAAACTAAACAAAATCTTTATGTTAAAACATCAACTCTATAAGAATCATTTTAAAACTCATCAAAAATTAATTGTGTAGATAATTTCCTTGGCTTGGGAATAATTCTTTATATTCAACATATGTTTAGAAAGCAATTATTTGCTTAGTAAATAATACAGAGGAATTTAACATACACAAATACCTACATAAATATAACACACATACTAAAATGATCGTACACAATTCCACACTACATTTTTATATATGCTGATAAATTTTTTTCAAAAATTTACTTCAGTGTATAAAACAAAAAGCATAATGTATAAATGTACAAATTTTTGAAAGAAACACCTCTAATGAAAGTACAATATAATAGTCTCAAAGAATTCTTAATAATTCAATAGATTGTTGTTTATTATTACTTTTTTATGAATATTTTACATTTGTATTTTATTTTTTTATATGTTTTTATCTTTTTATTCACCTTTTTGTAAGTACCATTTGTAATATTTGACACCATTACTTTATATGTATGTGTTTGAATTTGATCTGAATTTAATGAAAAGAAGTAAGTCACTTAACCTCCAAATGAATATTAAGCATAATTTATAAGAGCTCGTTTTCGATAGTGTTGTATCAGGAAAATCCATTCTTGTCTAAGTAATATAGTTTAATTAATTACAACTCAGTATTCTAAATATAGTCTTTCAAAAATTCATCCTTATCGTACACCTCATTCAATTAACTTGAAGGAAGAAAACTTGTTTGAAACCTTTTATTCCTTCTAACATAGCTAGTGAAAAAAAACTCTGTTTCAGGGCCACTAAATATTTAATCAGATCTGATTGTAGATTGTGAACAGTTTAAACTGGATCGATTTTCCACTAATGTTCATGTTGTCTTGAATATTTCACATTTCCTGTTTCTCAGTGTCTGAAAGTTTAATGCCAAATCAAGAGATTGATCCTAACCCACAAAAAACCACTTTAACAGTATCGAGCGTTGGCTATAAATGAGTGCCCATTCCTCTATGTCTGCAGAGAAGATCGAGTTTTACTATATTATAGAGATTTCTTGTATACCACATTCCATATGAGTAACAAATAAGCAACCCTTAAGTTGTTATACTTATTTTGTTTCTGTGAGAAAGATTTTACAGTAAATTTTGTAAAATTGTTAGTTAAAAAAGTATACAGTGCTATATAAAAAATTTTAACATTTTAAATATTTTTTATTTCACAAATGAAATACAGTAGGACCTTGATATATCGAACCTCAAGGGGATTTACAAAACTTCGATATATCCAAGAATTTCGATATAATGAGGTTCAATATATCAAGGCTGTTTGGGGCAGACTTCGATATATAGAGGTCCACACCCACTACAATAATACAGTACAATTAAGAATCGTACATTACTTTTATCGGGAAATGTGAATAAGAAATTATAACAAGTACACCATACATCAATTTAAATTTATTTATTTTTTAACTAAACGTATAGAGTAATATTATTACATAAATATGAATATGAAATACTGTAACGTCTTAAAAAGTTATGTTGTACAGTATAAATACACAAGTCTGAAATATGGTTCTACTGTACTGTATTTTTAAATGTTTAAAATGCTACTGTAATGTAGGCTTACGTACATGTTATAAAGAGTTTTGCAAAACTTATTTACTGTTGTTAAAAAAAATCTGAAATTGTAGTTTGTCTACCTGTGAAAGTCACTTTGTCCAAACGCGTCGTCTAAAAATGGATAAAGACTGGATTATTTTGTCATCCATAGACGTCTTCTTTTGGAGGAAACTTCGAAACGTGTTGATGGCACACCGGGCATCGCGAAGGTGGGGTCAGGCGTTTCGACTTCGTTGTCGTCATCATCCTCGCCGTCCTCGACTACACTGTCTTCTACACTCGTGTCCTTGGAAACGGATGCAATAATGTCTGCCATCGCTTAATTGGCCGCAAGTAGCAAGCTCGTCATCGACGGCCACAAAGTCTTCGAAAGACAGCCCTTCCAAAGTAAGGGCCTGAGTCACTTGTCTCCACAGACAGGACTAGCAAGTTCACCGTTATCCGTTTCAACAATTGAACAGTCTTCTACAACAATTTCCTCTTCTTCGTCAACTTGCTGTTTAAAGCCACTTTTCTTGAAGCAGTTCTTTATAGTATTTTCGGTAACATTGTTCCACGCCTTAGAAGCCATCCACATTGCATCCAGTATGCTTATTTTTGTAGGGTTCTTGTCCTCGAGGTCACGAAGGAAGAGGCGTACAACTTCCTTCCGGTAATGAACTTTAAAGTTTTTAATTATTCCCTTGATCCAATGGCTGTAGCTTGGATGTGGTGTTTTGGAGGTAAGAACTCGATTTTTACGTTTTTCATTTTTTGGGATGTCACCCCGTGAGCAGTAGCGTTGTCAATAAACAAGAGTATTTTTTTCTTCTTTTTCTTCATTTTGTCTGTCCAAGTTCCGTTAAGCCATTTCTCAAAAAACCCCTGAGTTCATCCAATGAGTTTTTTGTTTGATGGGTAGTCCATTGGAAAGCTTTGAACCCCTTTGAAAACACCTTGGATTTTAGATTTTCCTATCATCAATGGTTTAAGCTTCACGGTGCCAATTTGATTTGTTCCAAGCAGCAATGTAACTCTTTGTTTACTATTCTTACCTCCGTGGCAAGTGTCACCTTTAAAAAGTTAAAGTTTTGTCAGGAAGACACTGATAAAAAAAGACCTGTTTCGTCGGCATTAAAAATATCGTCAGGTGTGTATCCCTTGACAAGATCAGGCAGTTTTTTTTTGCGACCATTCTGTGCAAACATTGTCATCGACACTCGCACTTTCGCCAGTCACCTTCTTGAAAATCACTTCATTTCTTTTTTTAAAAGTTTTGGAGCCCAACCGTTGCTTGCTCGAAAGTCAGGTTTATTTAATTGCGCAGCAAACTGTGCTGCTTTTTCGTTTAAAATTGGGCCACTTACAGGAAGGTTTTTATCACGGCACTGTTTTAACCACTGATAAACACTTTCATCTACGTCCTTGAATTCGGGGTCCTTTTATTCTCTTGCACGAAGCTCCTTGGCGTTCATATTTTTCTCTGTTTTTCAATATGGTCGAGAGAGTATTCGCTGGTATACCAAACTCCTTTGCAATGTCACTTTTTTTCTTATTCCCGGCGTCCACATTCTCTATAAGGTTTAACTTTATCTTGATAAGATAGAGTTTTCCGTTTTGCCATCGCACTTTTAAACAAAACAGTGTCACAGTTGAAAATCTGCCACGCACAATAATTCACTAAGATAACCTCAACTCGCACTAATCGCGGTAACGTCCAAATTAAACTGAGAGTGGAGTGGTGATCCACCACTGCGTCTACAGAAAACAAAGGAGTGTCGGTGGTGGGGGTTTCAAGTCTCAACATGAAAAATACGGTACCTACTCTACTTTGATGGTTGTTCGTTTGCACAACTACACGACAATACAGTACTAAAGTTCGTTTCGTTGATAAACTGAAACTTCGATATGTTGAGGTAATTATAAGAAAACTTCGATATATAGAGGTAAAAAATAGGCAAAATTATTGGCGAAAATTCGATATATTGAGGTTATTTACTTGAAATCTTCGATATGTAGAGGTAAAATTAGCATTGAAGTAAATGGGACATTCAAGGGGAATGACAAAACTTCGATTTATCGAGGAATTCGATATATTGAGGTTCGATATATCAAGGTCCTACTGTACTAATATTGATTGAATTCATCTTTAAAATTACTAATGAGTCACAGAGAATGTTGCATGATTGGTTATTGATAAGAAATTGCTTAGTTTCTATTAATCAATTCCCAGTTGAGTGTCAGGCTATAAACTTAATTGTCATAATTTTAAATTACTTTCAACCTGCAAACACATTACTGTAATTTGTATTAGTTACTTCTTAAAATTAATATTGTACTCTATTCATCATCAGTTAACCTACTTGGATTTGGGCTACTCGAGCAGAGTTAAACTGCTCCATTTCTGGTGTTTTTGACCTCTCTTTCTACTCAAATACCTGATCTAGCATATCCATCAGTCAACTAAAAACCTGCTTGAATTTAGTCTACTCGAGCAGAGTTAAACTGCTCCATTTCTGGTGCTTTTGAACTCTCTACTGAAATACCTGATCTAGCATATCCATTGTTCTACTAAAAACCTACTTGGATTTGGGCTACTTGAACAGAATAAAAAGGTCCATTTCTAGTGCTTTTGAACTCTCTTTCTACTCAAATACCTAACATATACATCGGTCTAATGAATTCCCATTTCATTTATATAGTACATAAGGTTGAAAACTATTAGTATAACAGCAAAACAACATACTTGAAAGATATTCAAAAATATTTTAGTGTTTGCACTTACCATAATGGCCTCACAACAATATGCTTTTCAACTTCGGTTCAAAATAAAGCAGAGTAGAGTAGTACATAACTAGTAAACTCATGCTAGAGGTGCTAATTAGTTTACCTTGTATTCTTTTCACTTTCTTTAAAATGATAATAAGATGTGCTGTTAATGTCACTAAGAAAGAACAGTGTACAAATAAATTCCCTAGGGTGCAAAATAATGGGGTAGGTATAAAAATTACATTTTCTAAATTTAAAAAATATATATTGCAGGCACCAAAAATGCCTTGCAGTAAAGAGGTTCATCATTGCCAGTTCTAGGGTGAAAATGTCATATGATTGTTCTATACGCAGTTTGTTTACAAATATGCTTGTTCTATGATTTTCTTATTGCAATCAAAATAATCAATAAGACCAATGCACAAATGTTTTCCAACACTAAGCCTATGGAGTGACATGCATCATCATTGAACTAAATGTTGCAATTATAGAACTGAAGATTCATGCAAGTCTAAAGATCAGTTGGTTTTCGAGATATCATGCGGACAAACAGGCAGACAGATGAGAAATTTTGCCCTCACTCCTGAGTGATAAGCCTAGCCAGTTATTTGAAATAGTTCTAGATTCTCAATTTGTTTTGTTTGGATATCTACATAAACTATGTATAATAATTAGTGGATAGCTAACTCAATCCATTAAAAACATTCTGGCTACCCTAATCAATAAAGTATACAGCTGATCACGGTATAGCCTGTTTGCCTGTTAATGGAAGACGGTTGAGGGAGTAAATAAGGAACTATCCGGCTTTCCTAGAATTGTTAATGCAACTCTAGAACAGAGTTGCATTAAGGCATAAATTATTGAAGATAGCTGCATGTCAGAATGCAACCCTTTGCCACAAGACAGTGCAATCCAGGATTAGTTATATTTAATATATGTTTATGTGTGTACATATTAAATTACAGGAATATATTGTACTATGAATTTTCACCATACAATGCTTTATTTTAATTCTTGATTTCTCATGTTGTAAAACCCAGTCAGTATTGGTCCTGTATATTAAGTAAATTTAAACTTAATTTTGACAGTTCTCATTTTTGTTATGACTTGTTTGTGTTTATATTTGTTTCACTCCTATACTGAGATATATTCCTTGGCATACACAGCTTCTCAACCCCAAAAGATCTAATCTAGGAAGAATATTGGTTTAAATCAGAAATGTTTTGGCCATTAAGTATTGCAAAGATTACAATATACTTTGTAAAAAATAAATTTTAGCTAGATTTATATATATATATATATATATATATATATATATATATATATATATATACATATTTATTTATATTATATATAATAATTAAGTTACACCAGCCTGGCTGAAAGTAATAAAACATAGCATAGATTCATAAAAAAGGAAATTTCCAATTTATTATAATAATAATGAAGAAAAAAAAAAAAAAAAAAATATATATATATATATATATATATATATATATATATATATATTCCATTTAAAAATTAGAGCTAGTAAGAGAAATTACTCTGATAAACTTAGTTTGCATAATGAATGGAATGTCTTCAACCACTTCTCTATGTTAACAACCTCCTTCTCCCCTTACACGCACACACAACTGTTTTACCTCCATAATTAATTTGGTTTTCATCTTAAGTATGTTAAAGATGTCTTTTTTACCATAAAAAGTTAGGGCTGAGAAAAGGTTGGTAAGGGTCTACCACTTAACCTGGAGAATATGACGTGTAACACACAATAATATTATTTTTGTAATTTAGTTTAATAAGTAGTAAGTTCAACATCACTTTTCTAAGGAAATTTAATAGGATTTGACACATGTATAAGCACAATATCCTTTTGTACATATCTTTAAACATTTTTTTGAGTGATAAATTGATAGATTAAAGTAAAGTATAATAAACTTACATCTGAATTTAGACTTAACTTTAATACAACTTTTTAGAGTTATATGCAACTTCTCTAACCTTAAAAGGTAATAATTTATTTACCGTGACATATACAGGCTAAACCAACTGGCCCATTAGAAAATACAGATATGGTTAACAATATTATTTACAGTTATTTAACAATAACTTTTAATAAGAATTCTTGAAGTCCTTGTTTAAAGCTTAGACAGCAGCAATAACTGGAGATAAAACACTGTCTCATAATAAACTACCGCTTTTGCTTCATTCAAGATTTATAAGCTTTGTTTTAGAATTCAATTTTCTTACTTTGAAAATAGTGATAATGGAATAGCAAATTTCCTGTATTACTACTTTGCAACAGAAAACTAATTAAAGCTCTACTTGAATCTTAAATTAATATATTTTATATGTATTCTTATATTGGAATCAGCCTTCAAGTTCAATTGATATATTAGTTTGTAAAAGGAAAATTTATACAATATATAATAAAGTCCCATTTTACTGCCTAGGAATTAGAGTTGTAATAGAGTTGACAATAAAAATTTGTCTCTGTATTTACCCATAGTAAACAAAGCATCATCATGGTACTTGTTTAGTAGAAATATAATCAACATCGTTCTTTACTGTAGAAGCCGAATAAACACAATACGTAAAGAATTACAGATAGTTTAATCAAGTTCTTGAATTATAAATAAAAGTACAATAAGATATTATATTCTTCTGTAAAGATTTATTTTACAGCTAAGACGATGTTAACACCAGATAGTTCTTGGCGTTTGAATTTTATTTATTAATACTTACAGAAGTAAGAAATGTTTGGGTGTTGATAAACTAACAGTGAACTAAATCTTGCCAATTTTATGTTGATACACCAACAGTCAACTGTATGAAACACATGAAAACTCTCTAGTATTCTGACTGAGAGTCACACTGGGTTAAATATGCATTACTTTCTTCTTAGGAACCATATGTGCGTGATGCGTGATAGCCTGTGTGTGCATACGCCTCACTTTTATTTTGTTTCCCATTTTGTGTTTTTCACTTTTACATTCCATTCAGTAACCGGTTGGTAATGTTAATGTGCACTTGTAACTGATCTGGCATTAACAGTTATTCTCAAATGAAAGTAAATGTAGAAAACCATGCATATTAATGAACTCTTAGAAAAAGAGAGTCAGGGTCCCCACCCGGCCGTGAAAACCAATATGTAATGTACAAATCGTGAAAATGTCCACAACTTGCGATTAAATGAATAAACATGCGTCATCACGTGACTGTCGTAAGGCCTGGTTCACGCGAGAGCGAGAATCGTGCAAGCCTAATCGCGACGACTCGTGGCGATCGGTCTTGGCGCAATTTACTAGTGTACCAGATTAAATAGAGCGGTTTACTTGAGCGAGCGCGAATTGGCCGACAGCTGCGTGTAGGAGGGACGATCGTAAACGACCGTACACAAGTACAAGTCGCTGTGACTGTGGGGGCTGGATCCCCCACTTCTCTCAAGGCCTCTGCCGGTTTGGCTTTTGCCTTGTGTCAACAAGGGTCAAAGCCTAGTAGCTTTCGCTACCTGTCAGTGTTGTAGTGTAATGTGTAGTGTAGTGTTTGTTGTCTAGTCGTCCATTGGAAGACGGAGTTGGGGGACCTCCTGGTCACGTAGATGACGGATGTGTTCCCACGGCGAGGATTCTGCTGCTTCTTGAAGAGTCGAAGTAAGTCCTTCCACGAAGCTTCTGATCGTAGGGACGTTGGCCGATGCTCTGATCACGGTGTTTCTTACAAACCAGGGCGACCCAGTGGCCCGCCGGAGGCACCTACTCTGGACTGCTGCGAGTAGTTTTTTCTCCGGGCGGACTTGCAGGTGAGGTGATACCATGCTGGAGCCGCGTAGGTTATCACTGGTCTGGTCAGAGCCGTGTAGAGCAGGACCTTCGTCCTGGCTGGCAAGCTTCGTGGAGCGGAGCAGTGGGCCGATGCTAGCAAAGCCCTTCCTTGCCAATCCACAGATCCTCGTGACGTGGGGAGTGAAGGTCAATTTGCTGTCCAGGAGTACCCCCAGGTACTTGACCGTCCGTCTTCCAAGGAATGTTGTCCCCGTTGAGAGTCAGTTGTCGGCCGTCCCGCTTGCCTCCTTGACCTTGTGAAGTTTGATCGCTTCACACTTGTCTACGTTGACCTTGATCCGCCATTTTTCACACCAGGGCTCCAGTAGATCCAGCTGCCGCTGCATGTAGACTCTGGCCATCCTCAGGTTTGCAGATGTGGCCGTGAAGAGTGCATCATCGGCGTACAGCGACAGCTGCACTCTTGGAGCTAACGGGATGTCGTTTGTGTACCACAGGTACAGGATCGGGCCGAGCACTGACCCCTGTGGTACACCGGAGGAGACTGGTCGAGTCGTGGAGGTGGATCGGGCAACGCAGACGGAGAAGGTCCGGTGGTGAAGGTAGTTGCGGATTAGCCGGAACATCCTGCCAGGCAGCGGGGACTCTGTGAGTTTGTACAGTAGGCCGTCGTGCCCACACCTTGTCGAAGGCCTTGCTCACGTCTATCAGGACCGAAGTTGAATGGTGTTTCCTCTCCACCGCTCCTGAGATGTAGTTTAGAACTCTGCGGAGTTGGAGGGTGGTCGAGTGTCCACTTCGGAAACCGAACTGTTCAGTCCTAATAGACGTGAAAAAACTCCTCAGGGAACCTAGCCAGCATGATCCTCTCGAAGATCTTGGAGAGTACAGGCAGCAGGGAGATGGGCCTGTGGTTCTCCGGAAAAGGGGGTCCTTGCCGGGCTTGGGAATCATGACTACCTTGGCATCCTTCCAGGTGGTCGGGAAGTGGGCCAGGCGTATGCAGGAATTCATGATGCAATGTGATGGTGACGATCACCCAAGCCGGCAAGTTCTTCAAAGCTGGCGTTCCCAGGGAGTCTGGGCCAGGAGCCTTCTTTGGGCGGAGGCGACGGATGTTGTCGTGTACTTCTTGTGTAGTCACCAAGGGCAGCGGGTCATCCTCTTCAGGTTCGTAGTCCTCCAGGAAGTCTTCGATTCTTTCGCAGGCGACCTCGTCGTAGATGTCAGCGTGTGGGGAGAATTGGTCCTCCATGGTGTCGGCGAAGGCCTCAGCTCTGTCTCTGGGGAGTAAACGATACCTACGTTGGCCGTGGAGAGGGCGGTTTACCTTCTTGTCCCCTCGGAGGGCTTTGGAGACCTTCCAGATGCCGCCGACACCATCGTCAGCTTGGTGTTCCACGAAGTTGTCCCACGCAGTGCTCTGTGTTCCGCCAAGAGACGTGAGCATCTCCTGGCTTGGCGGTTGAAGACTTGCTTAGCGTGGGGACACCGTGTCAGCTGGTACTCCCTTCGCAGTCTACGACGTAGGCGTATCTCCTCTCTCAGGTTCTCGGGAAGAGGTGGAGTGAGATTCTTCTGTGAGAGAGGGGACGAGGAAATTTCTACAGCCTCCTGGAGGGTGTTGGTCAGGTCCAGAACCTGTTTGGTCTAGCTGTCTGGCGATTCGGCCGGGGTTGGTGGGGGGCCGAGGTCTGTCGGCGAGGTGGTTTGGCATATTTGTGCCAGTTGACCTTGGTGGGGCGCATCGGAGGGTAGGCTGGCGCTCCGTCGTCCGGTAGGTCAAAGACAACTGGCACGTGGTCTGACGAGAGGTCAGACACAGCAAACACCTCGATATTTCCATCCAGTGACCCAGCTAGACCAATGTCAAGGATGTCCGGCGGTGTCCTTGGTGGTGGTAGTGTGTAGGCTCCTCAGGGGCCAGTACATGGACGTGGTGGCGGGTTTCCAGGAGACGCTTGAGGTCCCTGCCGGTGGATTTTGACTTCCGCATCCCCAGTCCAGGTGTTTCGCATTGAGGTCCCCGGCGATGAGTGCAGGAAAGCCGGGTCGCAGCAGGCAGTCGAGGCAGTGCGGTTGGAGCAACCTATTTGGCGGGTTGTAGACGGAAGCTATCTCTAGCTCCGTCCCATTGTAGCTGACGGCAACCCGGGTGATTTCAGTCCCGGGGTAATAACTGCAGCCAGTAGGCGATGAGTCACCCTCCGGTGGACTAAGACCGCCGTGCCTCCGCTGGGTCGGATGTCCTGCAGCTGTCTATCAGTGCGATACACCTGGAAATTTGGGATGGTGAAGGAGTCCGTCTGCCTGAAGTGGGTCTCCTGGAGGAGAGCGATGTCCACGTCCATGTCCTGGAGGAGCTGGCTACATTCCAGCCTCTTGTCAGCAAGCCCGTTGGCATTCCAGCTGACAACTCTCAGCTTACCCATGCATGGTGGCGGACAAACATATCCATGAGGCGAGACATCATCGCCACCATGCTGGTCAGCTGGGAGAGGAACTGCGATATTCCTGCCTTGAGTTCCTCAGGAATACGGGCCAGCAGGCTGAGAGGTCGGCATGTTGCTTTGTGTGGGCGGCTGGGCACTGTGGTTCTGCACTAGCAGCCATCTTTGGCAGTTCCAAGCGAGGTCTCGGCGTAGGCCTGGTAGGGCTGATCTCCTCTCAGGTCTCACAGGGGCTGTACAGCTTCAATCCTCGGGCTCTCTTCTCGCGGCTCAGAGATGGAGGTTTTCGCGGCAGGCCGGGCTCTCACGATTTTCCGGCTTCCGAGCAGGTCGGTGTCGGCGACGTTCGAACCACCTCGAAGTCCTCGTCTTCTCGGCTGTCAGTGGAGGGCTCTGTGATGTCGTCAACAGGGGCAGCTGGGGCAGAGTCAGGAGCTTCCCGAGGCTTTGGAGGCTCGGCCCTGGAAGGTTCAGGCCTCCGAGTCCTCTTTGCAGCGGCAGCATACGAGAGCTGTTTCTCGTTTTTGTAGCTGGCCACCCGCGGTAGTTGGCAGAGTGTGCCTCGCCACAATTACAGCATCTTGCCGGGCTAGTTGACTCCTTTGGGCACAGGCTGGCAGGGTGGCCTCGCCGCATCTGACGCAACGCGTGTCCCGGTGGCAGTGTCTGGAACCGTGTCCGTAGCCTTGGCATCGGTGGCACTGGATCGGTCCTCCCGGTCGGGTGTACTTCTTAAACTCCAGCTTGCAAAAAAGTACACTCTGGAGATTGTAGATATCAAGTAGGCGGTCTCAGGCCATCGCCACTGCGCAGTGGTGATCAGCCACAGGCTGGTCGGCTGGCCTCTCCTTGTCTTTAACAGTTTGGCCTCCACTATGCCATAGCCGATGTCTTGGAACTCGGCCACGACCTCCTCAGGAGTCAGAGTAGAGGGCAGTCCTCTGACCACCACCTTCAGGAGACGCTCGGTCGCCATAGCAAAGGTGTGGAAGTTTATCTTCTGCTCCTGCATATATCTCTGCAAGGACCTGAAGTGGGCCACAGTAGTGGTTTTGAGCCGTAATGTCCTGGCCGTGCACACAGCTTCAAGATCTCCTCCTAGGAGCTGCTTCAGGGTCACCGCATGGCTACCCCATCCTTTCGGGATGTCCAAGATGATGGGGGAATGCGGGGGCCTCGCTCAACCTCCATATCTTCACTGGCAGCGGTCTCCGTCCGTCGGCCTCTTAGGCGGAAGAAGTCGAGGCTGGGGCCGCTTGCCGCTTCCGCAGACCCGCGGCAGAAACGGCCTGATGAGCCGGAATTGGCCCCAGGGGTAGCTGGCACCAAGGCCTGGGCCACTGGGGTTGAGATCCCCGGTGTTGTAGAGTGGCCTTTAGAAAGGCCTTTTTGGGCCTCAGACCGGCGCAGGTTCCCCTGGCACTTAGTCGCTGCACCCTGGCAGCTTTCCGGAGTAGTCCGGACTTCACCCGGGCCCTGACAAGTCCCGGGTGGAATAAGTTTGTCTGGCCTGAGCAGCAGTGCGGTGCTGGGATCCCGCGGCCCGGTCGGCTGACCGGGGCGGGCTCGCCTGGCACATCGCGTTACAGGTCTCCGGTAATAACCAGACTTCACCCGGGCCCTGTTCTCCCGTCCCGGGTGGAATGGTGTTGCTGGGACGTCCAGCGGTTGGTTGGCCTTGTAAAAGGCCTTTTGGGCAGACAGCGCTGGGGCCCGCTTGGCAAGCCGCCGCGGGTACCCCAGTAGTGTCGCCAGCGGCTCCGGTAAACCGGCTCCGCCAACTGGGACCGCCGAGGCAGATCCCTCTTCCATCATCTTCAGCCGTGGTCGATGTCGCTCTAGTAGAGATGTTCACTCGTCCACGTCTCGGAGCAGAATGGAATGTAAACGACCGTCACTACTACTAGATCGCAGCCGATATCGGCGTGTCGCTGCCCCGGACACATAGTAAGTGTTTGGGGGAGCATTGGACGGTTCACACTGGCTACTAGTTGTCGCAGCGATCGCCGAACCCAGTGGGCGTGCCAATCTTTCTCGAAATATGGGTCTCGGTTGGAGAAGAGTCCATAGATGCTCAATAAGGTATAAACATTAGCCTATCTGTTTGTTGTACACCATGATGTAAATATTTTATCGTTTTTTTATTTTCTATGTTTCATATAATATCTCTTGACTAACAACTAAATCAATTTATTTTTTAGAATTAATTTCTTTAAAAATTAAATTATTTTTATTTGTTTGTTTTTGCCACTTAAATTTAATATAGATCGCCTTAGAAAATATATATCCATATTTATGAATAATTAATTGTTTATCTGACTATTTGATATCGTTATTTATTTTATAATTATAGTACTTTATAAGTAGATTTTCGCATCAGTGCTAGTAGTTTTGCATGATAAGAAAAGTGCATTTAATAATGATTTGGTTATTTTACTAAGGGGGGCATGTCAAAATTACACCTAAATCTCGGTAAAAATATGCGTGCTAAAATGGTTATTGTGTATACTGTTAAAAATATTACTGAAATATAAACTTCTTGCTTATAAGTAAATTATTTAAAAAATCCAACTAATTTTTTAATTGACTAAAAGAGTCAATTTCTCCTACATTTAATCCGATTCATAATCCGATTTAAATAGTATGAACTAAAAATTTGTAATAATATATTGCTATTGATATTAAAATACTTACTTGGGACGTAAGAAAGAAAATAATGTATTTAACCTACATGAATAATCAGTCATCATCAACTATGAGCCCTACCTTTTTGGTTTTTATAAATATTTGTTGTTTTAACATTCACACTTATATATTTTTACTACAATTTAAATTGTATTACAAGTCTACTTGACTGCGGAAGTAATTTGTTTACTATTTTCAGTTTTAAAAACAAGTCCATTTTTTATTCAGTAGTTTTCTACATTTTAGTGTTGCGTTATCAGTTAGGATATCTAAAAGTTTATGCTTATATAAAATTAATATAAAAACTAATATTGTCATGTCCAAGATGGTTGGATTGTTCATAATGTATTCTAGAAACAGTTCTACGTCGAACACACCGGCATTCATATTACATCCGCCACTACCGGCTATCGACTGACAGCCCCTCTGAATCCTTCCAATGCTTCCACATGTAATAAACTACGCCGCCGCTGTCGGCTGCGATCCTGTAGTGACGGGCGGTAGTTTGCGATTGTCGCGCGTGCACGTTGCGATCGGCCAGCTCGTGCGAACCGCTCCACATTGTGATTGAACATACTACTTAGGCACGTTTCACGCGGGCCACAAAACGCTGAACTCGGTTTTTCGCTCTCTATCGCCAACTGGGGCCACGAACGTGTACAGTGGCCCAGCGCTCGGCACTTATTGCGTTGCCGGTTCTCGCGTCTCTAATCAACTTGAATACATGTGTGTTTTCTTTCAGTTCTGATGATATTAACATTTTTTTACTGTTAAATATATGCGACTTGAACTTTGAACGGCTTATAATAGAAGTAGAGCGTAATTCGTTGTTGTGGAATCAAGAAACGAGTTTATATTCCATGCTTGTTTGTTGAATGATTTTTAAGACATTTGGTAATAATAATTTTTTAATTCTAGCGTTTTCACTAAGCTCTTAGTGCAGTACCATTGGGTAAAACTGACTTGATACAAACCTAGAACTCAAATGGAATAAACTCTAAATTGTCCTGCCAATCTTCAGTATTTTCTGCGTCGCCTTAAAATTACGAAACAGTAAAGCATTATAACAAATAAAAATATTCTTCATTGAAGCTGTTTCATCAAGAGATTACTACTGAATGAGGCGGGGAAGGGGAACTTGAATCGCAGTAAACATCGAAAATTGCTTTGGCTGTCTATAAAGGTCCCGCGATCCACAGTCAACAGTTTTTATCTGTGTTCCGTCGGGATTTTGTGACCTGTGTGAAACCGCCAGGACCGATCGCCGCGAGTTGCCGTGATTATGCTCTCGCAATTAGTCGCTCTTACAGGCCGATCAGTAAGTGCTCTGATATGATAAAGCTGCAAATTTTATTCCCTTTCATGCTCATTATTTAACGAACCGTACCGTTGGACGCATAACGCCCCTTGCTGCTTGTTACGTTGCCAAGACCTAAAAACAATTCCTATTTTGCAAATGCATTTCTGCACAAATCGTCGACATCGTTAGTGATATAAGGAAAAGTTTTAAACAGTTTCAACATTTCACCGCGTCTGAGAAACGAATCACGCCTGTATTCAAGCTGAGTTGAGATGCGAGAACCGGCACAGACGCCGGGCCTAGGCGACTGAACGCAAGTGCCGAGGTCTAGGCGACTGAACGCGCTCGTGAAGCATTTTAGCGCTAGATACTAGTGAAATCGGCTACTTCGTGTGAAAAACAACATCTTTTTCTATTTTTATTTGTAATGTATATGACAACTATCGACCGTGAAATTACGATGTTTGTACCGTAAACACCGTGAAAAAGCTGTGAGTTTATTGATTAAGATTGGGTTGGGAACCCTGACAGTGATAAAAATTGAAACTGTGATAAAAAAAGCAATAATTTTTGGAACTTTGCACCTAACTTTTTACCAAACAATAGAGCTAGACTTGGGTACTTCAGATGATATTAAGTCGACTCTAAAAACATAAGCATTGTTTAAATGTTCTTTTCTTCAGAAAAGCATTCAAACATTTTTCTACCAACATGTTTACAAAAAGTATCAACATTTTAATGAATAATTTTCCTCAAATGAACAATTCTTGGGGCCATTAGTAAATTTTAAATAACGAATAATAATTACATATAAAGATTGATTTGTGGAGTTATCTGAAGAATAGTTTTTAAAGGTCTACCACAAAATATTTTTATAGGAATATTATTATAGGAATCATTGGTTACTTGCAAGTTTCAATGTATTAGACGCATTGTAAAATTCTGTTTTCATTAAACTTTTAAGTATTTACTGCTGTCCAAAATAAAGTTATTAGCTGGACAAATCTTATTCAAAATAATCAGCCTACTAAAAAGCTGAACAAAAACCTTAAATAACCTTACTGAAATTCAACAGAAATGCATTATATAAATCCTTGTATTGAGTTAACATTTTAGTTTAAAGAAATATTGAGAGTTTCTGTGAGCAATATATGCCATGAAAATACAAGTACTTTGAAATAACAGAAAACAATATGTTGGTATTCCCCCATGGTTTAGAGCCCATAACTCACTTACTGGCATTTAAAACTTCATTATCCAAGAAGGCCTTGTTGTCCAATAGTATTTTCAATATCCAGATCTTGTTAATTTAATTTAAGGTAAACATAGATTAAGATAAATAAAACAAGGTTTTGACTTTCTAAGTTAGTTTCATCTTTAAACAAAGCCAATTAAAGTGTTGTAATAAAGACAAACAATGAATTGAGATAATAGGTGGTTAATTAATTGTTTTTTTGCTGTAATCCTCAGTAAGCTTGTTTACCTTGGGGAGAGTGAACCCTGCTTGTTGTGTTAGAGATTTCCACTGCTTTAATGAGTTTGTTAAAACTTTGAACTTCAAAGCAGTTTTGTGTGTGAAGTCATTTTAATGAATTTCCAAAAGATACTTTCATACCAGCCCACCCTTGTAACCAACTATATATAGACCTGGGGATATGCTCTGTTGATTCACTGAATATAAATGTTGGTCTATAAATAGGGTACTTTTAATTGTTATGCATTGCTATATTTTGTTTCTTCATTTTAACACACAAGCATTTTTAATATTCTATAATTGATGAATAAATAAGTATTTATATCCATAGCTGGGCTAGTGAAAAATAAAAGTGTCTTGGGATGGTGAAAAAAGATTTTATAGCTATAAATTTTTAATTCCTCAACTGTATTGTAGTTATATTTTTATAATAAATTAAAACATTACATATTTGAATTAGTACTACAAATGTCTGTAAGTACAATAACTATGTGTATGAAATTTAAGTATAAAATTAAAATATGCATATTTATTGTTTAAATCACAATAAACCTATACCATGATGTTAATAGTAAATATTTTAAAAGTTCAAAAAAATAATTAATATGAAAAACTTATACAAACAATGGAATCATTTACACAGACTGTAGGTAAAGTCTGTGTGGAAGTGAGATGTATTAAAATTGTAAGCATATGGGTTTGCTGCATGAATAAGTTATGTGGGTTACATCAGCCAAGTTGGGACTGGCATTTTAAACACAAGATAATCTGTAGGTAGTGTCATCACTCCACATCACCTCTACCTCACACACACATGCATGCGCATGCACGCGCGCCCACACACACATCTTGCATGGACTATATGGATGAGAGATATAGGAGAGCCTAAACAGAGTGTAACATATGAGAAATGTTATCTAAATTTCATGATACTCTCAGTTTGCAATAGTTTTAGTAAATAAAATATTAAAATCTTCCATTCAGAGATTTGTAATACAGCTGAAAATTACAATGAATACAATGGTATGCATCAAGGGTCTTATAGTTACTACCATCTCGGTTTTATGGTTTTCTCATAAATTGAAATGTACTTCAACATTAACCTGTTTTTAATATGTAGATTCCTATAATTGAATTAATTTGAACTTTATTCACTATTTTTAATATGTGTGCACATACAAATATTTAAATATTTATATGTTAGTATCATACATATATGTTCTTATTTCATACATGAGCATTTACTATGGTATAAAAAATATGATAGCTTAGCTATAAACTAAAAGTATATAGTGTTCTTATATAGAGCGATTCACGAAGTTATGCAGAAACTTAGGGAGCTCATTCTATATGTAAAAATAATGAAACAAGTTTATATAAACATGGATCCGGAAATGCTTTGTTAGCGAGTTATGGCTAGTGAAAGATTTCACCCGGATTTCAGCTCACCATATAAAACGAGTTGTTCCTGAAATTCTGGTAAGGTAGATTAAGAGGCAAATTCAAAATCGTTTCTTATGGTTTTTGACCTAGTAATTTTAATAAAATAGGTCCTAGTACTGAAAGTTAAGTAGTTTTTCTGAAAATCTGTAGCAAATATAAAAAATGGAGATATATATAATATAATACATATATTATAAAAATACTTTTTTACATCTTTGGGTTACAATAACTTTTATTATTTTACTGAAAACAGATCCAAATTGTTAATAAAACTTGTAGAAAATTTTATTCTGAAAAAAGTCTAAATAGAGTATACATAAAGTGAATATATGTTAGATGAAATGAAATTTTGTTATATTTTATACCACATCTAATTTTAACAATTTTAAATTTAGATTACTATGAATTAATATTTAAAGTTTTCTGAATATTGTAATTACTGCCAATTTTGCTTAAAAAATTAATTTAAAATTTTATGTGAAATAAGGCATAATTACTCTTTTAATTGAAGGCATACATGTTTTGTTTTGTTTTATTATTATGAAATACATCGGAAAGACGTGTTAAAATTATGTTTCAGTAAATTGCGTGAAAATGAAATATATCATAGAAAATTACATATTGGGAACAGTAGAATGTTTTCAGTAGTGTGTTTTTTTATGAATGGCTCGAAGGATGTGGCATGCGACACAGTGTGGTGATCTGATCGGTCCTGAGGACAAGTGATGTTGTTGTTTCCGCAATCACCTGACAATTTCCTGTCTGTGGCCTCTGTTACTGTCTCTCCCATCACCACCTGCACCAGCCTGGTTCTATACAAATAATATATAAACGTATTGTGAATTGTGTAACATATAAATCATCCAACTTTTGATAGGTTATTATTGGTTTCATTTCCTCTTAATTCTTTGGGGTTGAGTAGCATCGGTTTCACTTTCCTTGCTCTGCTCTCTTCTCTCAGTCCCTACTCCCTAGTTTTATACTTTAAAAACAAAAAAGAAATATTTATACATTTTCCAAAAAAAACTTGTGCTGTATTTAATTACATACAAAAATAATATTTAAAACACAGATAATTAAAATATATTCATCACTACAGGCTAAAATTTTAATTTATTTAGTTAAGTTTTTTGTGATATTTTATCAATAAATCAATGTGTTTTATTCCTTACAAAAATATTGTAACCAACATGATATTTTCAGTTTATGTATTGTTTAATTTAATAACAAAATCTTAACTGTAATAGATTCTTTAGTTTTCTAAAACATAGGACTTTGTATTATAGCTCTTTCTTAGTATTACTAAACCCTGTACAGTTACAAAGCTACAGAGAATATCCATATTCTATATAAAGGGACTGAACCATTCTCTTTTAAAAACAGTTCAAAATAACATTAGTATTAAACTGAAAAAATCGTATATTTTGTTACAACAGATTAAACATGAAATAAGCAAATAAAATATAAAAGAAAAGAAAATGAACATGTATTTCTTGGATTAATTAGAGTTAGAACATATTTGTATCTACTAGAACTAGTGGCATGGTCTAAGTTTGGGAGGGCAGGAAGGACTACTTATTCGCTTTTGAACTTATTAGTTTCCCCCAATCTTGTATAAGTGATAGTTTTTTTTATTTTTTTTTTTATTTTTTCTTTTTTATTTTTTTTCGGAAAGACCTCTGAATCGTATTTAAGTTGGAATGAATGTTGAGAAGATAATTAATGATACACAATTAATTATTAATACACAAGGTCTATTAATTAAGCTACAAATCTTCAGAAACATGTTTATAATAATTAAAGAGAGCACAAAGTAAATAATAAAATCTTCAAGCAAAATTATGACCTCATTGACATAATTTCTAAGAATCACGGACTCAGTACGTGGCCCGCCCATCGCAATATGCTAGCAGTGTTGCTGAGCTGATTGCTGCTTTGTTCAGTCTCAGGTTTGAGTTACAGTAGCTAATTCAAATCTATATCTTATAAACCAGTATATTTAAAAAGAAATTAGTTATTAAAACTTGATTTTCATAAAATGTATAATTTGATTAAATGCTAAAGTTATATTAAAGTATAATTTTTCTTAGTTAGTGAATTTTATAATATAACAAATTTTTTCAGATGGTTTAGGAGAGTGACAGCTCTTTCCAGGTCTGGATATGCAACTGACAAGATCATATAAACACTATGTTTATAAAACTATTAAGGACCCAACAACTCCTTATTAAAATCATGTCTTTGTCCATTTGTATGCCCTGTGCTAGCGACTTTGTGATAATTCTTTCAATACGTTCTATCAGCTCCCTCAATACTCCATTGTCATTATTAATGACTTGAATTATACAATTTATTCATGAGGAATAGTTGTAGTTTACAATTCATAAACAGTAACAATTGTATTTTGTGTATTGTATAAGTAATTATATTGTATTTTATATTTATATTTTGGTAATGGTTATTTATTTTGCAAGTAAGTTTAAAGAAATTAATGTTGAAAAAACTCCAAAATCGTTTAAATTAGACTAATGTCTTGGAATTATACCATTTGTGAACTGCAAATAGTTCCAACAGAAAATGGACATTAGGAAATATTGGAATTGGTCTGTGATGAACAATACATGAGTCCTGCAGGAAGTTAGTGTCAGCAGATGACACATGGCGGGGCGCGGCACTACGCGGGGCTGCCCAAGTTGGGAACAACTCGAGGGTGTCTGAGCTAACAACAGCCGAGACAGCTGTCACAGAACACAACTTGGTTATGTCTAATAACACATTTACTGTTCGTACAGGTTCTACAAATGTCAGATAGAATAAAATTCTGAGGTGTCAAGACACTACCTTTATAAAATCACCACTTGCTGTGTTGACTATATTTGCTTAAAAAAAAAACAAATAATAGACAAATTTTCACCTTATATTAAGTAATATATCTAAATTATTTACAACCAACATGATATAAAATTAAAAATATACATGTTCCTGCAATTAAAGATTGATGCTTATCACAAGTTGGTACAATTCTTTAAACTGTCCAATTTTAAAAGTGTCTACAGATGCAGTGTCACAGATAATATTAAAAAATAACCTTTTTTCAAAAATAAGTAAAAAGTATGTTCTTGCGCTTTTGTACCTGAACATTCACAAATTCTTGGTTTCTGCAAACTATGCCAAAGCCTTTCTGACATAAATGTAAAGTATAATCATTGTAAAATGTTCTTAAATGTAGTGTATTGTGTTACTTTGTGTGTTCAAATAAATCATGTTTCTCAGATACAAAAATTAGTCTTTTATGTAAAGTTAAATTTTCAATACAGTAAGTAGTCTTTATTTAATAGGAAGAACTTTTTAAAATATTTTGCCCACGGGTGAATGTATATATGAGGGTAAAAGAGGAAATGGAATACTGGCAATCAACAAAAATGTGGCATGGAAGGCAGGCCTGAACCCACAAACGAATATACTGATCCTGTCTGTAACATCCACCGCACCTGAGCATGTATTTTATGAACTAGAGTTTTAAACATCAAGCTTAAAATATCAGTACCACTTTAATTTCAACAGATATTAATTTCCTTCATGTGTATCAACATGTTGCCTTAAATCTACTATAATTTTGTGATAAAACTACAGTAGTGTAATCAACTATTTTATAATTTATAGATAGATTTTTAACCAGTCACTTTCTTATATGTACAAACAGTGCTAACAATTTTGAATAAAAACTCTACTACTAGATATTTAAGAATATATTTCAAAGTGTATTTCGATGAAAATAGTAGTGACAAATTGAATCAGAATAATTAAAATATTACATCCTTGAATTTTGTAATTGAAGATCTCAGTTCAATACGCCTATGTATTCCTGATGTTATTTTGACAGTTGTGGAAGAATTTTTTGGCAAAATTAGTAAATATGTATTTTAATTTAATGTCTGTTAAATTTCACAATGCAGACTTGTTTAGCTTTTGAAAAATGTTTCTGTTTGAATAACATATGTAAGAAGTATATCAATTACATAAATTATATCATTTGCTTAATAGTGTACTACCAAGTTATTTTCTTAGCCAATCTCGTAATTTGCCAAATATATTTCTGATGGAAATCCGTACAATAGGGAGGAAAGTGTGGTAATGGAGTGGCGAATATACAACAGAGGAGGGTGGAGAAAAGTTTCTGTTTCGGGGATGTCATACGACAGTGACACCTTCAGTAGAAGCCCTGTTGCTTGCGATAAGTCTCCTCCCCCCCACTCACCCACCTGTGTTCTCCCCCGGCACTTCCCTCTCATTATACCCCACACAGCCGCGAGTATTCATCTCTTTCATTATGTCTAGTGACTGCGGTAAATAAAGCTCTTCTTGATTCGCAGAAAAGATGAAAACAAAGTGGAAATGGCTGGGTTTTATACTTGGCAAGTGCTATCTGTTAACAGGATAGTGTGTACAGAGTTCTTCTCATCAGTGTATTCTAGGAAAGCTACATTTTAAACTTTTATTTTTTATTATTATATGTTCAGTTTACATAATTAAAGTATTGAGTGTGTTAAAAGGATATAGTGTATCATTTAATTACCTGGCTCTGTTCACTGCCAGGTGAATGAAAATTGTGATGATAAAACATTTCGTTTTGTATTCTTACTACTTAAAATGTTACCACTTTTAGTATGTTAAATGATAATAATGTATGTTCCATGAAACAAGCGTTTGATATAACAAGCACGACATAATATTTTTCAAGATCTAGACGAACTAAGACTGGATATGAAAACTAGAAACAAATAAAAAGAATGTAGCTGGACATTTGATAGTGGTAAGTGAAACATTGGATGATTAGTTCAATAGATAAACCAGAAATAAACTGCAAAATAGGAACTGTAATTATTTAAAAAGTTAATCTTTTAATCCCCACAAGTAGAAAATTTTCTTCTAAACCATTTTATGATACTTGTAACAGTAACAGTCTGAACTTATTGCATAGTTTTACAGAAGAGATTAATTGATTATTTAAAGTTCTAAAGAGTCTACTCTATTTTGCTGCAAGAATATAGTATTGTAGCTCAGCATCATATGAGGTTTTAATTTATTACCAGAAAATAATTATGGAAGGTTATAATAAAAGGGTGATAAACAGTTACACTGAATATTTATGGATAATCAGGACTTCCTTTTTGTTTTTTGCTGATTTTGATAAAAAAAACTTGGTGAAGAAGGGTTTCAACTAAAAATGTTAAATGGTAACCTTATATGCAATATATTATTCAAAAGGAAACAAAATTTAAATTCCATTTTGATACACTTGAAAAAATTCATAAATCGATCAATATAAAAAACTGTAATTTATTTGCCATAATTTTATGAGCAGAGTTTAAATATTTTTTATTACAGAATTAATTTTTATCATGAGTTATTAACTTACAACAAAGGATGAATATCAAGATTTGATGTCTGTTTTGTGGATTAACAATCCTAAAATGAGGTGTTTGTGTGTATCAGATAATGTTTGTATCACATACATTGATTTTCAGTTGTAATTTACTTTTTTGAATATTATTTTAATTCTCAGAGTGCCAAGGGGTTTGTTGCAAGAGCCAGGGCCAAAAAATGTGGTTTGCATATTTTGTTTAAAATTACGTAACTAATCTAATATTCTGGGCAGTGGTGGATCTACTACTAAATCTAAATGAAATGAAAAATGCCTTTATGTATAAAGACGAACTTAGGTCTAAAAAGTCCTCTCTTCCACTTGACCTCTAAGGCTAGGTCTACAGACCATAAACTACATAATTAAATTATAATTTAGGACCTATTTTAACATAAATGCTTAAATGCAACCTCACATGATGACGTTATTGGAGAATTTTCATCTTAGAAAGCAAGAAAAATGAATATGTAGTAATTTATTATGTGTACTTTGTTAGGCACTAATAATATTCTCATTGTTTGGGTTATTAAAAATTAATGGATTTTCTTTCAAACTGCCTAAAATTTAAAATTTAAAGTTGAATCCGCAGCTTATTCTAGGTGTAATGTTAAAATTGTTTTATTTATTTCATCGTGAAATACTTTATAAACAATATAGTTTATGTAAAATTAATCATTGTAGAAAAATATTTTTTTAATTATGAAACGAAAACTGTTTTTGAAATTTTTTCAGGCTCAGAAACACACGATTTAAAACATTTTTTGCATACACTTTTTAAGTTACTATACTTATTAATATTATTACAAAATTTCAAATCCATATAATGTTTAATGAATTTAAGAAAACATCTGTTCTAAAACTATACTAAGTGAAGAATGTACAATGATATTTTATATTACTTTGCTGGTGACTCTCCAACTGTAGTCACTATACAAAAGGTTTGCCATAAAAAAACTAACAAACATCATTTTATCAAATTTTTCAACTTTTTATCAAATTGATTATATATAGGCTCTTATGACAAAATTGGCACTCTTGGAAAAAATACATTTTTAAAATTTTTTAAATTGTGTTCAATCCAATTTTATTTTGAACACTTTTTGAAGTGGATACTGAAAGAAAGTCCGTACATAAAGATGTGGAAATCCCCTATAACACTTCCATGTTACATTTAATGTAAGGAAACCTACAATGTTGGCAGTCTTATGAGAACTAAACTTTTATTTCTCATAAAGAATTTCATAGCAACTCCCAACATTTAATCAATAAAAACAAAACGTAAACTACTTGTATCTCAAACTAAGCACATTTTATTATTGGAATATTCAATTTACTTATGGAATCTAAGAGAAACAAATTTCTTCTGGTTATAAGAGCCAAATAATATGATTATATCCTGCCTTGTTAACTCCTCACTACTGGATTGTGGCATTGATTATGACATTTAATTCTACAGTTACAGTATATATGATATCACTCTTTGGACCTAATATGGAACTTCGGATACTACTGTTTTATTAGTATATAACGTACAATATCATGGTTTCAATACCCTCATACGGGGGTAACCCCGAGTATGGTTTTATCCCATGATATAAATGTTTTCCATAAAGTACACTTCATGAATTGATAGTTAGAAGTGCTATTGCAGGGGTAGTTACCATAACCACTTTCAGCCCTGAACCAGACAACTTTGCCAGTTCGCAGCTGACCACCAAATCGCTTCGCAAGTGAAGCATCGACCTCAAATCAAATACTAATACGGGTATTTGGATGTGCTGTTGCAAGGCCACGTCAGTGTAAATCTAGTTAACTTAGCCAGATCGGAGTAGATCACAAAAGTTTTTCTCAAGTAGACCTCGTAACATAACCTCAAATCAGTTACTAATAGTTGGGTGTGATGTTGCAGGGGGAGCAGTAGCCATGACCAGTGTCAGCCTGAAACTGGACAATTTGGCCAGTTCGGAGCAGATCACCAAACTGTTCCCCAAGTGTAGACCTCGTGACATCAACCTCAATCCTGTCATTGACAACCATGACTCCCTTATGATGGATACGGATAGGTAATTTTACTTTTTCATAAAAGAAGTTAAATGAGATCACAATGTTTCATGCCATATTACAGTTGGTCAATTGGTTTTCTATTTGAACATTTTAGTTGAAATGTGTTTTCTCCTTTGTAAAACTATTGTTAGTCTTTCTTACATGCGAGTTGTGAACATATTTATATATTTTTATAAACTTTTTTCTGGAAACTATGTTGGATTTTAGCTGTAAACTGTATTTATTTTAGAAGAGGCAACTATGCCCTGAGAAGTATCATCAAATCCTCTTGTGGAAACACTTTTCACTACATAGAGTGTAGAATCCCACACATTAATCGCACACACACCAAAAATGAGTTTTAACTTAATTTTATTTCTTCTCATTTTATCGCATCAAATATTTGTTATAACCCTGTGTATACAAACATTTTTAGTTTTATGGAGGTATTATTGAACAGTAACCACGCTCTTAATATGGTGTCCAATCTATTTTATCTGGTCTTGTATATTTTTCATCTAATATTAAACACATCTGTTGAAGTATGAGTATACTGTATAGAAAAGATTACTTTGAATGAAGATGTTATGAAAAACAAAATGAGAAATAAGTTTTGAACACAAGTTTTTCAATATTATTAGGTGAAGAATCAGGTGAAAAATAACTTCCTCAGAAAGTTTAATATGATATTTAATGTTAATATTTAAATCACTAGGTTCTAAGAAGTAAAGAGCCATAAACTAAATCATCTGATTATGAAAAGACTATGCCACTTGTTAAATAAAATACAATTTGTTAAAACAAAACAGCGAATAATTATCTATAACGATATAATATATTTTTGTATGTTTTATAATGTTCAAATTTATAACTTACTTAGTAAAGTAATCAACAAAAATAAAATTTGTGTATTGTGTAATATAAAATCTGTTAAATTTTGTTGTTGTCTGTCCATTTGTCTTGTTAAATACAGTAATATAATGAAATTTTTTCAAATACTTCCAAATGTTAGTTTTGTTACACCTTTTAACTACAAAAATATTCATTCACAAAAAGCTTTACCACAAAAATATGTTGAAATTATTGTATTCCTTTAGTACAAGTTATCAAAAGATATGCTTGGTGTTGTATTTAACATCAATCATGGGTATTATAAAAAAAATGTATAACCTTGAAATGCTTGTCAAGTTCTATACTGGTCTTTAGACACAACATAATGTGTTTGTGAACATTGTCAATAACATACATGCATTAAAAGTATCAATTTATTATTACGAGTTAAAGTTTACTTATTACTAATAGAGTTATAGCATTTCTTTACAATAACATAAAATAATACTTGAGCAAAATTCATTCATAGAATAAAATACATGTTCATTGCAACACTTTTATTTTATTTTTTAACAAATTACATTTTAGGTTTCATATTACAGTAGGTAACTTAATGATTATTTTTGTTTGGAGGCTCTTATGGTTCTGTATATAAAACAGCCTTTATAATGTAACCTTGGAACCTTATGTTAACCTTTAAATAAAAGTTAGTTGTGGGATATGGGGCTAATACTTGGGGTCAAGAAGATATTTGCCACAAAAGCTGACATACAAATAATTAGTGAGATTGTAACAGGCAGATTTATATGATTTCAGTATAAAACCATACAGTTACTCCTTTAATATACAAAGTATAGTGTGTGTGCAAAATGGATCAAAATTTTGCAGAACAAATCTAAATAAGATCATAAGAAAATATACAATTAAATAAGTTACATAAAACAATAAATTACCTCAAATTTATCTATTAAAAAGTAAAAATTATGAATGCCAAACAAAAAAAATTGGAGTCTAGTAACAACAATTCTATGAAGTAGTCTGTTTGGATTTAATTGTAATAAAACTCATTGTTACATTTTATTTCAGTAAAATTTATTATTTTATTTAAGACTATAGTATGGAATAAAAGATAAACATACCACTACACTGTACACTGCATTATTTGTGTATGTTTCATTCAATATCAATTAATTTTATATTTTTATTAGTTTAAAAATGAACGATATGCTTATTAAAATTAGAATTAATCTATAGTTATCAAATTTTATTTTCACTACCAAATGTTTCAGAAATATGTGATTTAATCGTTATTTGTCTTTATATTGATGTACTAACATATTGAAATACTACTAAATATATAAATACTTCATTGATCTCGAAAAGCTAAATTACTTTAAAATATTCTGCATGTATTATTATAAATAATTTTAACTAATTTATTATATTGCAATAATTTTGTTTGGTTTTATCAGTAGTAATGTGGAAGTAGTATTGTGTTGATTCAATGGAAAGACTTATGAATAAATAAGTATTGATTAGCCAGTGAAAGAGGGGGAGGGGAGATGGTGTGGGGAGGGGCAAGTCTGAGATCCAAGCGTAGAGATGCGGGTGGTCCATAGACCACATCCCTTCATTATCAGTGGCCTTCTGCCCTTCCACTATTAGTCTGTCAGTCCTGTTAATAGTTATCTGAAGAAATTTAAACACTTAACTTCTGGAATTGTAACTTTTGTTAAACTATACATGATTGTAAAAAGTAATTAAATTTGTGTCAAGTTGGTTTGATTTTGAACCTTCTTAAAACTGTATTGACTATAAAAGTTCCAAAACTTTGCTTAAAAAATATTAAAATAAATTTGTAGTCAAGTTAAAGAAATTGAAATTTAAAAATTGTTTTTTTTTTCATTTTATAAGTTGTGTATATTAGTTGAATATTTCAATTTATTGAAAATTGTATATAAGCTTCACCAGTATAAATTCTTAGTTCGAAAGAGTCGTACTCATTTTTCTTGAAGTAATAAAAGTATTTTATTTTAAATAAATAACTATTTATTTATTTATTTTCCAACAATAAGTTACTAATGTTTATTCTATGAGGAAAACTCAGTTTTTCAACACAAGTGAGTAAAAAGTAGACAGTCAATTTGGTGACATAACAACACTGGAGTTGGCTACAAAACGTCCAGTCACACTCACTCGCATCAGTTGAGAGAAGTGAAAGCGAGCAGTGACAGAGCAGTGACAGCCAGCCGTTAACCGTTCCACTCTCCAGCATATCATGTTTGTGTCTTTTGATAAAAATCGTATGTTTTATAGCCATTATTAGAGCAGTAAGATTCTAAAAAAACTTTGAATTTAATCTAAATAGTTGTAACAGTATTGAAACCTTAATAATTATATATATATATATATATATATATATATATATATATATATATATATATATTATAACGTAATAATTACACAATTTTTTTAAAATCGCCTGTAAACTTTTTACTTGTGTAAACTATACAATGTGAGATCCTTGTCTTGGTAAAAAAAATCACTGAAAAAGAATGGAACAGATTTTGTAATAAAATGTTATTATCTATACTTTATTATTTTATATTACCTACAGATTCAAATGTTTATATATATATATATATATATTATTTATTTTATATATTTATATATTATATATATATATATATATTAATGTATATATAAATATATATATTAGAATTATTAAATGTTTTTTTTGTAAAAATAGACATTTATCATAATCATTTATTATCCACACAAGTATTTCTTTCAAAAATACATCTAGGTAAGTCTTATATTTTAACACAAATTTAAATTCTTAGATATATCTTAAAATTTTCCATTTTTTATTTATGAACTCCTGGGTAGAGTATAAAACATTTTGGAACTGAAATTCTTCAACTATTATCTCAAAACTAATTTATTAAGCTGTGTTATCTCTAGAGGAATTTTATTAAAGCATTTACTAAACATAATCAGTGGGCTCTGATCACTCTTGTGGAGTCTAGTTTGAGGCATGTCAACAAAATGCTTAAATCTAGTTTCATATGTATGAATCTCACCTCTTTGTTGTACCCTGTCTCCATTTTTCCATACATAAATCAAACATTGTAGAATATACAGGGTGATTCAAAACTAAACGGCAATCTCTCGGGAGCTTATTCTATAGCTAAAAACAAGTAAAAAAGTTCATATAACCATATGCCCGGAAACGCTTCGTTAGCGAGTTACCCTAGCGAAAGATTTCGCCCGGATTTCAGAACCCTTGGTGAAGTCAGGGCCGTATAAAAATGGTAAAGGTTAGTTACAAAGATACAAATTACGATTGTTTTTTTATGTTTTTTATATCTGACAAATTTATTAAAATTCGTCCCAGAGCTGTAAATGCAATGCTTTCAGAGATATCTTACGTAAAACACAAGAATTGGTGCAATGAAATAACACAATTTTTGTGTTTAAACGTAAGATTACTTCCATAAATGTTAAATAAAGGTCATTTTTTTTTCTTAAAACAGATTTGTAGAACATTTAATTCTGAAAAGATTCATGTGAATTACTTAGGAAAAAAAATTAATAATAGGTATTGAAATTTAGCTTTACTTAAAAATAAAACAGACGCACAAAAATGCATATTCTTATCTGCATAAAATATTAACTAATGTTTAGGTTGTGAGTAACAGCTGATCATTTATTCTAAACTGAACATTAACATAAAATGTATTTAACCTTTATAAAACTGTAATAATCACCTATAATAGTTGCTCAAAGTGTCCTCCGTTGTTAGCAATGCACGTTTTCGCACGACGAATCCCACTCTTTTCTAGCGCGTTTCATAACGTTTGGAGCATTCTTGATAGTTTCTGCCGCCTCTGTAATGCGATTACGTAACTCCTCTATGGTGTTAAATCCGTTTTGAATAAACAAATTGACTTCATCCAACCCCTTAAGAAAAAGTCTGCTGGCGTTGAGGTCAGGAGAACGTGGTGGCCATTTTACTGGTCCATTTCGACCAATCCATTGTCTACCGTAATGTATCATTTAAATAGTTTTTCACATCATTAGAAAAATGTGGAGGTGCTCCCGTCGTGCATAAACCATGCATTTATTCTGTTTTTGAACAGGAATATCTTCCAAGAGGGTAGGCAGGTTTGTTCTTAAAAAATTTAAGTACGCTACTCCATTAAGTCGATTAGGGAGGAAAATGGACCAATCAAATTATCACCCAGAACACCAAGCCATACATTGACTGAAAATTTTATGTTGAAAATGCCTCGTCGCAGTTTCATGTGGGTTGTCGTACGCCCAAGTAATGGGTAATACGAAAATTTACAATTCCATTTCTAGTAAAACAGGACTCATCAGTAACGAGAATACGCCGAAGAAAATACTGATGTCGTAAACAATTTCTTCTTAACCAGCGGCAGAACATCTTCCGATAATTAAGATCTTGCGGTATAGTAAGTCTTGAACACGTGTTATATGGAATGGGTACAACTGTGCTTCATGAAGTGTTCGCCATACGCTTGACTGGCAAATATTTAACTGACGTGATAATCGTTCTGGTGCTTTGTGGTTGGTGATAATTCTACAGCATTTATTATTGCTTGTTCATTATTATAGTTCCTTGCGCTACGTTGACGACCAGTATCTATTCGCTTCGGTTTTAAAGCTACCAGTTTCTCTAAGTCGTCTCTTCACAGCTTCAAATGTTTTGCGATCAGGTGTTCTTCGATGTGGAAAAGTATCACGATATTCCTGAACTGCAGCTAAACCATTCTTGTTAACTTTGCCGTAAATCAGTATCATGTCCGTATACTCTTCAAACGAATACATACCCCATTTACATTATCTGCCATTATTTACTAAGATAATTACATACACTTTTATAAAAATATTTAATAAAATATATTATATACACTTGTATAAAATATTTCCAAATAATCACAGGATCTCACAAAAAATACAATCTTCACACGCCACAATACAAAAACCTCCATAAAGGTTATTCAAATATTACTTCATGAACTTAATTGTTGATCAGCTGATATTGCCAACCTTTGCAAAGAAAATATGACGATAAAAAGTGTTGAATAAATGATCAGCTGTTACTCACAACCTTAACATTAGTTAATATTTTATGCAGATAAGAATATGCATTTTTGTGCGTCTGTTTTTATTTTTAAGTAAAGCTAAATTTCAATACCTATTATTAATTTTTTTTCCTAAGTAATTCACATGAATCTTTTCAGAATTAAATGTTCTACAAATCTGTTCAAGAAAAAAATGACCTTTATTTAACATTTATGGAAGTAATCTTACGTTAAACACAAAAAATGTGTTATTTCTTTGCACCAATTCTTGTGTTTTACGTAAGATATCTCTGAAAGTATTGCATTTACAGCTCTGGGACGAATTTTAATAAATTTTGTCAGATATAAAAACATAAAAAACAATCGTATTTGTATCTTTGTAACTACCTTTACCATTTTTATACGGCCTGACTTCACCAAGGGTTCTGAAATCCGGGCGAAATCTTACGCTAGGCGTAACTTGCTAACGAAGCGTTTCCCCGGGCATATGGTTATATGAACTTTTTTACTTGTTTTTAGCTATAGAATAAGCTCTCGAGAGATTGCCGTTTAGTTTTTGAATCACCCTGTATAATGAAAACAAAGTTAATAGTCCAAGATCTTTAAGTAAATTTATACAGAGTTAAAACCTGCCACATCCAGCTATAGTACGAATTGTTTTATTCTGAACAAAAAATACATCCTGTGCATGGACAGGACTACCCCATACTGTCAACCCATACATCATATGAGATTCGAACAGGCCACAGTAAGCTTGGCAGAGGTCATCGTGATCCAACTCACCACATAGACGCTTCAGAGCATTAATACTTCTGCTCAGCTTCTTTTTGAAGCCAATTATGTGCGGTGACCAGTTAAGCTTAGGAACTAAGGTGAATAATAGAAATTTTGGAGGACATCAACTGGACCAAATTTTTTTTCAATTAAAAAAAAAAACTGTGGAAGATTTTTTTTCACTTAAAACCAATTCATCATCAGTCAACCAATTTTTAACAAAATTTTAATTGAATTTTGCTAATACCAATGCTTGACTGCTAATCTTTTGTGTGTTGATGATAATGGTATAATCTGTATACAGGGTAACCTCAGTTGGAACACATGTGCTAAGGTCATTAACCATTACTAAACAAAGTAAAGGCCAAAGAACAGATGCCTGGGGCACTCCACAATTTACAGGCAAAAGGCAAGAACCCTTATTAGTTAAGGAGACATATTAAACTCTATTTCCTTAGTAGGTTTAAAAAAGCTTAAGTGATACATTTTTAACATTTAAATATTTTAACTTATGAAGCTCAAGTGACACACAATCAAAGGCCTTTCTGAGATCACAGAACATCACTGTAGCATAGGCCCTGTTTTCAAAGGACTCCATAACTTTGTCATTAAGGCATGAGTGGTAGAGAGCCCTTTCCTAAAACCAAATTGAGAATTGATGAGTGATTCTAGGTAATTCATTAGTTGCTTACTTATTACTATTTTCATTACCTTAGATAGAACAGGGACAAGTGCAATTGGTCTATTGTTACTTAATTGATCTGTTTTTCCTTTTTTAAAGATGGGAAATATTTTTGTTATTTTTTAAACATCAGGAAAAGTACCTTGAGATAAACACCTATTGACTAAAACAGTGAAAGGAGCTACAAAGTAAGCAATGTTTTTTTTTTAACCAGGATGTTAAATAAGCCACAGTAGTCTGTACTTTTTTCACTTCATGCTGTGCAACTATTTCTAAAACACATTTTTCAGTTACACATTTAAAACTAAAATCCTGTACATTGTCCAGAATCTTAAAATTAGTTAACAATTGGATTAAACTTAATCCTATATTTAAATTGCTTGATTTTCACTTTGCTTCACTTGCCACATTTACAAAAAAAGTATTTACTTCATCAGGAGTAAAAGCAATTACGCCTATATTACTAATACCTTTTTTAAAATTTGTATTTACAATATTCCACAAGGCTCGAGTCCGATTACTACATTCCTCAATATAGTTTCTATTTGCTTTCTTTTTAGCTTCTTTTATCTTTTAACGATACAGTGCTTTTTGCCTACTGTACATAAGTTTGTATTTGTTAGTTCAATTTAGCTCTTACTTAAAGAATTTTTAATGGAACACCTACAAGAAGTGACAAGAAAAACAATCAAACTACCAGACGACGTTGCTCAGGACAAAATTCCAGATTACCAGCGCTTCAACTCATTTTTTAGAAGACCATCACATGACACAGAAAAATACATAACAAACACCAAACCGGATCATGATGCAAGACAAGACCATACCCTGCTCCTACCCCAATACGCAACATAGAGTTAACAAAACTAAACCTGCTAGAAACCAATGTACTCCTCCCAAAAATATCGTAAATAAACAAAAAACCAACAGATGCAGCGCCCAAAAAAAAGGAAAGACCCACAATTTCTACAAAAAAAGACACTTCACTAACAATACTACATCAAAATACAGATTGGAATCTCAAATAAAATAGATATGATGACTGACCTCACCAATACCTATCCAGATGTCCTCATAATAACAGAACACGGCCTCTCAAAGTCAAATCTAGAAAATACTAACCTAGAAGGCTATACACTAATAGAGAGTTTTTGTCGAGAGCACTACCAAAAAGGGGGAGTGGCGATACTAGTGAAAGATGAACTTAAGAACTACGCTTCTGGACTGGAAAGAAAACATACATAGCCAGGAACTTGTATGTGAGTTGTCTGCAATCAAACTGACAATAAAAAACAAATCACATACATTGTTGGAATCTACAGACCAAACACGAATTTGGACGAAGCCATTGACATCTTATCTAGCACGCTAGAAAAACTATACCTACATGGAATAGCCCAGTACTGATAATCGGTGACATCAACATTGACTGCCTTGAGACAAATAGAAACAATAACCAACTCCAAGAGACCCTTAATTCATACAATATCACAAGACATCAACTACCACCTACACGTATCACCCCGAACACTGCAACTTCCATTGATATGGTCTGCTCCAATCAAATTCCCTGCAAACCAACAGTAAATGTCATTAACACTTTCCATATCCGACCATACAGGGCAACTGGTGACACTGAACAACAACAAGTTCAATCCATTTGACCAAATTATGTATAGTAGACATTTCACTGACAGAAACTTGGAAAATGCTTAATAGGTTACTCAAACAGGAGACTTGGAATGACATTCTCAGATTGGAAACGGTAGAAGACACTTATAACACATTCCTAAGAACTCTGACGTATAACATGGATGTAGCATGCCCACATACTCGAATCGCAAGAGGAAACCGCAACAAGCCAACTGTACTTAACCAAGAGACAATGGAAAAGCGAAATCAGTTTCCTAGCTGCACAGGAAAAAATATCTGCTTACTGGCTCACATGAAAACAAGGCTAAGGCAACAGAAAAGAAACGGGAATATGACATTCATCTCAAAAACCAAAGGAAACTTAAGACATCTGAATACATTTAATAAAGCAGAAAATAAAAGCAAGGCAATATGGAATATAATTAATAAGGAGAGACACAAAAGTAAAAATGGTATGAAACGATAAAACTTAACAATAATGGAACTTTAATTTCAGATCCCATAAAGGTAGCAGATCACTTCAATAAATTCTTTTGCTAATGTCGCTAATAACACCCTACTACAAGCTTCATATGACGGTCACCTAGTTAAACGACCTTCCACTATACACAACATTCAAGACACGCTTACTCTCTCACCGACAACTGAACAGGAAGTTAGGAAAACTATACAGGACAATGAAACAGAAAAACTCAGCTGGTTTTGACGACATCTCCACTAAACTTATTAAAGCATGTAAAGATCATCTAATATTACCTCTGACCAACATAATAAATAAGTCATTCGCACAGGGCATCTTCCCAACAAAATTGAAGTTAGCTAAAGTGTACCCTAAACTCAAAAAAGGGGATCCAACACAAGCCAGCAACTATCGGCCAATATCCCTACTGCCTGCAATATCCAAAATTATCGAGAAGATTGTGTTATCAAGACTATTAAACCATCTCAATACTAACAACCTTCTTCCCCAAGAACAACATGGCTTTATGGGAGGTAAATCTACATCAACTGGATTGACAAGCATTGTCGAATATTTAATCAAAGCAATAGACAAAGGAGATACAACAACTGCTATTTTCTTGGATTTTACAAAAAGCTTTTGACTGCTTAAGCCATGACATGCTAGTGAAAAAGTTGAAGGCTCGGGGAGTGGTAGGGAAAACTGCTGACTGCTTTACGAGCTACCTAATGGACAGAATGCAAACGGTAGAAAAATAAGAAGCACAACACAAGGAGTGACAACAAAAACTACCTCGACACCACTGCCAGTCAGTAGAGGAGTCCCACAAGGCTCAGTTTTGGGCCCCATACTGTATATAATTTTTGTTAGTGACTTCCCTGACTACCTCAGAGAATACTGCTCTATGCTATTGTATGCTGACGATACAGTACTCCTGTTACAAAACAAAAAAGCCCACCAGGACTGAAAATAGACTCATATATAGCTATTAATATGGCAATAGAATATTGTCAAGCCAACGATCTAGTACTGAACAGCACTAAAACTCAGCAACTAATACTTGGACGAAGCAAAGGAGAAAGTTTTGGAACTACCAGAGGCTGAAAGAATGCAAAATGTAAAGTACCTTGGGACTAGTCATAGACAAAACTCTCTCCTGGAATGACCAAATAGACCAGTTATGTGGAAAACTCAGTACATCATTGTATGTGCTAAGGAGATTAAAACAAGTTGGTAGTCCAGAAATAATTAAATGTGCATACTACGCTCTCTTTGAAAAGCCACCTGAGATATGGTATAGCCATCTGGGGCAGCTCCTCGAAAACTAACACTAACAGGATCATGGTGCTGCAAAAGAAAGCAATCCGCATAATGTCAGGATTAGGGACCAATAGATTCATGCAGGGAAGCTTTTAAAAACTTAAATATTCTAACAACAGTTGCCTATTCATATTAGAAGTAATTGTCCATACCAGTCAACAAACCATACCAAGAAGAGGAGATGTACATTCACACAACACAAGAGCAGCAAACAATTACTCACTTCCCTCTCATAGATTGACTCTATTTGAGAAGCAACCTACTTATACGGGCGCCAAATTCCTGAACATACTACCACCTGAAGTTTAAAAATCATACTGCAGACAAACAGCAATTCAGAAGGGAACTAACCAGATGGCTCCAAGAACGTCCCTTCTACTCAATTGAAGAATTTCTTAACTGGAGAACTGATAACTTATTTACACTTACACAACCATCGTAAACTTTATTACATGTAAACTTTATGACACCATTCTAATCTTGAAGATTATGAATAAAGAATTTTGTCTATTGTCTATTGTCTTATTTGGATAGCGTATATAACAAGTCTAGCCTATTTTAATATACTTCAGTTCAGCAGTGTACCACTGTTACTTTGATATCTACATTTCTGTAATGATGAATAAGCTGTAATTTTATTTCGGTTTTTAACAAAGTTCAAATTAAAATAGTAAATTACAGCATCTAAAAATAAATTAAAATTATTATTTATGCCATTAGATAAAATTACATGTATCAAATTTTCTTTATTTAAAAAGTGTTTTAATATCCTTATGAGTCACCACCATTTATATTTACTAAAACATTATGTAAATAAAACATTCTTTTACTTGTCAAGTTTATTTGCCGGTCAAACCTAGGCCTACGGGGTTTCTTAGATTTAACCTCTAAATATTTATAAAGTTTCTAATGTCATTGTTTTGGTTCAAGTTACTATTCAACTAGGTTATCGCACTTATCACCGATGACCACTTTCTGACTCTCAGAACTGATCTTTAGTTTTCTGTTTTACTTGGCAACCACAGTATTCTACATATTATTTCGACTTGGGCCGTCTAATGTGACGGCCGAGTCAAAACTATGAAAGTCATCGGAGTCAGTAGATGATAACTCAGTACACGGAGTGGGTCCCAGCTCTTCTTTGAGACGACATGGTTTGTATTTTACCATTAGATACAGACCGGGTCAGATGTGGAGAACTATATGAACCAACTGATCTACTCTTCTTACTGAGTTGTTATTCAGACAGTTAAATAAACAAACGTGCTTCTAAAACATATTAATAATAACGCAATTAGAACAATCTAAACTAAACATGGGTATCTTTGTGCTGTGTATTCTTATGAACTTTTAAGTTCAAATTCAATTCAATTAAAAAAAAATTTATTCAACACAAAAATTTTTTTAGACATTTTATCATTCCCCATGTCCACTCACACGTGCGGGGTTTTTATAATTTAATTATCATACACTTTATTCTATATGGCTATATATGCAGCCACTGAACTTAAGTGACTTTGTTCCTTAAATCTTTTATTAAAAAGGGCATCTGTGGTAGTAACCAAATATCGTCTATATACAACAAGAACTCCATGAATCCTGTTGGAGTAACTTTTTTATTTTTCAACACCTGAGCCCACCCACTTAACCCTTTGAGCATCAGCAGCGTAATGCTGTGATCTGCAGAGAAGCAGCAAGATTAAACAAACCTGTTTTGCATGCTTTTATTTACAAGTTATCTGTTCTCTTGTTTGTACAGATAAATATATAACTTTTGCCTTGTAATAAATTAATTACATTTTCTAAAAGGATTTTTTAATTTTGAGTTTTGTTATTTATTGCAAACATTTACAACATTTTACAGTATATTTAAATCTATAGCTAGTTTTTAAACAAAGTACAGGTTTAAAAAAGTTTATAAGCATACATATTAAATAATGCAGATGTAAGCAAATGTTTCCAAATAAGTATGCTTTTCATGTTTAGCATAGTTATTAATTACAACACACACATATATAAAAAAAACCCTACAATAGTTATAAAAATAAACAACAGTGTAACATGAATTGTAATTAAACAAAATATAACATAACTCACAATAAAATGAATGAAAACAAGCAATGTCCAATTACATGACGTTTGATAAACTTTGATTGTTATAAGCTATTGACAGGTATGATTAAATAAACATTAGTAATGCACCATCTTTTTTGTGCTTGTTATAAATAAAAATAATAAGAAAGGATCTATTATCAGTTAACATCTAATAAACATACAATTGAAACTTTTTATACTAAGTTTATTTTATTATGTCAAATAATAACAGAGTACTTAAGGTTTTACTGAGAACCATACCTCACTTAAAATACACTCATCAGTTTATTGATTATGTTTAATTGCTGATATAATCAATTATTTTTTCCATTTAACAGCTGAGATTATCACCTCATTGTTGTCATTTTATGCACTCCTTATAAATGTTTTAGGTGGCATGGTATTTCCTGAAGCCTAGAGCTAACAATTGGAGAAGGAAACACAATTTTTATGCTGTAGATGTTTTGACAAAATAATCTTTAAATTTTGTTTTATTTATTTATGTATTGTAACCAAGTACTGGTCATTAGACATAGAGTTTATTTGTACTGTACATAAGGTTGCTCACTGAATACAATCAACAATTATATAGTGATTTCACTTTTTAAATGTAACAATCAGCTAAAATTAAAGTAATGAATGTTTAACTCAATTACTCATTTAAAGTAATCAAAAACAATTGAAAAAAAATATAGATTAACGTGGAAAAAACATGTAATATACCCAAAAAGAGTTCATAGCACGTGTTCAAACTTACAACAGTAAACTATAATCTCGTCTGTTAAATACAACAATCAGCTGATTATTAATCAGCAGTTAACAGGTTGACTGCCACACTGATGTGTCCCAAAGCTTGACTGCCAAGAGTATCAATTTTTATACTCACCTACTTACTTCCACAGGCCATGAGTCAAACACCATTAATAACCACACCATTGTGAGTCCTCACAGGGTTAAACATATGTTAGGATCAGAATATAAAAAAATCTTATTTATTGGTAATTTTAATATTTTATTACATATATATTTATTATTACCTATTATATACACTATTTATTAACCTTAGTCACTTTTTTTAGGTAATCCTGACTTTGTTTACAACACATGTTTTTGCTATAACTGCAGTTTGTTTGTTCAGTCTTATTTTAGGTTATAATCATATTAATTAAAAGTTTCATTAATATTATAATGTTTATTGATTAACCATGGCTAATAAACCTGACGATGAATATATTTTAAATAAAAGTTTAAAGACTAATAACGGTTCTGTAGACTATAACAGTGACAACATACTTGAAGCGATTGAAGACAACACAGATTCAGATCCAGACTTTGTTTGTCAGCTTAATGAGATGATGAAAATCATATAATTTAAAGAACACATCATTGTCAGCTCACTGTTTATATAAGATCATATTTTCTCATAAGTCTCACACACCAATAAACATATTCTCAACTAACAGCAAAAAGGAAGCAAGTGTTCTAAATATTATAAGAACATTTCAATGAAAAAAGACAGTCGCTTAAGTTTTATATCAACAAATTATGTTTATTTTTATTTGATTGGTTCTTTGTTTTATTTTGCCAATAAAAATAACGTCTAATATCTAAAATTTGTAATTTTCTTAACCTTCAATTGTTTTCATCTACAAAAATTTACAAGCTGAGGCCATGATTATTAAAATTTATACTCAAGATAATTTAAACAATTTTACCTCAAAGTGAATGTAGGTAATACTTATTTAAATAAAAAAAAATTACTTGTAGAAATATTATTTTGATTAAAAAAAGGTGTGGCCCCACGGGATGGAACCTGAAATCTCCTTGGCAGTCAGGCCTTGGGCGCTTTAAATCTTTGGATTGTATAGAAAATAATTTATTAGAAAAACCTAATTCTTATAGTCTATATATACATTTTAAAAATTGACAAGTTTCTCTTTATCAAATAGAAAATTAAATTAATCATTCGTAGCCATTAATTCTCATGAATGACCTTCCTCATACTACTTTTTATTTGTTACGTCATCTGTGTACAACATTTACAGATGAGACAAAGAATGTAACAGAGATTGAGTGTGTCATACAAAGATCTTAGTATGAAGTTTGCATTCAGCAATAATAGTCTCAATAAAAATATAAGCAAAGCAATTCAATTCTTGTCTTTTCAAACAATTATCAATATATATAAATCTCCCTACCTTACCTTGTGATTTATTTTTTTAGTGTAGCAATAGACAGAAATCTCATTGTAGTTACACATATAAAATATTCAGTGAGAAAACTAAATTCAGGTTATTTTGGTTTTAAAACCGTTGGATCCATAAGAAATTTTAAACAATGAAATCTATCCACTACAAATACTTTATCTCTTATAGAAGACAAAATGGAATGGCATTTTGGGGGAATTTGGTTAATTCTAAAACTGTTTTCTCAAGAATAATTATGTGACTGAATTAGACAGTGATGCAATCCTTTTTTTAGAAATAATAACATGTTACCCTCACATAAATACATTTTCAAAACATGTAGCGTTTATAAACTCAGTAATTAGGTATTTTACGAAAATCAAGTAATTTATTCCTATAACGTAATAAATAAAATATTACACTAAGTGTCCAATAGTACTATATGGGCAAGAAGTAACATGGGGCAAGGTGTGTTTGTTATTTGGTACTAAAAGTACATAGAAATCTACTTGCATTTCTGAACAATATACAATCATTAGAATATGTTCCTAAATGTCATCTTTAAGTCGGATTTATTATATCTCAGTGGAAGAAGACTAAAGTAAATACTATGTTTTAGAATAGTTAGTAGTTTTATTTGTAATATGCCTACTTCATTATTCACACTTATAAAACTGTACACTTATTGTGAAACTTTACTAAAAATTATAAAACGCCAATAGTCAACTTTAAGTAATTTACAATATTTTAAGATGATGGTTAATTTCCGCACTTTTTTATATGCCAACAATTTTGTAATAATAATTGAAAAAAATCATAAGAAATTTTTTACTTTAAATGTTTAAGTATAGTGGGAAAAGCATGTAGGCTTTGCAATTTGCCCCCAAAAAGTTATTTCAATATGTTTTTTTCTCTGTTTCTCCGTGTACCCCAAGATTACCTTAAAAACTCATTTACCTAAATAATCAAGCAACCGTGCATCTGCCCAGGTACATGATAGTCTGAGGTATTTATTTAAGCACAGGATCAGATTTCACAAACCCCCAAGACCGGTAAATAATAAAAAAGCAATAAGGAAATGCATAGCAATGTGTATCCCATCGGCATCTAATATACAATGGTAATTGTGAAAGATTGTTGTTGTGAATGTGTAAACTGTTTAATAATGTTATTTTAAGTTTATATATTACAATAATGCATTGTATGTAACTATAGTTTAGCAGTACAAGTTCATTACAGTAGTGTATGTATGTGGTCATCCATATATCATTAAGTACAGTATGTATTTATTACTAATACACAATCAGATACAACTGTATTAGTGTAATTAGCAATGCAATTAGCAATCTGTTGCATTAAATCAAATAGTATTTTATTATTACCCCTTGTAAACAATGTAAACATTACATGGCCATGATATTCTGTTTATCAATAGAACATTTTATTTGTAATGGTCCATGGTTAACGAACTTAGTTTTAATTGGCAATTGAACTTATAATGTGTGCTGAATAAACACTCATTAGCATCTCTCTTAAGTTCATTTAAGCTTGCTCCCCGCTTTCGTCTCTGATCTTGCCATGTTCAGCCATTCATTCCATCCTTACTAGTTGTAAGCAAATTATATACACTTGGGTGAAAAACTAATAATCTATTTGGTTCTATATTTTAAGGATTATATACTATAATTCAGATTAAAGATATATATATATATATATTATATATATATATATATATATATATATATTACTCTTAATTAAAGATAGCAGTCTCTACTAGTCTTCAGTGTATGGAGATAACTTTTTTTTTATCTACCACTCCTATGATCCTTTCAATATATTTACGGAAAATCTAATATCTAGTTCTAGTTTGAATGTAGCTGATTTAGTTTTTTTCGTAGACCTTTTTGTGTGGTGTAGTGGTCCATATCCTTATCGCATGAATAATTACATTCTTAGGAGGCTTTTGTGTCAAGGCTCTTTTCTATCTACTTAATTGTAGGTCTTTCTTGATATGTTACTTATAAGTGAATTGGTTTCTTAAATTATCCTTACTTAAAATAACAGTAATTGCTTTCCTACACTGTTAAACTGAAATAGTAAGAAATCAACAATAAAGGAAGTAGGTCATGCAGCACTTATATACCTAACTCCTTATCAAGTACAACTCATAACTTAGTAAGATTATCTTTCAGGAAACAAACTTTAAACATAATTATGACACTTAAAATATGTACTAAGGCTAGATTATGTTACGCTGTTGTAACGTGGAAAAGGTAAGTCAGACCCAAAGGTAAACACTAAACATTAAACCCCTAAACACTAATGAACAGTAATAATGTATTAAGACTAGAAATAAATCTTTCATTATAAGTTATCCATGTATAAGTGTGTTGTTTGAAAAATAATCAATTATATTGTATTTAATTTAACTGTTGATAACGCCAAAGTACTCATTATAATTTTAGAATAAAATTAATTCCATTTTACTTCTATTGTATTAATAATTGTCTAATGAATTTAAAAAAAACTATTTAAAAATATACAAAAAATCAAATATCCAAATTTTGTATTATACCCAATTTGAAGATCCCATATATACCCTTATATAAAAATATCCCATTTAAACACTACTTCCGAATGATATAACATATATTCCAGAAATAATAATTTAAACATCTTAAACCTGTTGTTATAAAAAGTATAAACAAATGTTTTGTTAACATTTTCATACCAAAATTTCATTTCATACTTTAATTCAAAAAACGGATTCAATACATAGAGGTCTGTCCAAAAAGTATTCCACCTACTTTTATACGAGGCATGTTCAGAAATTAAGTACTTTATGATTCTACTGCCGCCACAGTGCTGCAATCTGTGTTCCGCACATGCGCATTAGTCGTCTTTGTTCACTTACTATCGACTCACGCCATTTCAGTTGTTCTACGTTGTGTTTTCAGTTTTCTCTTAATGTTTAAAATGTTCAAGAACACAACAACGAACTCTTGATCTTGTGTTGAATGGAAGACAATCCGTGATCCCACCAATTGTGAGATTCGTTCTCTAATAAGATTATTTAACGCGAGGTATGTGGAACCTGCTGAAATTTATCGTCAGCTTGGAAATGTTTACAGGGAAGACGTGATGAGTGATGAAATGATGAGAGAGTGGGTTAGAATGTTCAATAGCGGTCAAACATGTACATGCTGAGAATCAGAGTGGTCGGCCTTCTCTCATCACCGATGATATGGTAAGAGTAGTTGTCGAAAAAATCCAAGAGAAGAGACGTTTCACTATGACAGTGCTATCTGATGATTGCCAACAAATTTCACGCACTATTTTATATGAATTTGTTACGGACGGCTTAGGTTATCACAAGCTGTGTTCCTGATGGGCTCCAAAAATGCTCACTGACGTGCACAAAACCAAGAGACTGGGAAATGCTTTGACTTTTCTTACATGGTACAGTGATGATGGTGAGGATTTTTTAAACAAAATCCCATGTGATGAAACTTGGGTCCGTCATGTCACACCGGATTCCAAACAGCAGTCATTGAAGTGGCGACCTACGCAATTCCCGAAGAAACAAAAATTCAGGACAACAGTATCTGCACAAAGATTTATGTGTACTGTCTTTTGGGATAGGAAAGGTGTGTTGCTAATAATTGATTTTCTCCCAAGAGTTGAAACCATTAATGCGGCAAGTTATTGCAAAACCTTAAGAAAACTAAGGCGGACAATTAAAAACAAACAGAGAGGAATGCTCAGTAATGGAATTGTTTTGCTCCATGACAATGGCTCCATACCACACAGGTGACACTCAAAACATTGGTTTGACAATTTTGTTGGGAGCAGTTCGATCACCCTCCTACAGCCCGGACTTCGCACCGTCTGACTTTTTCCTGCATATAAAGCGCTAGCTAGGCGGTCAACGCTTTGAAACCGATGATGAAGTGAAAATTGCCGTGGAGTCTTGGCTACATTCATTGAGGGAACCTTCTACAAAGAGGGTATAGACAAATTGATCACCCGCTACGACAAGTGCTTGAACATCAGTGGAAACTATGTCAAAAAATAGTTAAGCAAATGCATCACTTCAAAGGTTAATGCACAAATACAAAAATATAGCTATTTGTAAATGTTTAGTATATAATAACTTGTACTGTTGTCAGAGTCTAAACATTCATTAATTCAGTAACTCTAATAAGAATTACAACCTTGTTATATACTCGTATGTGTGTTTAAGTGTTAGTTTATAAAACATTATGTTTGATTAATTTTTTTGTTTATTTCCAGTTTTTGTTAAACTATATACTGAAAACTTATGAATGCCAATATGTTGCAGGAGTGAATGTGAAGTGGAGGGAGAAGGTGCAGGGGATGGGGAAGAGAGCTGCAGCCAGGACACTTCTCCAGAGGACAGTAATGATGATGAAGAGGAAGAGATGTCCCCCACTGCACCACCAGTCACAGTCTCTATGCCATCATCTCAACCTCCAGACAACAAGGTTATCCTGCAGCTGTCTGGTTCCTCTTCAAAGCCTGCCACCTATAAACTCAGGGATTCTAGGTTGGTTAAACATTTTTTGGATCTATTAAATTCAAATTTTATATCTGTAACGTTTAAGAAATAAATCATCCATAATCTTTACGTATTGAAAGTTATACGTTTTTTCTGATCTGCTATTTTCTAAGTTTAGAGGATCAGCCTACCTTATTTTCTAAATTCAGGTTAGTTAAGAGAACTAAAACTTGCCTTTTTTTCTTACGTCTTCCTGCAAAAGCCTTTTAATTTACTACAAATAATAAATTTTAAATATTATTTGGATTAGGACTAAAATTTAGGTTTACCTCATTTACTGAAAAATTTAATGTGGTGTAAGGCATATTAGGCCTGTACCAATTTTTGGAAAACCAAAGAATAGTAGTAATTAAGAAGACATCCGCTGCAGTCACTGTGTTAAACTATCATAAATCTCTAGCTAAAATATATATATATATATATATTGTTAACACGTCTAGTACAAGACGTATACTGACTTTTAAGAAATCTGGAATAGTAGTGAGATACAGATATGTCCACCGCAGTCAATGTGTAAAGACAAAATGCTAATTGATTTTAAATGTTAATCAACAATGTATTGACTTTTTGAGAATGTAATTGAATCTTCTTATATGAATTTCTGTTGTATATCATTAAATTATTATCATCCCCATCCTAAATTGCATATTCAAACTAAATCATCTTCCATACTTGGTATTTACACACATTTGTTTATTTCTAAATGTATTAGGTATTTACATTACATTAGACCTCTTTATAGACATTTGCTTTCTTTCCATCAGGAGCTAAAGTTATTAGACTGCTGGAGGAATTTACTCTAAGATAAGCAGTGTAAAATTGTCACTGGTGGAACTATTATCTGTTAAGTCCATTTTGTTGTTGTGATTTGTTGATTGTCATTGCAAAGCAAACTTTAGCAGGAAGTTGCATCCTTTAAAATGTAAAGGGATGGATAGTCAGATACAGTAAGTGGTTGGATTATTTTTAAAACCACTACTCAATTCACTTCTGGATTGTTACCTTGATATTATAAAACTGTTGATCTATGAAATTGGTTTAATTCTACTGGACTTCTGTTAAATCAAACTAAAACCAATATAATAAATTTCAGACCTAGTAACAATGGTAATAGCTTCTTAGAAAATTCTGGATTAAATCTAGTGGACTCTCACAAATTTTTAGGTATCAAAATTGACAACAACTTAAATTGGAAATGCCATGTAAAACCACCTTGTAAACAAATTGAGTTCGTTTCGATTTGCAATGAAGATTTTAGTAGAATCCGTATCTATAAACACATGTAAAATTGTATACTTTGCATATATTCAGTCAATTCTTAAGTATGGTATAGTAATATGGGGATCATCTCCTGATTTAAAAAAAGTTTTCATGGCACAAAAAGCAGTGGTAAGAGCAATGATGGGAGCAAACTTCAGAGAAAGCTGCCGTCCTATATTTAAAAAAAGCAAAAATACTTACACTGCCATGTTTATACATATTGGACATTTTAAATCTGGTCCACAAACATCCAAATATTTATAGTTCATACACAAACCAGCATACCTATAACACCAGACATAAGGATCTTTTGTTGTTTCCAATTCATAAAACTACCTTATTAGAGAAAAGTCCTTTATATATGGGTATTCGTGTGTACAATAGTTTGCCAACATCATTAAAACATCTTGAAGAAGCTCAATTTCATAAATGTATTAAAAAAAATATTATTGAAAAAAGCCTATTATAGCACAGATGAGATATTAAATGACAAGACAATTATATTTTAAATAAATAAATTTATTTAAACATCCCAGCACATGCACAAGCATAATAAGTGTGTATGTTGAATACTTCTGTCTTACTTTTAGGAAATTCCACTGTTTTACTTTTAAATTTAACATTGTTTATTAAATTATGACAATGCACCTGTTTGTATTACAAATTGTAATAATGTTCAAATGTAATGTGCAATAAAGACTTTGACTTTGACTTTGACTTTTGTTGAATTTCAGGAGGTGTTTCCTGATTTAGTTTCTTTTCACTTTTCAAGTACTTCTTTCTAGTAGCACTTGTATAACTTGCATGGTTTTTTTATTGTTGTTTGAAGCCTCTAAATTACTTCCTACATGATCTTTACTATTAAAAACGTGTGTGTTATTAGTATGCAACTAAATGCCAAAATATCCATAAGTAAATCTAAACTGAAACAGAATTTTTTCTCCGGGATGATTTTAATTTCCATATTAGTTCATTTCACTGCTTAAGTAAACTTCCAATCAGAATGGAAAAACTCTTCTAGCAGTTAAAAATTCACATGATCTGCTGTAAAAGTGTACACAAGGTGTCAGCAAAGTACTTGTTTGCTCTTGTGTGATTGCAACCATTTTTACTAATAGTCATAATCAAAAACTCTTCCCAATGATGATAACATTTTGTACAATAAATTACCTACCTAGCTTCGCATGATGTGTCTACAGTATCATATAAGAAAGTGATTGAAAAAGGCAAGCATTACCTCCTGAAATTGGAATCACTCTCGGAATCATTATTCTGTGATTTCCTATTGCTACGCCCTATTGTATTTCCACATTCCTCACAGTCTCTTCCTGCTGAGGACACAACAATAAACAACAGGAATAATAACATTTTACAAGACAGCTTTTCATCAACTTCAAAACAATTGATTCTAATGAATTAATTAAAACTAAAGGACACTCATGCCGCTTTACATACCAACCCGTGATGGCAGTACTCACTGTTTTCCTCCCTTCAGCACTGCAATGTTCATTACATAGAGGCTGGCAAACAATTTTCATTTTAAGTGACATAGATTTCCGAGACGAGTTGATTAAGGTTGCGGCTATTAGTCTCATTCGTAGATTTCTGACTAAGTCAGAAGATTCTGCAGTTGCTTGGTTAACTATTTTTTCAATAAATAAGATCTTGAAATTTTCACAGATTTTTTTGATTGCAAGTAGCCCATATTTAGTCTTCTAATACCTGTAATTGATGAATAAGAATAGCAATAAAATGTTAGTTGAATATTAATGAGACTAATAAGTTAAGATAAGATATGATGTGTTTTATTATGTGTGGTAACTAAATTTCAGATCTAAATTATGTTCTTCAGAATAGTTGTAATTTATGTTTCCTTAATACCTATTTACTTTTGTTTATTCAGTCACACATACTGTTATTGCATAAATAATATGTATGATTACACCGGAAAAAGAAATTAATTAAATTCTTTTGTTAGAGAAACAAACCAGTAAAAATCTTGTGTGTGTTAAAATGGAGAGAGTTTATTAAACAATGCCGCTTAAAAACTTGTGTTTATTCATGGTATTTATTTATGCAAGTAAAGTATTAGATATATACAGTACTAGAAATTGTTTGCTTTATTAAATGGCAATACATATACAAATTTATCAGTAGACTTCAGCCCAAAGGATAACATTATAATATGGGAATTGAAGAAAAGGAGAAGTGCCAAAATTATAATTTATGAAGATAAATTTATGAATTGTGAATTGTTAAAGATTAAATTCAATATAAGAATACATATTGAGTCAAAGGTTTATTGGCAGTTCCCTTTAAGTATTCGATGATTTCCCTAGTAGAATGGCATTCTAGCTACAATATACACTTGTAGAAAGTACTTATTAGCAATAAGTTTGTAATATTAATATTTTGTCAAGTATTAACATAAAACATGAATTTTGTATTAGTGTTATTCCTTAGCTATCATTACTAACTAGTATCTTTTCTATATTATGATACTATCATAAACAGCTGTGATTACATTTATAATGACATCGACTTAAGAAACTAAGATTAGCATTTTGTCCAAGCCCAATAGTTATCAAATAGTAGCTACAATCCAATGTGAATATTCCTTTTTCCTAATTATCACAGATTTAAAGGTTTTCAGTTTTCAAGTCTCTTCATGATTTTCAATTTCAATTAATATTGACTCTATGATCATAAATATATAACTAAATATATATCACTTTTATTGTATTTAAGGATAATCAAAACAGTATCTTTTTATTACAAAGGAAACTAAATGTATTCTTTCTTATAGTAATTACAAGTAGTATAAACTGTTGACTATTTTGATATATACTGTAGAATGTGTATAAAGTTTATAATGATCTTTATTGTTGTGTTATAATGAGCTTTAATGAGCTTAAAAACAATCCGGTAACTTGTTGCAGAATAATTGAGATAGCTGGGGGACGAGAAGTGTTCTGTCAAAGTCGGACAAAGGCTTTAAGGAAGTCTCGTTCCGAGGATAAAATGGCTGGCAACAGGTGTAAAAGTAAATCTCCTGCGGGCATTTGGGAACTACGTACTCGGTTAGTAAATGTACCTGCATGTTTCATAAATTCTTGTAGTAAACAGGGTTTATTTTTACGCATTCACACACAGTTTATATTGCAATATTACTTTTTTTCTTTTTGCCGTTATTTAAAATTAAAAGAATTGTCCAATTATCATGTACTGTAATCAAAAAGTAAAGTCTAAGGTAATTTCTGAGTGCAGTTAGTTTTTAATGATGCCAACCATTGATAAACTAAAATTATTTTAGAAATATGACTGTATTAGTTAAAGTAAAATAGCTGACTGAATGATTCAGCTCATTAAAGTATAGAAGCACTTGGGTGAAGATTCATGAAACAATGAGAAAACTGAAGTTTGATACCAATGACCTAATCGTTACTTATTTTTTGTTTTAATCATTGAAACTTGAATTTTTAAAGGTCTGTACACTGTGCAATCAGTTTATTTTTTGTATATTTTTTAATAAAGAGGTTGAATAATTTACCCAAAAAAAATTTAAAATTCGTTTTAATAGGAGTTTTCTTATTTTGGTTATTTTAACGTTTTGGATATTTATATATGGTATATTGTGGGAGATGTAGGCTTCAAGGAAATAAAACAATTTAGTTATTAAGGAAATTAGGATCTTATTTTATCATAGTTGAGAGAATCTGCCTAATTCATGATTTGAATTTAGGACTGGGGAGTCCAAGAGAAGCCATCCAGCGAGAGAGGTTACGGAGACTGTTTTTTCTACGGAAGTGCGATCCGTGCGTCATCAACGTACACCTCCTTCCGCAAAAGGTAAGGCATTTAAGAAAGGCGTTTTATATTACTCAGTTTTCATTCTGTAAGAAAATTTAAACAATTGTTCACTGTTTACAAGCTGTTTGTTGAGATGGAATATTCAAGCAGTTAATATTATTTTGTTTTAAATGCTATTGGTAAGTGTAAAAATCATATCTCAACATCACAAGCATGTAAACTAAACAAACCACAACCTCATAGAAGACAGGACAAGCAAAAAAACAAGTTCACTAAAACCAACACCAAAAACAATACAGACACTAAAACAAATATTACCAACACACAAATCACAGCACAGATTAATAAGTCCACACAACATTGACCAACCACTTAACAATGGCGAGTAGAATTGTGGGTTATTATGAACAAAACAACCAAGATGATGGCAATGGTTGGATACTAATCCATTATGTTAATTTATTTTTAATTTTGTTTGTGTTCCAAGATTTCTTGTTTTTTATTTTTATTAATATTTGAAGCCACAAGCAGTTGAATTCAACTGGTACTAGGTTAATTGGTTGGCTTGCTATTTTTAAATTAGAATATTTTCCAAGTTTATTTTTACAGATATAGAATTCTTGAGAAAATTGGTTTATCTAATTCTTGTGATATTTTTCAGATCAGCAATGTTAGTAAATTTTTAACATTGTCAAAAAATAAGATTTTAAAGATTTATATTAGTTTTTAAATCATAAAATTCAATAAACAATGTCAGTATTCATATGTTATTATACTACATACTAAGTAGGTTATGAAATAATAAAATATACCAACCTAATTATATCTCAAGATATATAGTAATAAGTACTAAAACTAACATTCCTCCGAAATCTCACAACCAATACCCATAAATTTTCATTATTTTGCTATTTGCCTCATAACAAATCTGAGTCAACATTCCTACAGTAAGTGAATCAGTGCACAATGTTGCAGGGGGCGCCGTGGTGTTTGATGACATAGATGAGGGTTGGAGAGGCCTTAGGCTGGGGGGAACCTTGTCCTCAGGTGGCAGCACCCCCAGTCCTCCCAGCTATCACTCCCAGCACCCGCCTGCTCATTTCTTCAAGGTAATATCTGTGTTTGTTCATATGCATTTAAACTGTTAAATGTATGTGGGCATTTTGTAAATAAATTATTACGGTACAAATATACATGTTTTGCTATTGTTAATTATTTAGTTTGGGCACATTAAAAAAAAATCATTTTAAAGAAATGTAAAGTTTTCTCTACACATGCTTTTATTTGTTTTTGTGTAGAACTCCGTTTCTGTATTGTACTTTTGTTTAGTTTTGTAAAAAAAAACAAGTATTTTTACTTAAAATATAGTTAATAACATTTTGTTTAATAGAGCTATTCATCGTACAAAATATGTTGTAAGTTGTTTTAAAAATATAAATTTTTAGACAAAATTTTAATATTTAAATAACAAACATATTCTTTAAAAAAATTAAAGTTATGGTGATGAACAATATCAAATCACTTATAATAGCTTTTAAATTTTTAATGAATTGAAAATAATAGTTATTTACAAAAACTTCAAGAAATCAGTGAAAAAGTAAAAATTATTTTAAACTATCAATACACTACAAATACATCAGTTGGGCCTCTCATAGTCCAATAATTAATGATCCATTATTACCTGTGTATAGTTTCCTTGTATGGAAGATGATAAACTGTATCAAGGCGTAACAATCAATATTGATGATGAAATTGTTGGGTGATAGGTGTCCAACTCAGTGTCAGACGGAGAGTCACTGTCACCTGAAGGTGGGAAGGTGCCAAGGGTGATCGGCAGCCTACCCATCGCTGAGTACGAGGGCTCACCGCGTCGTTACGGGCCCCGACAGTCTGACAACCCTGTGCTGCCCAGTGCTCACAGCTTGCTGGCCTCCCCCTCCGTGTACACCCCTCGCCCTGGCTTCCCCCAGGTAACAAACCACAGTAAACAATTTTGTTTGAGAGAAAGAGAACAAGAACATTTAGATACATTCTGTTTCATTGATTTTTGTATTTTGTGATACATGCTGTGTCAAAAGGAAAATATTTATCAATAATATTTATTATTTGTATAAAAGAGCATAAAGCACCCTTGAGACAGTATGTCCATTATAATGTAAAACTTCTCTTACATCGGAGATGGTTAAATTGTGAAGTGTCTGAAAATCAAGTTTAAATATGCAAGTTTATTAAACATTCTAACAGCATAGAAAAAAATCTCATGTATAATAATGTGTGTTGTGAGAATTAATACTATTACAGTGGAGTCCCGCTAATCCGAACACGTGTAATCCGAACGTCAGTTAATCCGAACAGGTCCAGGAGGAATTATTTATAATGATAATGAACAGTTCTAGGAACTAATTACATAAAAAATGAAAATGGGTGCATCATTTCGTACATAAACAAAGAAAACTTTAATTAAATAGACATACAGTATTTTATTAAGACAAATTGTGTACGGTACAGTACATAAATAATGAAGTTAAATACAGTACCAAATTGAAACTTATAGGTTAAGTATGAGTTAAATTACTGTATTAAGAAGTGAAATCAAACAAAAATTGGACGTACAGTACTGATATTATTATTGAGTACAATATTAATTGTTAAAAGACATAAATTCAGTTATTGTCTTCTGTCGCATTAAAGAGAGTCTATTGGATGACGCGTAGTTTCGTACAACTATTGAACGCGTGGACCCGTACAATATCCAGTACGCTCACATTGCTTAACAATAGAACTCTCACACTAAATATGGTAAATGTGCTTAGTATTCGCAAACACGTTTATTTGTCAAGAAATACAATGCAACAGTCAGAAAACATGTTTTAATAAACAATGTTGATAATTCTATAACAAAATAGACCCATTCTCAAGTTTAAAAACCGTATTTTTCTGTAATTCTGGCTAATCCGAACAATCACATAATCCGAATAGGGCTCGGTCCCAATTAGGTCAGATTAACGGGACTCTACTGTATTGGTTATTGTGTACACTCTTCTCTACTATATTACTGTAATCATTCACAATAAATACTTGGTTGATGTAAGTGCAAACCTGAAGATCAACTTATTGCACATAACAGATATTCACAACAGTCACTGATAACTAAATACCTTTTGTTCCTTCATGAATATCAGCCTGGAGTTTAATATCTAGAAAATTAAATAATTTATATCTTATTTGTAGCTGTCCAGTTTTATAGTATTGATTTTCAAAAAATGTGTATAACTTGCAATTTTTAATTTCTTATAACCTAATGTTTCCTGAATGTGTAATAGAGAGTGGTGGCAGAGGAGGGGGAGAGCATGCAAGGTACAGATATGGCAACTTTAGACACCACAGTTGCTACCAGCCCCTCCACCAACTCCATTGTTACCACTACAACCGCTACCACAACTGGCCATAATACCTTTGACTACCTCTATGAATTCTCTGAGACGCGCAAAGTGCTCGAGGAGTTCTTCAAACCTGGGGACAACAAACATGCCAGTTCGCAACCTTTCCAGGTACTTTAAGATTGATACAACCTCTTATACAAGTCTCATTGTAGTAACAAGTAATTACATTGATATTCACCAATTTTTAAAGCCAAATTGGTGCCAGTCCTCCTTATAGGTGTTCTACTTTCTAAGTAGTTCAATAGTAGAAGGATCAGTAGAAATGAGTGGGGACCTCCTGTGACATACTACTGTATTTGTGTATGGAATACATATATTATATGAGTCAAACACAATTAACGTTCACTCCCTATGCTATCATGTTCCTAACACCTGATTCTGCTCTTTAGTTTCTTTTAGTACTTTTAAGGTTTTTTTTTTTCAAATCCATGTTCCTGAGTTGAGAAGCTAACCACTCAGCTACTTGGGACAGGATATTTGAGTTGGAAGTACAGTAAAAGTGTAGTTTTACTTCAGTTCTAAAGTGGCCTTGGTTTTCATAAGTGCCCTAAAATTATTTTTATTCTTTACTTCCTCTCTTTATGCATGATACAGAAGAATGTATTGTGATGGGTTACACTGTAAGGTAAGTTAAGTAGTTCTTCAGCTCAATCAAAAGAATTAGACACATTTTGTATTAAATATTATTAATAATCTATTCTTATTGGGATTACGTATTGCACTCAATATATTGAAATCATTCGTAATACTACAACACAATTGCTTGTAAAAAAAGTTTAAGATGTCTTATAAGTATTTCAGATCACTTTATGTTTTTTCTTTAGGTTCATAAATAATAGAGGGTAATAATGGGTTATTTACCTTAATCCAAAATATAATCAAATTTTTTTAATACATTAAGATAAGTTATAATAAAAATATTATCATCACTTTAATTAACTTTTGATTGCTTTATAATAATAATTTAATTAATATTAACTTTATTTTATTTAATTTTATTTTGTTTTATCTAATTATTTTTAACATACTATTTAATTAGGCTGATCACATCAACCTCATGTAGAAGAGTAAAAAAATGTATTTAAAGTAAAAAGCAAATGCAGCTTAAACTTTTGAAAGTATCAATAAGTACCATTTTACTCACTATATTAGATATATTTACAAACTATCTGGATTGGCGTTATTAAAAAAAAGGATTTGACTTTTGGCTTTGAGATTTACACAATCTTACAAAGTTTCCTCCTGATGTTAGATATTTTGCTCAACATCATTTCCACATCACGTAACAGATTACTTTTTGAAACCTCGAAATGTTGTTGTGATTCATTTTGATGATTCGTTCAAATCAGTGTCCTTTCAGCAGACGTTTCGTATAGGTTAACAAAAATGAAAAAGAAGCAATATCAGGTGAGTAGGAAAGTTGTGTAATCTGATGCTTAGCCAAAAACTGCTGGACAATATCCGATTTTTAGCTGGAACGTTATCATGATGAAGTTAACAGTTCTCACTTTGATGCATTTGTGCACGTTTTTGACAATTAGCTTGTAGTAACCGAAATAACATTTCACAATATTATTCTTTAGCGACTGTTTTGGACCCATAGGGATGAACTCATTATGAACAATATATGATTTGATGGGATATGATTTCAATCCTGATACTTATTGAATAAATCTTGTTTCATTGTTACCAATTTAAAAAAAGAGATACATCCAATGTACCAATGTATTTCAGGACCTAGACTATGAACTGAGAAGACAATCCGGGGAAGGGAATGCCTATGTTGGCCTTAGGCTAGCAAAGTCAACCACTTCACAAGAGGATGTCAACATGGAGACTTCTCCACGCAAACCAAGTGAAGAAACTAATGTTAGTGATCTACTTGCACTACAGGTGATGTGTCTAATGTTGTAACATGACAGTCAGTTGTGAACAAGTTACCTTTCAGTTAACTCTTTGAGCTCATTCAAAAACAAACAATCGCTTATACTTTTATATATAGAGATTTTTGTGATTGAGATTCGTTTTTTCACCAGTAGTGCCTTAACTTTTTGAGTAGGGATCAATCGATAATACAAATCACCAAACTGCCCTAAGACTAAAATACTTAGTGTGACTTAATAAAAACTTGACATAATTTTTATTTGCACCATTAAAGATGTATGTACTTGTTCATAAAGTTGTGTTTTCCTTGAGGATAGAGATATAAAAAATAAAAAAGAGTAAAAAAATGTATTTTAGCCTAATTTCACAAATAAACAAAGAAAAAGTGTCAGGATCAGAATCATCTTTATTTATCAATAATTAAGATTACAAATATGTCAAGAAATAAAAATACAATAATTATGTTATTTTGTTAGAGTGTATTCAGGAGGAATTCTTCCAGGCTATAGTAGAGTCGTTCTAGTAGCAATCTTTGTAGTGAAGTCTTCAAAGCTTTCCCACTCTTATAATGCAGGTCTTGGGGGAGATGGCTGAACAGTTTTCTACCCATATACGAAGGTTTTTTTCTCATACAATGTGTGATGGTGATTGGGTAGAAGTGTCTAATGTTAAAAGTTAAGTAATGTCTTATTTTACTAGGCAAAGTTAGGGCTAAGAAGCCCTGTTTAACACAATCTGGGGACCAACGGCTTAAAAGTGACTTCCAAACCACCTGTATATTGTGTTGGTGTATGATATTCAGTTTTGGCAGATCTTTACTGTTGACATACAGGATTACTTCCTGAGTGTATCGCGCAACCACTGTCAAGATGTTCAGTGCTTTAAAAGCTTCTCTACAGTATTCTCGGCTTCAGAGGTCATAAAGGACCCTAATGGCCTCTTTGGCTAGACAAGGATCCTTTTCAAATCTGTAACAGACGAACCCCAAACTATTAGGTTGTATAACAAATGTACATCAAAAAGAGAGAAGAATGCTGTTTTAGCTGTATAATTGTCACTCATTCATTTTATTTGCTTTATGATGTATAGGTCGTGTTCAATTTGTTACTAACATTGTCAAGATGTGGTGTCCATGTGAGGTTTACATCTAATGTCATCCCAAGGTATCTTACTTGTGAGTCCATTTCTATATCGGGAAAGATTGGTACATCTGCTGCCTACCTCCCAAATACAACTTGTTTGGTTTTAGAAGGTTTAACAGCCAAATTATTTCCAAAGCAATACTGAAATGCCATATTAAGGGCAATATAGGAAGATATTTCAATTTGATGACACCTGATGACATGGTCTGTCAGTAATTTCTGCAGATGAGTTGATCGTACTTTTGAGTAATGTGTGTAGTCAGAGGGCTGATTTTGTATTTAATTTTCATATATATAATCCTAAGCTGCTAAAATATTCTCAAAAATACATCCATGATGGATGGCTATGGTGACATGATGATAAATTAACATCAACATTTAAAATATATTTAATTATTATACACTAATTACCTCGATTTTTAATATTTATAACAAAAAACTAAAAAAACTAATAGTCTTATTAGTGTTACTAAAGAATATTAATTTTTGTGATAGTTCATTGACATCAAATCAATGGATACACCTCAATTAACAGGTTAAGAACATTTATTGTATTTTATATTTGAATATATCTTTATATTTAATTGAAAAATTAATATAATTTCTTATTATTGAATATCTCATGTGAATGGTTACAAAATGGAGATGGGACCCTGGATTGTTCCTGCTCAAGTAATCTAGTACCATGTCCTCACTGCTTTTCTCTAACAATTTAAACTGTCTTAATTTCTTAAAACTACTGTAAGTAAATAGAAGTAGGACAATTCAGAAATTGGGTATTCGGATTCTTTTTTCTATTCTGCACCGCTTATCTGCTCTTTATCTGAAACAATAAATGGTGTTCACAGTCAAGCTGTGGAGGGTCAACGGAGGACCTGGAGACAGAAGTAGGTCAGGCGGTCGGCCACTCACGCAACTTCACACTGTCCCCCGAGACGACAGACTGCGACTCCAACTGTGATAGCGAGGCATCGTCCCTACTGGCGGTGGACCCTCTGCCACCCCCTCGCCCCGGTCCCCCCAACCCTCTCTTGTACTCCTCCATGCCGGTGTTGGAGGATGGTCTTTCTTCCGGCCACACTTCAGACACCGACAATAACAACCCCACTGTATGTAATTTTGTCATCATTGTTTGAATATAACCTGACATAATTTAGAAAAATAACACATTGAATACTGTACAAGATCATAAATTGAGTCCCAATAATGTTCACATCATAAATTGGGATAATTAAAATTGAAATCTGAAATTACTGATACATGCCAAGTTTTTCCACTGTATATGTGTTCTAATGTCTCTGTATATGTGTTAAGTTTTATTCCCTTATCCTAATTAATGACATTGAGGGACAATGATCCATTACAAAAATATATCCAGTAATCTCATTTTGTATTGATTTAGTAGTAGCTTTGGTATTTTTGCTTTTTATTTTAAAAGAATTGTATATTTAAATTATAAAAAAGCCTTGTCAAACTATTGTAAAGATATTTGTGCGTTTCTGGAACAACTTATAGTCAAAGTCCTCTAGTTCCTCAAAGTTTTTAAAAATAAATTACATAAATTAATCGGTCAATCCATGCATACATGGAATAGTGTCTTTATTAATCTTTGACTTAAACATCTATAACTATTTAAAATCTAGAACATATCAATAACAATAATCAGTACTAAAATTAATTAAATTCCCTCTTTATGTGAGTTCTAACCTGTATACTTCTTCAAATTCTACTCAAGTACAGAGCCAAGGTAATCTAATATTCTTGTAGATTTTATTAAAATCTTTCATAAAGATATTTTCATTTTTTGATATTATTAGGAATCACATTTAGAAACGTATTACTCACATATACCTACTCAATACTATACAGGTTTTTAGTAAACCCTTTAAATCTGTATTGCTAAGAAACAATTTCACGATTTAATCTAATGTTATTGTTGTGTTAATGGTTCATCAAAATTTGATTTGATTATTAAATAAAACTGAGATTGTTTCATAGACATAAAATCCAAAAACAATAAAAATTATTTCAAAAAGATTTTTGCTGATTCAGAGAATTTCTGAATAAAAGCCGGCTTTATTGATGACCATCTTGATTTTAATTGTACCACCTCATACTGTTATGTCCTTCTTTTTAATTCTAGAATTATAGAAGATGTCTCGTTTTAAAGATATAATATATATGCGTCCAAATGCTTTTTAGGTTTTTAATATTGGTTATACTGAAAAATCTGTTTGTATTTCATTTTTTAATATTTGAAAACTATAAACTTTCACTAGAAATACTAAAAAAGTGTTAGACTGAATATTAAGGAGATAGTTAAAATGTGACATAGTTTGTAGTTATACAATCAAAAATAAAATTGTAAAAGTTTAACGTTGTTCTTATGGTGTAAAACTCAAGGTTGTTTCACTAAACCCGGTTCTTAAGCATAACTGGTATGGCTTTTTCTAGAAATTTAAAATATATCTTTTGTTGCTAAATAAGTATTAGTATTAGTATGACTTAAGTGGATCAGTATGCTTTAATCCCCCTATAGTGTACAAAGGGTTAGGTTTTGATTGTAATTTTTCACCTTTCTTTTTTTGAATTTATTTTTAATGTGGCAATATAAAACATTTAAAAATTTCAATTTTAGGTGAATAGTATGTATTTATTCTCAACTCAACCAAAGATCAGTACTTATTCAATTTGTTTCTTAAAGCCAATCTTAAATTTTTAAATGTATATAATATCCAAATAATTGTTGGCGTCTACAGTTATGTACAATAGAATTAAATCAGAAATTTCAATTATTCAAAGTTTTGTTTGGTTTTAAAACTATTCTCGTTACTAAATATTTAAAATCATGAGTTAAAAATGTAATGTAACTTACTAGTTTTAAATTACCAATTTATTATTATTCAGATCGAGATTAAACTTAAAACATAGTTTGTTGCACTCTTTGCACAATTTAATCAACATCTTTTAGTACCGTACTGAATCTTCCTGCCTAAAAATATCTATGAATCCACATTAAAAATATTTAACTGCTGACTTTCAACAAGTTGAAATTAAATTATAGGTTTGTAGTTGTTATAATAACATATTTGGACATTTGACAGAAATTTACATCCATGTTTCTTGTGTTATAGGTTTTGTTAATGAAGCGACAAATTACTGAAATAGAGAGAGAAATCGTAGAAAGAAGTAATCGACAGGCTGTGAATGTAAATGGTAAAGTGAATGGTGCAGAAGACAAGACTGATGTAAAGAAGATTTCTCCATCTATGATTGACCCTGGTGACATAGATCTTGAGTGTTTGGACCCACTAAGTAAGTTTTTTGTGTAGTACTAATATTTTGTTTAAGTTTTTACTTAAATATAACAAATTAAAGAGATGTATTTTTTAGAAATAATTAGATTCTTTATATTTAAGTTCTTATAAAATAAAATATAATTTGCACAGTGCTTTTGTAAGTTTTATACTTTGGGAATGGTATGAAATATATGATGAGTAGACACTTTCTACTTATAAGAACTTGAATGAGTATAAAATATGAATATTTGTTTCCAATAGCAATCAAACATTTTTATCAATGCATAAGGTGTTAACAATAATAAGAATAACAAAACAAATATTTTAATGTTTTGAAAATATAAAACTAGTCCTACTTTAGTGTCATGTTTAAATTGTTTCTCTTGTTTCTATTTCATCCCTTGACTGTCACAGGTGAGCGTACTCCCCCACCCCCTGCCCCACAGCCTCATCGCCGCCTGAGTGATCCACCGCCGCCCACAGTGGAGGCAGCTCTCAAGGACATCCGTCTCACTCTGCAGCGCACCAAGACCCTGCCCTTGCGGTCCACTCCAGCCGAAACCACCCCTGCGGAGCCTGACACTAGCCCGATCTGGATACCCAGGTACTCTTCCAGATATACTTTATCAATTTAATGCTAACCATTTATAATAATATGCATACATCCTTAAAAAGATAAACATAATCACACACTCACTCACTCACTGACACATAAAAAGAGGGATGACTCACTGGCGACTTAATTTTTCTTAATCACCTCCCATAAAGTGGCTGCAAACATTACATTTGAAGCATAAATGGGATTTGGACTGAAACCACCAAGTCTCAAATCCAAGGAATCTTCAACAAAGATTCGATTTTGAGAATTAAGCATAGGGATTCGACATTGAAATCTACGTAAATCCATCATGTCATTAATTATCGGCTGAACGACAATATACATAGTTCTGATCACTAAAACGTGTTTTTACCAAACTTTGTATTTTTAAAACCATTAATTATGCATATTTTTATTAAATAATTAATTATCATAATTTTATAAAAATATTTTCCTTCCAGTTAGTATGTTTGTGCAGGGCCGCAAGTCTGCAAGGTTTATTCGCGAATGACAGGTGATCGACATTACGCAAATTACCAATTGTGAAAAAGTGTTTATTGTAATATGTGTTTGAAAACCTTTATATAGATAACCTAATTAACAAATTATCGTTTTGTAAATAATGTTTTGCTTGCAGTTAAAATTTCATATAATTATTTTTGTGCATTTTGCGAGTCCGCTGCGTTTATTTTCAGATGACTGCTGATCCATATTGCGCAAATTCCGATTGCTAAAACGTGTTTTTAGTGTATTTTGTTTACAAAAACCGTTACATAGAAAACCTAATTAACAAATTAGTAGTTTCTAAATAATATTTTGCTGGCAGTTGGTAATTTCTATAATTTACACCATTTACCTTTGGTATATCAAGATTAATAACCGTACCAATAAAAAAATCATTAAATGACTTGGCAGTAGATTTAGGATCTTTAATTTGTGTACCATTGATTTTCAAAACAGGTCCTTCTCGGATTAAAGACTTTCTAATACCTAGTTCTTTATTTACCACTGGCCAAGCAGCTTTGGATTTATTCTCTGATTGACTATAAATTTACTGTTAACCAGTATTTTGGCATCTTTTACAATATTTTTGAACAATTTTTTAATTTTTTTACGTAATTTAAAAAGTCTTTGTTTTTGTTTTGCTTGGCTTCCCAGTGTAACTCTTGTTTTCTTTTACTTTATATTGTAATGCCCTCTGTAACCCAATCTAGAATAAATGTCTTTGCTTTATTTTCTTTCTTTAGCAGTTTACGGGGAAAGCAAGCATTAAATTCTGTTACAAAATTACTTAAGAAACTATTGTAATTAGTTTTAACATCCATACTAATGTCAAAACTTAGACTGTTCGGTTTCAAATTATTTACAAAGTATAGTTTTGTCCTTTGAAAAAATCTTTTTTTTAAATACACCTTTTTCCGTTTATTTAAATTACTAGTACTTATTTGAGGAAGGTTAACAAACAATGCACTGTGATCTAAAAGGCTAAAAGTCTGATATTGGTAGTAATTAGGCCTAAAATCTCATAACTTTTAAATTTAATTATATTGTCCACACAAGTTCTTGAAAATCTAATAGAGGAACCCTCAGTACAATTAATTGTCTTTATTAGCTATTTTGTGTAATCTATTTGGCCCATTAAAATTCAGAGTTAAACCAAGTCATTTGATGTTCCTTAAATTGAGATGAAAGGTTTTGTTCTTCTAAAACATTTATATTAAAGTCTCCAGCATCATCATTTTATTCTTAACTTCTTGTTTTTACATAAGAAGTAGTGCTTGCATCTTAAGCAAAAAGATTTTTTTGTATTATAATCAGGTACTGTATAAATAGATATAACAATTAAGTTTAAATTAATTTGTTCAACCAAAGAACATTCAAGAACCAGATCCTCTTTTAAAGAGAGCAACAAATCATATCTAGTTTTAAACATACAATTTTTTCAGCTAAAAAACAAGGCCCTCCTCTACTAGTACTTTCTCTTACAAAAATATCCCCTATAACACAGTTAGCTAAACAATGCCAAATATTTATAGAATCATTTTTAGCCAATGCTCATTAAGTGAGATAACTTTACCCTTTAACTCTAATTGTGAAAAGATTAAATTAAATTCTGAAATTTTGTTTGTATTTAAACCTTGAACATTGTTATGCTTGAGCCAACTAAAGTTTGAGGACAAATCTTCCCCAATATTAGGAATTTTACAATCTTCAATGTTGTAACTTTGAGAATTAGAAATACAGTTGATTAAGTTATGGTTTTAACTGTTAATGCAATCAAGTTTTTTTAATATTCCAGTTTACCCTTATCAGGTGTTGAAAAGCCCAAAAACCCCTCATTAGCCTTACACAAGTTACCTCCTGATAGTATACTACTTTATCCTTTCTTTAAAGTTTTTCCTGTTATAGGAGTAAAGGAGGGTTTCTCTTCCGAAGCTCCAACATTACTCAAGCTCACAGACACTTTGACTTGCTCCGACTGATCTCCCTCACATTCATTCGAAACTCCAAACAGCACTGTTGGTAGGTTTTGACCCATGCTGACTGAGGTTGCTGTGATCTCTTGCTGAATCTCTTCCTTCAGTTGTTTCACGAAAGCTGAATAACTAAGACCATTGTAAAGATTCCCACCAGGATTCTCATTGTGTTTAACAACACTCACTGTTGCATTTGTACTGCTGGAGTAGTATAATGTTCTTGACAAGTGTTTCAACTGGAATTTAGTCACGGGCGCATCCCATTGGAGAACAAATTAAATTTGTGAACTTCTTAAATTTGAAATCTTCTGCCATCAAAGTAAAAGCTTTTTCGTAGACAGTTAAGGACGGTTTCTTATTATTCTTATTATAAACTTCTTTTGTAATAAGAGATTAACTACAGCTCCAGTCTGAGATTGTTGATAAGCCAGGTTCTTATTGAGTTGGTCTGAAACTGAGGCCTTCCATTAACTTACCAAGTTTAATTAGTTAGCTTTCCAAGTTCTTATAAATATCAACAAAAGTATTTTTTTAAGCTGGCGTTACTGCCTCCAACAATAATTACTGGGCTGCCATCATCCACCAATGAAGCAAAGTCCACTGCTTGATTCAACACAGTGTTAGATCTAATGTAGCCGAAGATATCCGCTTTACCATTACTTTATTCTATGAGGTACATATTTGCCTTGACTGTCTGAGAAAAAAGGTAACCTTTATTGTTGTGGAAATTTAAGTATTATTGCTTTTTTTACTCTTGATTTTTATATTTTTCTTCTTTTTCTTTCTTTGTACAGCCTCTTTTGGTTTACAATCACTGTACTGAAAGTTGGATAGGTCTTCACTTTCCTTATTATCTGATGACGACAAACGGCTGTAGTATTAAATTTCTGACATGGTACAGATGTGGGTGCTGCTGATTCTAGTTGCTTAACCCTTTTCAGACCAGCTGTATGTAGCCAACTTTTACCTATCATGCTGTTGGTTTGTTTAGGTACTTCACCTGTGCAGTCTTGAGTTGGCATACTTGGTCTCCAAACAGTAGGCCTATCTTTCGGTGTGTCCAGAAGTCACTTACTCATTAAATGGAACAATAGCTTGCTATTTACATGGTCCTTATTTTCAATAACATAGACCAAAATTGCTCGCTTACATATGATGGCTAGTTCAGTGATACCTGGTAATGACGAGTCAAGCGAAAGCAACCCCTGCTGAGGCACTTAAAATTATGTGTTCAGCAGCAAAAATTATGTAGGTACCACAGTCGGTTGCGGTGGACCCCTTGTTTGTTCTGGATTTTTAGCCTCAGATTTGAAAGGTGCTAGCTGTACAGCCAAATGTTCTACTGCTTCTATGTTCAAATTGTTAAGCGAGACATAGTGAAAGAACTTCTGTCCATATTTACTGAAGACCAACAGACTCCAGTGTGTCCCCTCTGAAGTTTTTTCTTTTAGGTACTTCTTTATATCTTTAGTTGATAGTTGATGAATGTCTAGAATAGGGCTAAAGTCATCTAAAGACATTACAGCATGACAAACAGATGGGTCCATATCACAAGTTTGCTTGGTAAAATTGTGAAGTATGAACTAATTGATTCATCAGTTAACCAACTTTTTTACATTATTTACTAAATTTTCAGCTTAGGCTAGCTTATTTTTCAAAATTTTTACATCCTCAGAAAGTGTATTGTAATGTTTTACTTTATTTAAAGCTTTAGTATATTTGAGTTTCAGCTTGTAATTTCCCTTTATACACTTATCATTATCAATACTCATTATAGTTTGTGCTACATGTTTGGTAGTTTTTGATGCTGGCAGAAATTTAACATGTTTTTTTATCAGGTAGTTTAAGAGATGTAGTTGTCTTTTGGCTTTTTAGAGCTAATTTATTATTATTTTTGTTTACAATTTCTAACTCAGTTTTAACCTCAGGAGAGGAAGTTTGTTGCTGAGGTTTAATAGGGATTTCTTTGTTTTCAACCATATTTTTATATTAAAATTTCAAATTTAAACATAGCAGACGACATTTGAAAAACTTGTTAAGATTATCAGTTGGTTAGCAGACATCTAGAATGGTTGCTTATAAACAAAACCTTTACACTGAGCTATGAACTAGTGTTGCAATTAGGCAATTCATTGACAAACTATGACCTTTCATCTACAGGCGAAAGTACTTTATAGTAGTACAAACTTCAAGACTAAGACTACTTACTAGAATGTGATGTATGTATGCTATCTAAACCCTGACAGGTCAAAGGTGAGCTCTTCTTATCAGTTAAGCTTCAGTTCTGATAATAATATATCAACATTTTACCTGAAAACTTCCTCAGTTGTTTAAGGATTATTGGGAAACTGTCACTGAACTTGAAGATAAAACGACATAACTTCAAAGTGTGTAATTAGCTGCATAACTAAATATAAAATTTAAAATAGAATATTCATTTAAAACCACATTATAACTACAAAGTTTGAAGAGCTCTAAACATTGCTCTAAACTGAAGATGATTAAACATTCATGCATTGCAATTATTGTATTCAGTTTTAATAATATTCCAGTAGGCTTTAAATTTATTAGAATCATTGGAAATGATTTTTTTCAGTAGCATATTGTGTATAAAGCTATTTTACTTTGGTAAATTCTGTTTTCTCCAATATATACTTTTTTATGTTTATTTTCATCTAGTTTACCCTTATAAATTTTGTATTTGTCATAAAATAAAATTTCAAATTCCTTCATCTTTTTCAGTTCTGGTGTAAACCACTTGATATTTGGCTTGTTAGAATTTTGTAACTTAACCTGTCTAATTTTACAGTATTCGTTAAAAGAATTTGTCAAAATAGAAACAAAATATTTGCTAGCTTCTTCTACATCAGACATGAAATACAGTTACCTCCGTCTCTTAAAGCTAACATGTTTTTGGGATTTAAAATTGTTGTAGGAGTCAGCTTCCTAGTAATTTTACATATATTAACTGGATTTTCAGGCAAATGTATTTCAATAGCCCACTATCCCACAACATAAAACTCGTTGTGTGTTTGTTTATAGTATGTCGTTGATCTTTGCTAACATTTGTTGTAAGATTATTGAATACTGCATATCCCCTAGTTTGTTTCTTATTCAAGCAATATAGATTAAATGACCTTAACAAATTAAGGAAAGACTGTGTTCCTGAGGTTATTTTACTAGTACAGTCGAACCTTGATAAGACAAATTTCAAGGGCTACAGAAAAAATATTTCTTATCAAAGTATTCTTAATAAAGAGGTTCGTTTTATCAAGGTTTAATACTACCGTTATTAGTCTTATAGAGGTCTCTCCTCGCTCTGAGATAACTTCTGTAAAATGAGGATTTTTGTGGCCAATCTCTATAATGCGAATCATTGTTAACATAACTGAAAATATTTTTCAATGTAGGCCTAGGTCAAAAAAAGACTGCAACAATTTAAAAAAATACAGTATCTATGTATGTATTAAATCACTGGTACATGTGGTTATACATAAGAGATCTGTATTTTACAAAAATAAAAAATTGCAATAAAGTTTTGAAAAAAAACATGAATGTTAATTGTTTACCTGCATGAATGGTTGCCATATCCAAAATGGAATATAACTTGATGATAATTCCTGGAATATAATTAAAAGAAATTGTTCACTACACTTTCATTTGAACAATTTTTCTCCACAAAAAAACATTCCTAAGATTATTTGTTTTATAGAGGTTAATTAAGTCTTAGCCCGTTAATTAAATCATAAATAATCCGTCTTCTGGAAGTTTTTATTTAATTATTACATTGCATAGAGGTGTTTTTAGCATCCCCCCACCCCCCCCCCCCCCCACCCCCCCCCCCCCCCACCCCCCCCCCCCCCCACCCCCCCCCCCCCCCACCCCCCCCCCCCCCCACCCCCCCCCCCCAGTTTGTGGCATTCAATTCAGTAAGCTATTACCTTTAAAATTATGTATCACAAGGTATAGGCTTTTCCATTAAGAATAATCACGATACCCTCGGCATGAAACAGCCCCAGTTGGTGTTACAATAACAAAACATTGTTCCAAAAATTAGATGCCCAATCTCTATCACGGAATTGTTAAGAGGTTTCAAATTTAATATTTAAATTATTTAAAGGATTATATTTTGGGTGTTTCCAGACATAATATACACCCTGTATATATACTTATAGTAGGCAACCCGAGATGTCTTACCTTCGGTTAAATAGTGCCTACTTAAGAACCATTTAAAATTCACTTACCTACTATGGTCACAGTTTAGCTTGCCATATTGCCTCAGATCAAATTTTATATACGTTCGATTATCTAGTTCTCGAAATCGACTTGGTCAAAATCGTTGTTGACATAGTTTTTGAGTTTACCTTGTCCTGGATGAAGAAAAATTTACCACACATAAGTAGAACTGAAAAGCCTATTACGATCCTAGGGGAGAGGTCCTACCTACTTACTCAATGTACGTGTTCAGTATAAGAGCGGAAATTTTTATTAAGGTTTTGCAATTTTACAAAAATAATCGTTATTAAAAGTAATTGCGTTACACTTGTTTTTTGGACTGTAGCCAGGGAAATAATGGAATCGTTGAGGCATGTTTAATATTCATTTTCTCTGTTTTTCCATTAGGCCATTGTTAAAAAATGTAAACATCAAGATGTCAAGGCAGCCCACCAATTTAAAGTAACTTATGTGAAAACATTCATAACTGTTGTTGCTATTAAGTTTAGTTTTGTATAACAGTATTTAATGGCATTAGATGGAATTTTAATTCGTTACTGCTTGGGCGCAATCTGGAGTAAAATTTAATTGGACACCCTGTATATTAATGTTATTATTTACTTTCTGCATTTACCACTACCCGAATCAAGCACTGTTCTGTTTTTACATTCTTATTGATTTAAAAATTTCCAAAATTTAAACAGATATGTTTCAGAAAGTTTGTTACGATACTATAGCTGTCCAAGAGCTTGTCAATCAAATACATTTTTTGATCTTATCATAAAACATTTCCGAAATGTAAACAAAACTAATTTTTCAATTTTGAATTGCGGACTTTATTTGGTTGAAGATGAATGTGATTATGGATGGTTTTAAACAAGCCACTCTAAATGTTAATTGAGACAGGAAAAGCTATAAACCTGTTTCAAATTTCAGCACAATCCGTATAACAGGATTGTCAGCGTTGGATTCGAGGGACAAACCTCCAAACATCCAAACTTTTCGCCATTTATAATATTACGGGGATAATTCTTAAACATCAGGTTTATAAAGTCTTTGCATGACAGTGGTTATAAAAAGGTACAAAATTTGTTTAGTATCATGAGCTAAAGGGGGACGATTTTGATCGTCGAGTAGAATTTCATGAAATAATGATGCGGGACATTGACAATAATACAATTAGATTAAACAACATTGCTTTCTTAGATGAAGCAACTTTCATTTTAAACGGTAACAACGTTAACAGAGACAATGCTCATTATTGGGCTGATGTTAACACTCATTGGATAAAAGAGCAACATACCCAATGCCATGAAAAATTCAACGTTTTGGCTTGGCATTGTGAGGGATTAGTTTGTTGGGCCCTATTTTATTGATGGGAACCTTAATGCTGAGGTATACCAGGAAATGTTATAAAATCAGGGTTATCCAGCTATCCAAGTAGCAACCAATAACTGTAATGAAGTTTGGTTCCAGCAGGATGGAGCATCTCTGCACTATGGCCTGCATGTCCGCGAGTATTTAAACAATATTTTTCTAAATCGCTGTATAAGCAGAAGAGGAAGTATCGAGTGGCCACTAAGATCGCCAGATCTATCTCCACTTGATCACTTTGTGTGGGATCATATTACAATTGTCTATAAAACAAAACCCCAGTGCATTAATGACCTTAGGAACAGAATAGTAGCGCAAATTAAAAAAATCTAGTGTGAATTCATACAGTGTGCGGTTTCAAGCTTCTACAACAGGCTTGGACATTGTCAAACTATCCTGGGGGACAGCAGTTTGAATATCTGATATAAAAACACAGGTTAGTAAGTTTTAGCTGTTTTATTGCTTAACATAATTGTAATTACTAGTGCAACTGTAACTTTTACGTTTTAAAATTTTAATCTGCCCCTAACAAGCTCATTATGGGGAAATGGTTTCGCTTTTTTTTCTAGAGGTGGGTGTCCTGAGTTTCATTTTTCTATCTTTGTCCACTGAAGGTTGAGCAGGATCCATACATACTTTTAACTTAATTAATTTCAATGAGCTGACATTTTGTTACTGGGTTAAGATAGAAAAGCTCTAGATTCCATCGTTCTTCTTCTTTTATCAAGACCTTTCAAATGAGGTGACCTTTGGGGAAATGGGCAAAGTTGTAACAGTGACTAAAAATTTAACTTCTGTTTCCTAGAAAGGTGTTCCTGAGTTCCATCCCTCCATCTTTATCCATCAAACATTAAACAAAATGTACCCATACTTTTAACTCACACTGTACAGAAGGAACAATATTCATACACAAGAAGGAATACCAATAGCAATAACCAATTCCTTAGCAAGCCACTCAATTAAATTGTTAAGCATTTTACATGGGTTTGTGCATTCAAAATTTAAAAAATGTTAATGTCTAGTTAACCTCTATTTAATACATTTGACAGGGTGTTTTTCATCAACAAAGTTTACAGTATGATAAATTTATAAAATTGATTAAGGCATGTACCAATTACCGTTATATTTACAGTTTAAATTTATCGACATGATAAACCAATGTTTTATGTAACTTATAAAATAAAAACGTACATTAATTTATTAATATGAACAAGTTTTGATTAAGCATAAGATCAAACTACAAACTTTTGGATGTAGTTGCTTGTACTTAAAAACGTTTCCATAAATGATAATTTAAAAACAATGTTTTGCTAAAATAAAATAATAAATGAAACTGGAAAAACATAACAAGGTGACGTAAATACACTGCAACATATGGAGAAGAAAAATAGAAATCCAAGTATATCATCACAGTGCAAGCATTGAAGAAGGACGAAATCTCCAGTAAACATATAAAAAAAGTAATTAAACATAATTTTTTTAAACTTAAAGTAACCTTAGATATAAAATTATTAAAAACATTACATTAGGCATATAAATGCGGACTAGTTTTAATTGATCAAGTTGTGGGTACGACTGCTTACTAATCACATCGCAATGGCACAGTGGAAGGACAGGATGCCAGTGAGTGTATACACAGTGCTAGAGTAAACACCTGTACTCACTATAGGGGGGGGCCGGACACAGTCTTGGTACATGTCACTACATCGCCTGTGTTATCAAATTGGGTCCCACTCCACTGGCTCTATCACACATATTCACTACTCTGTCGCTGTCTTGCTTACAAACACAAGTGCAACCACACCAGCCCATAATTAAAACTTATCCTCCTACTTTTTACAATTTACTCACTTTAGGGTATAAACATTTTGGAAAATAATAATTATAATAAATTATGATTTTTAAAAAGCCCAATAAACTTAATAAACAAGAATAAAAATTATTAGTGAATTGTTTTAAATTTATTTAAATATAATAATAAATCTAAATAGTATAAACTCATTTTTGCGGGACAATGGTAACCATAAATAATTAAACACAAAAATTAATATTTATTAAACATTACCAATTCATTATTAAGTATGTTACTATTAAATATGATTACAAGTTACATATACTTTTCCATTGTGCTTTCCCAATTAAAAATTCTTTATCCTAACGAACAATTAACAAAACTTTAATGATTATTTTTTTTGTATATAAATGTTTTACATTTTATTAAATTTGAAGAACTAGTTGATTTAGATTATATTTTTTCCTGTTTTTTATAGAAGAACAAAATAAAATGTTCTAAATTTTTGTTTTTTTTTTTATAATTTTGCTTTATTTAATAATTCCTTTAGTTTAATTATTGGTTAATCAAAATAGACCTTAGAGACACAGAAAGCATGTAAAATGTTATTATTGAATGCATTAACGGAACAGTTGTAATATTTAACAAATTGACAAAAACATTATTAAATAACACAAAATTGTTTTAATACTTTGTAAAAGTGATAAATATTGGTATTTTATAAATTAAATATTCTTAGCAATGCTTTTAGTTTTCAACAAGGGTTGTGAAACTCTACCGACAGTAGTTAGCAAGTTACAGGCATGCACAGGGCATTTTTATATAATGAACAGATTATTGAAGAAATTAATACAAATAAAATCAGGGTGTTTTTCTGCTACCTTCTCATCGTAGAAGCCATGGTCATCGGTCCGTTGTTGTCCGAGCAGCCGGTCAGTCTCGAGGTCGGTGTTCCGGTTCATCTGCAACCGGCACAGGACTCACCGTCACTGCCACACAACCACAACCGTGGTTACACAAGGTGGCATGACACTTATATGAGTTATCCTATTTTATTTTTACACTCTCTTTGTTTACTGATCTACCATTTAATTCACAATTGCAGAGATAATAAATCTAGACATTATGTGGTAGAAACATATTTAATGAAATCAACATCATTTTAGATAGCGAAAATTTGTGTTACAAGAATGCAAATTTTCCTCCAACTTACAGGTATGTTTTCATGAAATTCAAAAGGTCAGGTTTTTTTAATTAATAGTATTGATTGTTAATTTATTAATAAATAGCAAAATTCTACACATCCATTTACACTTTTCATTGTAGGTCCTTGAGTGATGAGTTCAAGAGGAAAAAATACTTAATAGTTAGTAAAATATTTTCACTTTTTACATTGACACTTCCTTTACTGCCTAATTGTTATGTAAATGACTGTGACATGTTATGGACGTAGAATGATGGATCCTTCCAAGACCACTATCAGGCATTCCCTGCATTCTGTTTGGTATAATAATAAAAGTGCCTGCTTTGAATTTTAATATGACCTAATGAATGTCTTGAGCAAAGGATTTACATTAAGTTTTACTAGAAAACTTGGCCATTCTACTTCAGAAACATTCTTTAGGATACACAAATATCTTGATGATGAGTCTAAGGGTAATACTTGGATAAAAGCGTGGTTTTGTGATTCAACGATGGACGCATTTCAGTAGATAGTGAGCCCTGATCTAGTAGGCCTGCAACGGTCAGAAATCCTGCAAACACTGAAAATGCTTGTGCAGCAATCAACAAAGACCATCAATTGACTATATGGTGATGCTATCATCTCAAAATCTACAGTTTTGTGAAATTTCTACAAAATGAAAATTTGAAGGATGATCTGTTTCCTTAGCTATTGATGGACAATCAATAGATTTGCTGTGGTGAAATTGCACAAGAGAATCTGAATTTGTTAGATAATGACCAGGATATTGTTAAAACACCTTCACTACGGCTGCATATTGAGCAAGACAAACAACTCGCACTGAGATTGTGCGCTGTAAGGTGTCTACCACAGTCAACATGTTAAACTATTGTACAATAACTGTCAAACTATAATACGAGGAGTTAACACAATCACTGTGACTCCATACTGAGCGAGGCTGACAACTCGCACTTTTAACAAAGTTATTACTGGTTGACAAGACATGGGTTTATGGCTATGATCTGAAACAAAAGCTCAGTTTTCACAGTAGAAGGCTCAAGTGGTATAGTAGGTGCGGTGGTTTTTCCAGTTAATTATTTTTTATAGCTTCACATGCTTAATTAATAGTTATGCCAATTTTTAGGATTGACCTACCTTTTCTACTTGATAGCAGAGGAGTTTGTATCAAATTCAAAACTGAGACCACAATTTTGGTATTGATATCAAAACCACATCTTTTTATCGCCTTATCTGCAATTACAGTGCAACCTCATTTAAGTCGGACTAGCCGGGACCGCGGCCGATCCAACGAAATTAAAATTCGGGTTAATCAAAGAAAAAAGTAAAGAACCACGTATACAAACAATGCAATATTTATTGCAGAAAATACTTAAAATACATACCACGAATAAAGTACAATACACTATATAGGCTTCCAGTTTAATTTTTCTGAAAGAATTTTGTTAATTTGAGTTGCATCAGCTTTTGAATGCCGTTTTCATGCCGTGCGGTCACGCATCCTTTTCAACATGAGAAACCTCGGCCGGTGTTGTCTTTTCTTGTTGCTTCAAGTGAAACATAATGAGATGCCGTTTCTACACGGCTTATAACTGCAATATTTTCAGTGTTTTCTTCATCAGTATCCTCCCTGTTATTGGCATCTTTATCGCAACAAGTCGCAATACATGTAATTATTTCATTCTCTAATCAAACTATCTAGTAATAAACCCATAACTTGCGCCCCACGCCTGGCAGGTCTAGGCGAATTGACAAAAAACTAATTATTAAATTTTCCTGAAACTGATAATCGGGTTATCCGAAGATCCGACTTAAAAGAACGTTGCACACTGTAAAATGCTTTATCACCCCATTGGGGAAGAAACGCATGCTGGTTACGGTTACCGAGCATTGTCCTGACTGTTTCCTTGTGGTAAATTTTACACCACCCTGGATCCAAATTTTAACAATTAACTATTTCCAACTTTAAGGTATTTTACCACTTAAAAACAGATTGGCTTTTATAACAGACCTTCTAAAATGTTATGATTGGGAAAATGCACTGGGATCAATTACATTTTAGTTGCAAAGAAAGAAATTTGGTTTTTTTGTATATAATTACCAAAGAATTTTTGAAAATAGTAGAGAATTGTATTAATTTATTTAAATCAAGTGTGTTGGAGTAAATTTTTGAGGAATATTAAAAAAAGTAATGACTGGTTACAATAGTGAACTGACTATTAAATGAAAAGACGAATTATTAATATTCTTAGAGCACATAAATATTAAAAACTAGCCTTGGGCCTTCCCCAAAAAACCCAAAGAGATAATTTAGATGATTTGTGAGGAAATCACTACAAGAAGAGAGAAGCATAAATATAAGATAACACAAGATCCTTATTGCAAAACAGTAATAACAAGTAACCCAAAACTGCCTTAGGGGACTGATAAAATCTAAGAAAAACCTCGAATACCACAAAATACACCTGAATCTTTTTGTTTCCCCCCACCCCCCCCCCCCCCCACCCCCCCCCCCCCCCACCCCCCCCCCCCCCCACCCCCCCCCCCCCCCACCCCCCCCCCCCCCCACCCCCCCCCCCCAACTCTACCTTCAGTAATCACATCGTTCCCATAAACTTCACAAAGTTGATAATTAATCTGAATTGATTTACTGTGCTTCACCAAAAAACACAAAAACCGTATTACCGACCGTATTTCACAACTCACGGAATTCTCAATTGTTTTAAAAATTTTAAACTGCTATTGAAAAACAACAAGGAGCGATAGTAACCTCTCACTAGCAAGGCTAAATAGGCACTGAACGGTAAAATACCCTAACATAAAAATGGCCATGATAGTATCCTCTAGTGGCTACAGAGTGAAAACAAATTTACTTTCTGGATAGCCCTCGTATAAACATTGTTGATGGCACGTAAGCCAAAATCACAGGACCAATTCATTGTAATGGTGCCAGTGTGCAGCTGATGAACTAAAGAAACAAATGCACATGTGCAGTGTTAACAGTAGTGATGCTAGAACATTTAAATGAAAAGCTACCTTTAACAATGTGTGTGTGTGCATTTAATAATAAACTGTGTAAGCATCAAATTATAATTTGGCTTTAGTTTTGTAAATATTTCTCTGCTTGGTCCTAAAATAGTTGAGGGACAAAATGTGTTATGTTTATTAATAAAACCAAATACAAAAACTTACCAAATTTGTGTGTCTGTGTATGTATATATATAAATCTACTTTTGAAGAATTGACAAACTTGTAATTTTTTTAGTGAAATGTACAAAAACTAGATTGTGGCTAGACATCAATAAACAAGAAATTGTTTGAAAACAAAATATTTGTGATGTAATATATCACACTATTGAAATATTTAAATAACCTAAATTGTATTAACACACAGACCATGCTCATGCTATGTTTAACATATATATATATTATATATAGTTGCAATCCATCATGCATTTGTTGTTGTAATAAACTTACCATTAGTTTCCATTTTATTAAATCCCAAATATAAGCAATGCAAAAAATGCCACAGTTAAAAAATTTTCAAAAATGTATTTTCACATTTTGAATGCTAGTAAATTAGCATGTTCATTTATTTTACACAGTCATATCCAACACTTCAATACTGTCTGAATATGTATCATAATGTTAAACAATATTAATTTTATTTTTTCAGAGACCAAGGAATGAGGAAATCAATTCCATTGTGAATTATACAATTTACTGACATTTCAGATTCAACATGATAAAACTTTCCTGATTGTAATAACTGAAAATTGGAATGTCAATTACTTTAAGAAAACTATTTTATTTGTTTAACTACTACAAAGGCTTACATTTTAGAAAGAAAGGAAAAATTATTACTATTCACCCACACACCACGTTCATAGAAAGAATAAAACATTTTTAATAGACATTCTTATAAGTTAAGTATATTATTCTTACAAGATAAATTATTAGCAGTGTAATCAATCAACATAAAATATGCAGATGTTAGTAGTTTTACAATTAAACTTCAGATAATTACTATTTAACGTGTTCACGACGACGGCTTATTTCCAAATTTCTTAATTTGCCGTCTAAGTTTTCAATAATAATGGCTCTAAAAACCGTAATAGTCTTGTTTACATTAAACGTCTTAAGTATAACACAAGAAATGTGTGTGTAGGCTTCATAATTTGCATATACAAAATTATTTCAACATTTTTTCTTTGTACCCGAAGGGGTACCTAAAAAAATTATTTTTACTTTACAAATTAAGCAATCATGTGCCCAACGGGGTAGAAAATAGTCCCCCTCCTAGTGTTTTGTATTTATTTAAGCGCAGGATCACATTTAACAAACCACCAATACAAACAATAAGAATGCAATTAGGAAATGCTTAGCAACATGTACACCATTGGGCGCCCGTCGTGTTTTTAACGAAAGTCAAGTGTGTACCCGATCGGTTAACAACGGCAGTTTGTGAAAGATCACGTGTACCTGATGGGGTACACGTCATTGTGAATGTGTTAAATATTCTATTGCTTCCGCTATAACAGTAAAGTAAAAATTATATTTTTTATCATACTGCACAAATAACAGCTGTTTTTTGATACCTAAGTTGGTCCATGAAGTCACTTTGCCTTATACAGAGATCTGAAAAACTCAGCTGGTTTACAATTTTACTTTGTTGTTTCAGTACAAGTAGGCTAAATAACAGCAGTTTTTTATATGTACACTTAACTTTAACTTAACAGTTTGATTATATGAATGTTGAATTTAGCTCCAGTTCACCTTCCTCTTAGTGCAGTGCAGTCTGTGACAGCATCAGATTTCAGAACAGGAAAGTGAAACTAGAGCTACGCTCAACATTTACATTATTCAACCCTTCCCACCACAGCTTCGTTATGTGTATAAATATCATTATATTGAGTTATTACATAATAAAACTTAAATGAAGCCAATTATATGTTTTAATTTAATTTGCTGTATGATGAAAACATCGTTTCATCATATGGAGCAAAAGTGTCTTAATCATATTTCCGAACTCGTCTTTGCCTCGCTTGTAAAACATTATTGCGCACCGAAAACAACCACAACTTTCTAGTATTGATAAAATTACTATTATGGCACTGCATTTAATATTGTTAATTTAATACGAATAGAATAAGAATTTGAAAATCTATACATATGTATCCTGTAGTATCTAAAAAAATTTTCACAATTACTCCCACTACCAATAGTGGCTGTAAAAATGTGCCACATACTGTTTCCAAATATGACAGCACGGTCATAAAAAAATTATTTTAAATAACAAGTTACTAAACAAATTAAATTATATTTGAGACTTTTACCTTCTTTATTTCTCCCTTTCTTCTTTCCACCTTCCTTCTCCTGTGTAAAAAAAAATAACATGAATTAAAAAATGCTAACATAATTTTATTAATAAAATAATTCTAAGAGCAATATAAATTAAAACTATGTTTAATAAACTACAAAAAAAATACAAGGCGTGTTTTTTAAGTAATGTTTTTGAAATTCCGTCACTTTTTTGTTGGTATCACATGACTGTAACAGTGTATCTACTACATCTGTTGGCAAAACACAGACACCATTAAAGCAATAATCAATATTGCTTACTTGTATATGCGTATTTAAAATGTCTCTGTTGATTGAGAATCCTACCAATGTGAAATACGCATTATTATTCATTTTTAAAGTGGTAAAGGATTGAAAAAGCACTTCAAAGTCACTGTCAGATTTGTGAAATGTACAAACAAAACATCATGAATGATGTAATGGTATGCAATAAGTAAGAGCTTTCAAAGATAACTGAAAGAATGTTAATGATGAGGAACAGAGTGAGCAACTCTAAGTGATGATCACTAAGATTTGGTGCAGAAATGAAAAAAAAAGTGAAAATGGACGCATCCAATTTCTTTGTTATCAAAAGAATTTCCACAAGTTTCAAGAAATTTATATTTTTGAAGTTTAGTGCTTTTTTAATTTCCATTTGTGATTAAAAAATGCCACATTTTACTACTTGATCTGGACACAATTTAAATTTGTGTTGCTTGATCTATGATCCAATAGCATCATTAATACATTACAATTTTTACTATGGACTAAATGATTCATAATTAATTGTGGCCTGAATGTACTGGTAGTCCAGTTATGGTAGTTTCAAAGGCATAAACATTAAAGGTAAGTTTCAATTTGTAAATATAAATAATATGCCTGGTTTCTATCAACAAGTAAAGCTATTACATCTACTATTAAAGAAGATAGAATAAAAAATAAAAAATTTTTAACAACTGTGGTGACATTGTTGTCATATCCACAAACCAAACGACTTGCAGGTGTGGCAGACATCTCTATGAACTAGAATGCAGTGTTCCGATGTTTAAAATAGACTAGTGTTTAAAATATGCTATTGACTGACCAGAGAACAACACAGCAAATGTGCGTTGGCAGTCTATATGTAGAGCCCGATCGCTGCATATTTCTGGTGCCTAGTATATAAATTTAGATTTTTTAATGTATGGTAATGTGGTAATGATAATTTTAAAGCAGGCGGCAACTTTTATGACAGTGGTATTCAAGACTTGTATGCTATACATGTCTTGTGTTAAATGTAATAATGTAAAAAATGTAGATAAAATTGCAGGCTTTAATTTAAAAATAAAATTTTTTATATACAACTTACTTATTTTTTGTATACACCAAAATGCTACATACTCAAAAAACACACCTAGTATTAATGAGCTATATTTATTTATGATCTGAAAACTATTAAAGCAACTAAATAAACAACATTTTACATTAAAGGATAACCAGAGCTAACAGTTAAAAATAAATAAATAAAAAATGTTAAAAGGACATAAAAGTGATATTTATTACTCTATGAGGGATGGGTTATTAACTACAAGGTAATATTATTATTACAACTTAAAAATACATAAAAACAGAAATATCCAGTTTTTTAAAATATAACAATGTCAGTATTCATGTTTTTAGTGATTTACAAGTTAACCAAAATTGTTGGATATTAAATAAGTTTCATATATATAATGTAATGCACTGCAGGAGTGCTGTGCAAAATTTTGGTTTTGTGTAGACTGTAAGTTAAAATGATTTTTTCTATAAGAATTTATATTTAAATGAGGCAAGTACAAATTGCTAAAAAAATTTAAAACAAACAAAAAAGGCAAAGCACACTACAAAGCACTCATTTAAGTAAGACACAGCATATCATATCTATGAAAAATATTCTTGTTAATACAGTAATAGGAAGAGTATAATTTGTTATACAAAATTAAGGATAACACATTAGGTGTCAGATGCTTTTAATTCTGTTACCGCAGTCAGCACAATGTTGAAGAAGTTATATGGTAATGGCAAGGTCTTTAACGAAAAATATAGGTTTAAGTGGAGATAAATCACTTCACCCCACATCTTCTGTTACGATCCCAATGATTCTATGCTGAACATCTCCTGGTAACATGGCAATGAAATAGTTTGAATGACAACACCTCATGAACTGTAAGCAGTTTAAACCTTTTTTCCCAAGTATCTCGTCTCAAACAATCTCTAAGTATCTCTAGAAATGGTAAATTATCTACTCCTGCAGATCTGATGAAAGTGAAAGTGTTTAATTAAAGATGCCAGCTTTGCTCTTAATGAATGATTCAATGGATCGAAGCGATTCTATCAATAACTACAAAGCATTTTTTTATACAATTTATAAACAACATGCAAACAACTGTCTGGATCTTAGTCCTGACCCCAAATTGTAAATGATTTTGAAATACAATTCAAACACAAAGATTATGTACTTAAAACTGTAATAATACTTTCACAACACGTTTTTTGAATCATACTTTACGCTCGGTGTAAAGCTGAGTGTATTAGAAATGATACATCCTTTGATCCTTTATACCAATTTTCAGATATTTCTACAGCAATTGTACATGTGTACATTTTTATGGGTCTTAAACACTACTACTGTGTTTATCTCAGAATTTTTTTCTTCTAAACTCCTCAAATTATATTGGCCCATATAAGTTACTGGCTGCCTATTTTCTGGTTTTGTAAACATTCTGTAGGGAGTTTTTTTTATAAAATCAAAATTATATAGAAATTAAATAAGAATTTTGGCTATATAAAAATAAATATATTCAGAAAACATCACTGATAAATAAGTTTTTACACAAACCAGGCCAATCATACCGTAAAATTGTTGTTTTTTGTAGCTTTAAAATATTCCAGGATAGCTAAAATACAATACAATTTGAAGTTTTTAAACATGTGTATGTTTAAGGAATATGTTAAAGTAAATGGATAAGTACTGAAGGGGTAGAGAGTGCAGTGAGTTACAAAATTGTTCTGTAATTTATAGAAATAATAACTAACAAAACATTAGTCTAAAATAAATTCTACTAACAACATATTTTGTAAACAATTTATAAAGACACTGCAGAAAGGTATGTCTATGGTATGTAACTCATATAGATTTTTTGTATTTTAACAAATGAAACAACAATAACGATGTGACAAATTGATGGTACAAATAGAAATGAGATTTGAGTGGCTATGCATAAAAAAGAAATAAGAGCAGAAAGAAATAGCAGCATTTAATTTTATGATATTAACTGGCATTGCCATAGTTAAAATTAATTTGCAAGCATTATATTGGTATAATATATTGGATTCTACTTCTATAGTAGAGAAAGGCATGGCAAATCAACTGTTATCTGCCAACTAATGGCTGTGTTTATTATCACCAGTTAATTTGGTGTAATAACCTTTCTAAATGAGGAATCATTTCCAGTTTCCCTGTTGAGTAAATTATTACTTTATACCAGAACAAGTAGTGTGTTAGATAGAAATGGCTTTATATACTTATTCTTTTAAATAAATTAATTTTTTTTAAATATAAAGATAGAAAAAGAACTTTTGAACATTTTAAACTCTATATAAAAAAAACTATATATATACGTTCAAAAACCTCAAAAAAGTGTAGTACACTAACTATTTTGGAATACTTTTAAATATACAGAAAGAACATTTTTACAGCATGATTTCCCTCAATTTGTAATAAAAAATATTTCTCACAAGCTTCTTTACCAGTAAAGGTTTTGAATAAACATGTTATATAGCCAAAATTCTCATTTTTTTGCTTTATATAATTATGATGTTTTGTTATGAGTTATTATCTTATTATGATGTGTAAATTAAATGTCTAAAAATAATAATGCATGTTAAATTTTACAATTAGAGACACAACCACTTGTACAATCTACCTTTCTTTCGACTAAACTGGAAAAGATATTAATTTTTCATTCATTATTTTTTACACGTGTTTTTATCCGTTACATCTACGTTTACAATGTGCTACCCAAAAGCAAATACAACATTACTAGTTTATCAACAAATCTACAGCTGAAAATAGTTATTAGCAAAAATACAGATTAGAGAAAGATTCTCAGATTACAATACAACAAACCTACATATTTATTTATACACTAAAAATATTTAAATAGCTACCGGAGTATTGAAAAATCAATGACCTTCCGTCTCATCCAAATAGATGACATGCAGAATTTTTTTATCTACAACAAAATTATTTGTGAAATTATAAAGTTATCTTTTAACAGGTTCAATTCCATTGACAAAATACAATTTTTAAAAGAACAAATAAAAATATACAAGAGGACATTGCTTCCAAAATAATTCACACTAAGCGTTTCATATATTTACCAAAATGGATGAGAATCTGTAAATCTAGACTTTTAATTATTCAATTCTTTGTGTTTTATGTATTCCATTAGAAGTGTTCTGTCATAAAATAATATTGTTACACAAAATACTACAATTAAATTAGTAACAAATTCTTTTGTATTTATATTTAATAGTAAATATTAAAAAACGATAAATAAATAAACTTTATGCTGTTAATATTAAAATGTTCAAGAATGGATAAGATCTGTTATAGGTAATGAACAAAAAAAGATTCAATAAAAACATCAAATCAAATTAAAAAACTAACACAAATAGACATTTTTAAAAAGCGACAGAATTGCCAAAAATTTATTGCTATATGGAAAATAAAAACCATTGGTAACTTCAATCTACTATGTTTTGAGATACAAAGTGGAAAATATCATGAAAATTATTTACAAAAAAACCAAACAGAGAAAAATCGACAGAACGGTACACAATCTGTGTAGAAGGATAAATATAAAACCACATTATTCACACCCGGGGTCCCAGGTAACCTGGTGGGCGCCAAGTAATGATTTTTCCCCAATCTTTTACTCTCCCAGTAAACCAATTGGAAAAGTGTTATGAAACTATGTTATTTACTCTTCTTGTTAAATTTTTTATAACTTCCCATGGGTGTAATATTATACAGAAAACGAACCATGGTAAAAAGTGTTCCTTAGAGATAAAAGAATAGATAGAAAAGAAAGTAAGATAAGTAACTGATTTTTGAAGTTATGTAAATTTAAAAAGTTTTGTTAAAATAAAAAAATGTTTAATCTACATTCTATTCCTTTTTTTAAAGCAAAATACTGATTTTAACATGACTAAAAATTCTGTATTCTCTAATAAAAATTGATGTAGTTTTTAACAAAAACATTTAACTTTTTTCTTTTCTGAGTTAGTAATTCTTTGGAACTTTACACCAATAAAGCAACATTTGAAAGCTTTAAAATTGTCAACAGTATAATGTAAGCAAATTCCCCCCCACCCCCCCCCCCCCCCACCCCCCCCCCCCCCCACCCCCCCCCCCCCCCACCCCCCCCCCCCCCCACCCCCCCCCCCCCCCACCCCCCCCCCCAAGTTTAATTATTCTTCCCGACCCATAGAGAGTACAGTGTCGACCCGCATACATTACACTATCTTCTAAATTTTTTTCCACTAAATCATTTATTGCAAAAGGGTAAACCTTTTAACTGGAATCTGAAGTGTGTAAAAAGTTTCAACAAAGTAAAACAAAAAATTATTAGTGACAGTGTACTTGTATACTTTAACCAGGAAATGGGTTAAAGTATATTCTATCCCTTTTTGGCAACTGACGCAACTCCAGTCAGACTAGGTGCAGTTCTATCTGATAGTTATAGCAATGGCACTGGAAGACCAATAAGTTTCATTTCGCGTATCTTAACACCATGTGAACGTAAATACAGTTAAATTAACAAAGAAGCAACAGGTATATTTTAGGACTGAAGAAATTCTTCTCTTACAGCTATGGAAGGATGTCTATTCTAGTAAAGGATCACAAACCATTGGTATCCATTTTTCATCTAAAAAAAATCAACCATCAATATCAGCTGCAAGGATATTTAATTATGCATACTTTCTCTCAGGCTTCAATTACAGTATAGAGTTCAGAAAATCAGATGTTTCTCAAATCTCAATCTTTCTTTTTTACGCCAATCACACCGGATGAGATAGAAAAAAGCATCATATCGATGAAAACCAAAAAGTTTTTGGGTGTTGATGAAATGTCCGCTTGGTTGTTGAAGCAATGTTACGGTTGTTTTCTAAATCCAATGTGTATTCTGTTCAATGAATCAATTGCAGGTGGTGTTTTCCCAAATTGTTTCAAAATAGCTAAAGTTGTGTCAGTTTTTAAGAAAGGTTATCGGGAATCTGCGGACAACTACAGACCGGTGTCTCTCTTGCCTACTTTATCTAAGGTGCTGCAGAGGCTCGTTTGTCTGCCTTTTTGCAGCGCCACAATGTACTGGTCCCAAATCAGTTTGGATTTAGACAGAACCATTTAACTGCTGACGCAGTGATTTCTCTTGTTGACCAAATTATTGACCACCTATAAAAACGCCAGGCAGCCTTAGGAATGTTTTGCGACCTTTAAAAGGCGTTCTATTGTGTAGACCATGGCATATTGTGTTCTAAGCTGCAATGGTATGGAGTTAGAGGCGTAGCTCTTTCATGGCTACAATCGTATTTGTCTCACAGGCAGCAGTTCGTTCAAGTTGGGTTTTCGAAATCAGGTTTAATTGAGAACAAGTATGGAGTGCCGCAGGGTTCCGTTCTGGGCCCAATACTTTTTATCCTCTACATTAACGATATTCATGTGTGCAGGGGGGATGCCAATTTAGTACTCTATGAGCATCTTCTTCCCTCGTAAATATTGACTGTTGGCTGTCAAAAAATAACCTAATGTTGAATGCTAAGAAAACCACATTTATTCAGTTTCTAACAAAAAATAAACACTGATTTGTTGGTTAACATAAATGAAACTTCATTAGAACCGTCTCAATCTACATGTTTCCTGGGTGTAACCATCGATAGTAGATTGGAGTGGTCTACTCATGTAAATATCTAGGTTGTGTAGTAAACTGAGTCAAGTATGTTTTGCATTGCAAACTCTGAGTACATTTATGGGCAGAGATGGGTTGGTGACTGCTTACCACGGGTGTTTCACTTCGTTGTTGGCGTATGGGATTGAGGTCTGGGGCGGGGCCTCTCCTGCAGAACATGCATTTTTGGTCCAAAAGAGAGCCGTACGGATCATATGCAGGGTCCTAAATCTTCATTCATGCCGTGATTTATTTAGGAATCTCAACATTCTAACAATGACGTCCCTTTACATTTTTAGATTTGTCATGTACTGTATGTCAGGAAGCATCTGTATCAGATGCCGTCAGTGGGAAGCACTCATGCCTATCCGACAAGGCATGGCACTTTGCTTCGTACTCCCTCACATCGTTTGTCCCTGCACGAGACTAGGGTGATGCACGTGGGTGTAATTTTTTATTGTACCGTAGTTATAATCATTCTGCTGAATTGCGGTAGGAAGTAGGCTCTATGTTAACTAGACGCGGTACGTGGACATTATTTTGTTGGTTTGACCTCTCCAGCTGTTAGAGATGTCAACGGTGATAGGTTCCCGAGCCGGTCGCGGTTGGTTTGAAGAGAGAGGGGTAGTCAGCTAGTCTAGTGCAGAGCGTCTACAGGTGCAGTTCAGAAGCGATAGTACTTCCTCTATTCCTATACATTTGGGATATAGAGTTAATTTTTACCCGGTGTGTTTTAAGTCAAGTTTTAAATTTCTTTTTTTTTCCTTTAGTGCGTAATAGTTTTTCAGCCTCTATAGTCTTCAAAGTAGTAAGTCCCGTACCAGCGTTTAGTTTAACATCTTTTGTTTTATACTGTTGTGTTAAATTTTCTAAATTTTGCCATATAACAGAGCCTGATAATTCAACTTTTGAAGTATTTTAAATTAGATTTTGATCCTAAAGTTTACATCAAGGATTGTGTAATTTTGATTTTGAATATTTTGAGAAGAGAACTTTTTATTTTATTTTGTTAATTTAAACCTTTTTGGTGAAGTATAGCTTTTTAGTTTCATTTTTTTAATTTTGATCAGACTCTAAATTAGATTTGACCGATTGAGAGAAATTTTGAAGAAAAGCAAATCAAGATTTTGTAAAACTTTGTTAAATTTTGAGTGAAATTTAAGATTCGGAATAAATTAAGTATTTCCGAAAGGTTGTTCTGATTTATAGAAAATTAGCTCCAGACTTTATAAATAATATGTACTATAATAACGGTAAATTATAATGCTCTCTCTCAAAATTTGAAAGATGTTTGTGAGGTGACAATTTTTAAAAGGAACCTGAGGAGGTACTTAATATTGAAGGAATTTTATAATGTAAATGAATTCCTCTCTAACAGTGGCTTTTAAATTTTAATGCAAATGATTGTTTTTGTGTGCTTATTTATTTCTTTTGACTACTATGGAATTTGATTTTGTTAATAGCACGTTTATGTTTAGATTTATTCTATATTGACGATTGCAATGTACTTTTGTGTACCTTATGCAGTAAAAAGAATTGAATTGAATTGAATGTAGACATTTTATCTCATTTCCCTATTAAATGTAGTACAAATGCCATGGATGATAGCAGTTGTTTTTGAATTGGTCAACTTAAATCCTAATTGTTGATATTAAAATGATTGCTGAAGAAACTGCTAAAGATGAGTATTTATCACCAGTTTTAGACACTCTAAAAAATGGAAAATCTATAGAACAGTTTGGATATCAAGATAGTGAACTAGGACTACGAGACGGGTGTATTTTAAAAGACTGGAGGATGCTTGTACCAAGGAAACTTCAACAGCAAGTTTTAAATGAATGGCAAATAGGACATCTTGGTATTGTACGAATGAAAGCTCTAGCTAGAAGTCACTATACATGGACAGGATAAAGACATTGAAGAAGTTGTACGGTCTTTGTAAACAGTGTTGTCTTAAACAAAATTTATCAGCCAATAAAATCAGTCACCCTTGTCAGATGCAAAAAATAATAATCTGTAGAATGCCAATGTCTTGCTCATATCAACACAATGCATGCATGATATCTTTCAATAAGACTTTGGGGTACCCAGCTTACCCCTTTACGTAGTATCTAATTTTTGTGGTATGCATACTTTAGTAAGAGGTGTCTTTTTCTAGATGGCATTACAATGTATAATGCCCATAACTTTTGCTAGGGGTGTTGTAGAGTTGATATCTTCCTGTTACTGTGTTTCTATTGAATAGACCTTTAAAATCGACCCCAAACATTTCACAAAATTATTTTAAAGTATAGTGAAGATTATACATTGATATCTCAATCCGTTAGGAACACATACTGGTGTAATTTACACACTGTATGTATTCTAACTGGTGAATACTGATACTGGCCACAAAGTGATCAGTTGCATTGAGTAAACTACCAGATCAGCCATAAAGTGGTTGATTGCACTTAGTAAACTACCAAGTTTGGTAAACCAGCAAGTGGCCCATCGACACTCCTAAAGTTCCATCTGAGTTCCAAACTTACAGATGTGTCCTAAACAAAGTAACTTGACAATGCTCTGACATTTCTTACCAGTTCCAGTAATGAAGGAAAGGGATTTTCAATCCAAAATTGTAACTGATGACAAAATTCAAATTCAGCATGTCATCTAGAATCCAAGCAAAAGTCAGTTTAGTGGAGTAAGCTCACGAAATATCCAGGAAGAAAATATTGTAAACGCAGAATAATTATGTACCCTGTCTTATAAGACAGGAAAAAGGGTTTGCTTGTTGAATTTCTCTCCAGAAGTGAAACCACAGTACGTACCTATGACATTTGAAGAAACTCCACTATACACTTTTAAACAAACATTGAGATATGCTTAACAAAACATTTTTATTGCTCCTTGTAAGCTCTTTGTATCCGATGAAGCCGCAAAAAACTTTGTTGAAGACAGAACTTCGCTAAGTTAAGGAAGATAGTCATTGGCACAAATTACTTTGGTAAAGGCTTAGATAAATTGGCAAACAATTTAAATTGTCATCGATACTTTTGAAAACTATATTTAAAAAATAATTTAACCTTTCAATTAAAAGTAAAATTAATTTTATAAACATATTTTTTTCAGAACGGTTATGCTTTTCAGACATTCATGCATAGTGTTTTTAAAATATTACTTTGTAGGTTTGTTATATTTATCATCTACAAGACACCAACTAAAAGAAAGTTATTATTAATTATTATTGTTAATCTCTAGTATTATGAGCTTTAGATTCTATGTATAAAATAACCATGATACCCAAAAAAATTTTGTTTTGTTATTTTTATTTATACAGTAGTTCAAAATTGGAACTTTTACTATATTACAAAGGTATAAAAAAACTAAAAATGGTATTGTATGCATAAAATATTTGTATATTTGTTATTACACATGATTATGTCAAAGAAAGGTAAAAATATGGGTCTAATATGGGTGCAAAATTTTGCATTATTTATAGACATAGCAGTATCAGCTATAAAACTTGCATGACACTTATTTTATTTCAGACTTGACACTCTTAGGATTATTGCATGGCATTATTATAAACTAAAATGGAATAAATGGTGACACTTTGAAATGAAGGATGACACCATGTTTAATTTTTACTTATGATTTTATCCAGGCATGATCATTAAATAATTAAATATGCTTTAACGCTTGCACACTGAACCAACACTGTGTTTTGTAATGATTCAGCTATGATCCACGAACCTGCAGTACTGATAGAGGGAGTGCTGTTCCGCGCACGCTACCTCGGCTCTACTCAGCTGGTGTGTGAGGGCCAACCCACGAAAAGCACAAGGATGATGCAGGCTGAGGAGGCTGTCTCACGGATCAAGGTCTGTGCTAACTCCGCACATCCTCGCATGCCCTCCACTCATTTATTTGGTAAAATTTCTTGACAAAAAACCACTTAGGTTTAACTGTAACACTGTTTGAGTGTTGTAGATCAACATGAGTGATTGGTGAGAATGAAAGAGGTAGTCATCACTTGACTTTTAATTACGGTTACAATTCAGTTGACTTTAGAAGTGGAGTTGACTATTACCTACTTTATACAGCCACATGTTTGTAGGCACTCGTTAGTTACACAATCAAAACCACAAAAAACTAGTAATGCATTCAGCTATTCTTAACTGAACACAAAACTAGACACACGACCAGATAATGTTTTGATAATTATGTCTCTTTGAACATATCATACACAGATAAATACGGAAAGCCATGACCTTTTAATTTTTGAACTATAGCGTACAAAATAGTTTTTCCAGCTCACTTGGAATGTCAATTTTTTTATAAACATTCCAGAACACTTTTTTTGTTTTCTCTAAATTCATACATAAAGAAGTTGTGAACTCTAAAAGTTTAAACAGCTATAATAGAACGAAATGGCATACCATACTGGCCAACAAACTTAGCCGAAATATTTATAACATAACTTTTTGTACCAAGTTTCAACTAGTTTATACTTTTTTGGGATAGTTATCATTTCCATAAGCCACGTTATAATATAGCATGGATCTTTCACAACATTTGAAAATGTTATTTCCCAAGTAATGTACTTACTATTTCTGTTAATACAATAGATCAGTACAAATCTGATACTTAATTTCTTTAGTTAAAACAACTGAACTGTCTTTAAGGTAAGTTTTCTTAGATCCATGTCCCTTGCTATACGGCTACTGTGTTAATATGTCCAATCATTTATGTTACACATTACGTATAATCACTACATGATCAGTAACTAACGTAAGTAGACATACCACACGTTTAGGAACTGCCATATGTTAAATGATCACATGTCCAGTAAACGCTACCCATTCAGTAAAAAGTGACATACCTTGATCAATTGTTATACGTATAGTAGCTCCCCTGTTCTCTATTGTTTAGTAATAGTTACTAGAGCAGCAACAAACTAAATTACCGTTTGTTGTAGTAAGAGGCATTCTATTGTATCCGAAGAAGTGTTCCATTTTTATATGGATATATTTGTTGTATAACAGTACCATTTTGGTGTGTATATATGTACATTAAAACACTGTGCTTGCTTATGCACTTCATAAGTATGATTTCAATATTTTGTGTTAACTTATTAGATGAGATACTTATGTAATTTATGATCAGTTGCTATATTGGTGTTGAGTATCATCATTTTCATTTTTATACATAATTTTTCAATGTTTCACAAAAATAGTAGCAATGGTAGTTTTGGTACAATCTGAGAAAATATATTTTGAATGTAGAACCTTCACACATAGAGTTCATTAATTTAAAATTCCAAACATGTCAATGGTTTCAATTAATTTAAATTTTAGTCATTTTTATATACTTTTATAATTTTTTATAAAGATTGCTTTACATAGGGATGTTTTAGACTTTTTCAGTAAACTGATTTAGTAAGATTACTAAATTAAATAGAAAAAGTAGAAACGTTTTCTTTAGCAGTAATTTTTTATAGTGATTTCTTTAATTTGTTTAAAGAATCATGTTCTTTTTAGTTAAAAATTATCATAATATTGTAAATTTATTTTTATATTAGATGTCTAAAGTTTCAAAGGTGGGTTATAATAAAACAAAATATAACCAAAAATGTTATTAAAATTAATTTTAACTGAACCCAAAAATATGTTTGCATTGTATCTTTTTCTGTTTTACCCTATTTTTATATCCATATTTATTATTTACCATTCTGCACTTTGCAATTGTGTAGTTTTGTGCATGACTCTATTCTCGTAGTTAGAGTTACAGTGGTTCTGTAGTTGTGTAGTCAGTGGCCCCTATCTTCATGGGATTTGTGGTGCAGTTCACTTGTATATAGTCATTCTCAATGTGGTCAAGAGCCTTTACCTTTATAATAACCATTTAAATATATTTTTGTCCCTATCCCTATTAGTGTTTGTAAATAACAGACATATTTAGTTGTCCAATGTTTTAATTTAGATTTTTAATATTTAGCTTTTCTTGATCTCTGATTGAGTCAGTATATTATATCCATTATATCAGTTTCTTGATTTATAAATTAATATTATTTTTTTATGGGTGCACCACAGGTCTCTGAACCTTCAACACAATACCTAGAATGTGGTAGTTGAGTTGCAACTTCAATTTCAGTTCACACTAGTTAAATGTTAAACAGCCTATGTGTAGTAGGTGTTAAGTTGTTTAACTTTATTAATGTTACCAGGTATAAAGCCAATATTAGGACGAGTTAGTTTAGAGTCTGGTAGGACAAGACAACTAGAAAATAGAATTTTTCCTTATAAGGTGTTTAAAACTTTAATACTACCAAAATCAATGTTTGCAGTAGATACTCTATGGTATGGTTAATTTGGCTGAATTTACTTTACAAACAAAAGGTGTATATTATTCAAAGTGGTAAATTACAAAACAACACCTTTTTTTAATAATACTGACTTATTTAAATTATATAAGTGTGTTATAGAAAACCTAGGAAATTAAGGTTTGGTATTTTTATACACAGAAAATTGTATCCAAAATTCAATAAATTACAACTGGTGAAGAAATTATATAATTCAACACTGTAAAAAAACATTTTGTAGCTGATAAGGAAGCTGCATTAGTTAAATGTAATTCAGTAGTAAAACTAATAACCAAATAGTTATATTTTAATGATAAACATTTTGTGGACATAAAATTAATGATTAGTTGGCTGTTAGTATTCCTCATTTAAAACTCCATAAACCTAGATCAGCACTAGTTTTTAAGGCATTCACTAGGATTTAATGTTGGGTTGCAAAGTATTTCAAATTGTAAATTTGAACTTCTTCAAATTGACTCCTTTTTTATTATTTATACGTCCAAGCATTACCAACAAGATCAATTATTTTAAAAATAAGTTGGGAGAATCAGGCTTTCAAACCCTATCTTTTTGGAAAGGCTTAAGCTCCCTAGGGTAAATTTTTGAAAACTGCCCAATCTCACCGCTTTACAGTTCTGGAAATGTAAAGAGAAACGTCATTTTTTCCTCTTCTGCGTAATGGAAATGTTTACAGTGATGATCTCTTCCGTTTTTATTAATAGCAGTGAAGTTTTTGAATAGTTATAAAGTAAATAAAACTTCAAATTATGAACATTAACATTTTTTAAAGTTCGGACTAACTTAGTAACAAAAATCCAAGATTTGAACTTTAATCTTCAATATTTCTTGAACTTTAAAATGTACTACTTATCCTCCTGAATTTATTCAATAACATTTTATTTCAAATTGTGAATACTGATAATCAATCACATATTGATTTTTAATAAACCTTTATCATTACGTGTCCAAACTCGTCTTGTAACAATTCAATTACTTTTGTCATACCTCACTAACATTCAAAAAAATTGTTGGTTTTGGAAACGTTTTTATTCCTTGCAATCAATATTTAATACAGTGATGGATCATACTTTTGGTAGGAACTTTGAGCTGCCAGCCAATGTAACATGAGATATTTTTAAAGAAACCTGATTTGCAGGAAAAATGAGTCCGGTAAAGTAAGAAGTGCCTGTTTAGGAATTCAATTCAGTGACATTTCAACTTGCTATTTTTAATTATATATTTATAAAATGAAGTGTAATGATAGGATGCCAGAGTCGAGATTCCTAACTAATTTAATATTAAACAACTCAATGGAAATGATTAAATTCCATGACCCAGTCCAAAAACTTGACTGGTTTAGCAAATTATATTTTTTTTTAATTGTAATGAATATATTGGTGCCGTGCAATGCTGTACAATAGCAGTGGATGGTGCACAGTGCCCACCTGTATATATATGTGTGTGTGTATCACGCGGCACCCTTACTCGCACTTTCGCTGTGTGCACATCTTGGCCAATCATTGTGTTTCATCTTACCAACCACTCACAGTGTCTTTGTTGTTATCAGTGTTGTCTTTGTAAATACAGGACACAACCGAGGTGTAAATAAACCGAACGCTTACGTTTTACAGATTAAAGCAAACAAGTTGGTGTCAAGTGTGTCTGTAGGAAAATTACTAAACTGATACAAATTTATTTGAAAAGTGATAATGTAAGAATTAAAGTGAATATGCATAGGTTGTTTTAAATAATGTTTGAAGCCAAGAGAACATTTTATTATTTTGTCCAAGCATTGCTTTAGATGAGATGACCCTGAGCCTCCCCATGGTAACGAAAAGCTCTTGTATGTGATCACTTCCTTCCTGCACTTCTTGAGTGTATGTGTCACAAACCCTCTCGCACTGCACATCTCTGCCTTCTGCTACTGTTTTATCTATGTTTTACACCACCTGTCACTGTTCTGTTCTGCCAATCCTGACTCTTTCCATATTATTTTGTTGTCAAATTACTCACTTGTTAAACATTCTGAAAAAACTTAAATTATGAAAATTGTTTAGAAACTTGATTAACTAGATTTGAAGTACCAGGTATGTACCAACTTGTTACAGTTTTCTAAAATACTAAACCATATCTAAAAGTTAAATGGTACATAAAGAAGTTGATTTGCTTTTATTTTGTTTTTAAATTAAATTAAAATAAACAAATAAAGAAACGTTAATGGGGGAACATAAATTAACACAAAAAAGTATCCCAACTTATATACTCAAATAATGTTGATAGTACTAAAAATGTATAATAAAATTTGAATGACTTAAAGAAAAGCAAAAAATATAAAAGAAAAGAAAAACAGAGGTTAGGGTAGGTGTGTGGTTGGTGGTTGGAAGACAGTGCTTGTACAGGTGGGGACGCACCACTCCGGCTGCGAGCTCGCTGCGCTCAATCCGTCCGACTCGGACTCGACAGAACTCTCTGATCTCGAGACAGATACGAACCTGAATCCTGCCAACTCCAGGTTAGGGCCTGGCTCGCTTTTCCGGCTTCGCTTTTTGGGTTCCGTCGCTGTTGACGAGGAGGACAGGTCCACTGCTAAACGTCGGCTCAAGAAAACTATGGTTGAAGAAGCTGTCTTAAAGATCAAGGTCTGCTTCATGTTCATTGTGTTGTCGGCACGTTTAACTACTGCACTTTCACTGCGAATACTCTCATTTTGCACATATGTGTTGATACTTATTTTGGTCCAAATGTTGGTAAAGTTCGTGTTGAGCAGCAGCTGTAAAAAATTGTTATAAGACAGCTGGATTCTTTGTTAGTTAAATCTTTATTTTTGCTAAATAAAGGAAAATGTTTTAAGGATAAAATAAACTAATACTGCTACAGGGCTTACTTATGAACGTTATTAGTCCCTTACTCTAATTTTCACACCATTAAATTTTTCCAAAGTTTATATTCAGTGGAATTTTTATATGTAAATTGGAAAAAGACTCCCAGTTGTATGTTTTCACTCTATTTAACTATGGTTTTTAATTATGACTTTGAAGCTAATAAACTGATATTTTTTAGTTTTAGAGAACTTTTTTTAATTATTATACTGGACAGCATGTATATTGTATTAGATTTGGATAAACCTTACAGATATTGTTACAGAAAACCCTTTATACCAGAAACGGGAAAAATAACTGGAACTTTAAACTAATTAATCAATCAATTTATTGTCATCTAACAGGAATCAGTATAGACAATGTGAGAATACATCAAACGTGCCAACTCAACAGGTATAATTATAGTAATTAAATAATGTAAATTAATTATGGGTAACTTCACTCTACAAATAAAATTAAAACATTAAATATAATTATTGTTAAATGTCCTATTATTTTTTTATAACATTAATGTTAATAATAAATAATCCTGTAAGCTAAAAAGGAAAAAAAAAGATTTGTAAGTCAAATATCAAAATATACATTCTAAAAGTCAAGGATGTACTAAAAAGCAAAGCTTTTCCTTAAATTAAGTCTTATAATTCAACTAAATTTATAAGTCAATTGTAATCAAAAAGAAAAACTTGTTAATACAATAAATAAAATATTCAATGGGCATGTGTAAAATTTTAAAGAAATATTCTAGTAGTTGTAAACTTTAGTTTTTATTAATAAAAGACTATTGTAATCTCTCAAACACATTACTGAATGGCTCGGGGGATATTGACTACTTGATTTTTTTGTCTGGTGTTAGATCCAAGAAATGGGTTATTGAAATTTAAAAATGTTGTTGATTATGAAAAACATAATTAACTGCATCAAATAGATAAAGAATAATAATTGTTTGTATTTTTAAGAGGGCACACTAGTTAGCCGCACGCACACATGAGGCTGTGCATTTTACTAAGGGATGAACTTCAGAAACTTGGATTTTAGTGTCATGTAAATATCTCTTAATAATAATGAATTATAATTTGTATTCAATTTAGGGTTTTTATGGGAATTTTTTTTTAATTTGTTGAATTAAATTATTGTAGATCTTGTAAAAATGTATACAATACAATTTTTATTGATAATTCGTGTTATACCTGTCAGGTGAAACAGTTTAATTCATTGCCATGTTCTTTTTGCATGAACATGACAGTTATAATTATTTTACATGCTTGGTATAGTTAATTTCTAAGTGTTTAAAATGTTCTGTACTCACAACAAGCCTTATTTTCCAGTAAAGATTGTTGAGTTTTGTAGTCAAGGATGTAATTTCCATCACTGGCCCCCTTCCCTCTTGCATATAATAAAAGTAGTTCTTCCTAGTAGGACAAACAATCGCTGCCAACAGAACAGTTAAACCTCTTTTTAATCCTATATTACAGAAGTGGAAATTCAATTTGAACAAACACGCACCATGGTACACTACAAATTATGTGTTCTTGTTTCATTGGACGTTCTCAGTTTCATTTTAGTAAATAAGTATGTATGTATCGTCATATGAAAAATATGTTTCTTTTATCATTCATTACAGACATGGTTTATTAAATATCAATAGGTTTAATACAATCAGCTTTTAATGGTTTAACCTTCAAAATGTCAAGTCTCGATCTGTTCCTGATATTTAGAAATTTAGATTTTAAATGATTATGTATGTTATAAAGTCTTAATATATAGTTAATATATAAATGCTGAAATTATGGGTAATAGTGTGGAATCAACATTTTAGTTTTAATTGATAAGATTTGTAATATTAACCTTTGAAACATATGGTAGTTGTTGTATATATAGTTTTCCAGTAGAACCCATCATACAGTAATACTTGTATTAACATCATTCTCTCCCCCTTTATGCTGCTTTTATGGTCCCATAGGCTTTGGTAAGTGTTCCTTTATTTGTTTAATCATTAAATTTGATGCAGGATTAATCTATTAATTTGTTGTCAGTAGATTTTTATTCGTTGGTCTTGTAGATCTAGTTATAATTCTTGCATTTAGTTTTTATTAAATTGATTGGAAAAAATTGTTGCTAAAATTGTTTTTCTTAATATGAAACTGTGTTTTTATAAAAAATTGTCTTAGAAACTCTTGACCGATATGTAGTAAGTAGCTATTATGTTAGATATACTAAAACTTAAAACCATGCACACACTTAATTTGTACATTGAAATTAAAAGTATCCCTTATAAATCATCCCACTCTAAATTTAAAAAAAAATATTTTTGTAAGATTTCACATCAATAATGGTGGTCAGCCAGGTAGTTTACGTTTTCTCAGAATTATTATTATTATATTAAACAAATAAACAAGTTGGCTTATAAGTATGCTATTTTAAATCTTTCTTCTTAACCCTGGTTCATCTTAATAGATTCAAACAATGAATCTTTTCTTTTAAGGAGTTACATGTTGGAATTTAGTTTTAATTGTGTTTCTCAACAATAAAATTGTAAATTGTAAATGAGATAAAGAAATGCCAGCAAGGGCATTTTAATCAAATCCAGTACTAGTTGATTGTTTTAGCTCTTTTTCTATTTGAAATGTTATGTTAATATTGTTCCTCTGGAATTAAGTAATTGTATTTACTTTTTTTAGCTATACATTTCTAATATTCACATTGTCCAATAATACAGTATTCATGTAATTGCGATTTTATCAACTATGTATGATTTCAAATGAATCTATTTCACCTTTTTCCACCTCTTTACTGTGTGAACATCAGTGATATTAGTGATGATGTTTGAAAAACTGACAAAAAATGTTCACTACTCATTATTTATTAGCTGCATTCTTGCTCAATGGGAGATTTCAAAGAGACCATTCAAAGTGGTGGGAGATACTAGGTATAAGAGAATTGAAGATGTTCACCTGCAAAACTTTTGAAATAATACATTGAAAGTGAATTTTTAATTACTATATCGCTTACATGGAGTCTTCAATCCTTGTCAGAAGTTATATTTTGGAGAAAATTATGTTATTGACGTATGCAACCCAGTGTAAAATCGATTCTGCAGGTAGCCAGGGTATATTGAATTAACCAGAGGTATCACATACTTATGTTTGTCAATCATTACCCTAGAATTGAAAAACACAACAAGAAAAATACTCACCCCACAAATATGTGTCCCCATATAAAAGCTCCAGCAGCAGACGATTTCTATGTATCTTTTCTCAGTGTTTTGTGTAACATATTACATTAGGTTTAGTATAATAGGATGTTCCTCCTACAATAGGTCTTACCCAACGGAAATAAATCCATATTCTGTTTTGATGCTTTAAACTAAATCCAAAAGTTAAGTTAATGTGGTTCTGTTTTATAGACCCCATTAACTTATTTCATGTTTAGTGTTTCCAACAAAAGTGTTATAAATTGTACTTTTCAGAAGGAACAAAAAAATTGCTATCCTTTTGTACACTACTGCCGCAGTCTATGTCAATTTTTTGGTGTCAAACTGCAACATCTGCGTTGGTAGAATTATCTTTGTTTGCACTACAGTTGTATGTACCCCTTTTCTTGCGATTATTTGTTCCGCCCCATGTCAACTGTTACCACCTGGGCATGTTATACTTGCTGCTCGCACCTCCCATTTCCAGCTGTATTATTTGGTTTTTTTAGTACAGTATAGCCAGACTTGGGTGTGATTGGGTTTGACTGCGATACAGTCAAACCGAACATTTTAATTTCAAGACCAGTCAAAACTTCTAATATTACAAAGAGTGGTAGGGCTTTATTGATTAAAGTATATCTTTACTTTTGTCAATCAATTAAAATGTACTAAAAATAAACTTACTTGTGTTAAAATAAAAATATTGTCATTCAATATCGAATCAGAGACAAATGTATTTAATTCAAAGATGTTTTTGGTTAAATGTAGTGGGTGGTGTTTGTTTATGTTTAGATTTTAAAAGTTATTACCTTGTATTTGTGTTTTCAATTGTTTCATCCGTTATTTGCTATAAATGAAATATTGTTTATTAGCCTTAATAAAAATTACTAACTCAATATTCAAATCTACAGTGGAATAGACAGTAGGTAAAGAAATTAAAAGGTGTGTGTCAATAGTATAATTTTCAATTTAAATACAAATTGACGTGTACTAATATATTTCATAATAAGTTAATCTGATAATGTGTTCATTGAACATGAAAGGCATCACAAAAATAAAATTTAATAATTATTGGAGTGTTTGTTAATAAATTAAGTAGTAATAAGTTGTTATGTAAATCTTATACTTGGTACTTACAGCTTGAAGCAATCAATGAAGTTTCTATCCATGTGAGATTTTTCCATGCACCTCAACTCAGCTATACCATTATATATTTCACCATGTGTTTAAATATAATGACCCGGCAAGGAATAATTTGAATTTATTTATTCTGTTTTGAGTGTTTTTGCTGAAAGTATGCATTTAACAATGCCGTAACTGTACAAATGTCACACACGTAGAATCTTAACACCTTCATTGTGACACGAGCCATATACCAATGTGTTGACCAATTCGTTTAAGCTTTAAGTCCAAAATAAAATTTTTACCAGCAATCCATGAACCAGATTCAAACAGAAATGATTTTTATCTTTTTTTATATTTATACAGTATTGTGAATACTTTATGAAACAACTGCTGAATGAAATTAATGAACAAAGACAATTACAAGGGTCACTCATATTGATAATAAAGCTGTAATCGGTATGCAAAAGCACTTTTCTGTACCTATTAACATCTGAAACACACAAAAATTATTGGCAAGAAATTATGAGTTTTTGAGGAAGAAACAAGAGTTAAAAAACATTAATTTTTATAAAACTTTGATTCAGATCTATCCTTACTTATAAATACAAATATTATAATGCAAGCTGAATATAATTGTAATTTATTGTGTTTCTCGATTAAAAGTATTAGGGTTTTCAGTGTTTTCATATTTAACTATTCTTTGCTTAAATTGACGACTTTCTCATACTTAGTATGAACAATATCAACAACAAAAATCACCAAGTTATAGATTTTAGACCCTATTTTGATGTGGCAAATTTTACATTTCTAAGTTTAACTAGACACTAGTGGAATCTGCACCAGAACTTAAACATGTAGTAAGGATCGATGATCATATTATTACTTTAGTGGTATTTCCAGGCTCCTGAAGGTGAAACACAACCAAGCACCGAGGTGGACCTATTCATATCTACGGAGAAGATTATGGTCTTGAACACCGACCTTAAGGTAATTACATTACAGCCTCTGTACGATAATAATTTGTCCAATCTGTGGAACAGTGTGTTAATAATTAATCTGTTGTTTGATAAAATCAGTAGCTGAGTGGAAAAGAATTACAAACTACGTTTTGTATACTACATTTACTATTTTGTACATAACTACATTTAAAATAATAACCACTTTAAAACGGCCTGCTGGTTTGAGGTCCATTGTATAAATTTTTGTTTTTAATGACATATAGGGCAAAGGATCAACAAATGTAGGTCTTAAATTTTAAAATAGCTTTTAAAATATACAACTAGTTTACTGTTATGTAAATATATTTAACCCTTATATTTACTTTCACATTCATTGAGTGTAGAAGAATATATTGTTGTTGACTTTTTGTGGGAATTTCCTTTATTTAATTAGTTTATAAAATAATGTTCACAAAATGACTTTTTGTGTAAATCAATAATAAGAAAATGAACACAGATTTTGACTAAATTTGGCATGTTTTGTTTAGTTGTCCATTTGTATATGCTTTTATACATTATTGAAAATCTTTATGTTATATACTCAAAATTGTTCTATTATTTGATAAAATAATAAATTGGGATTAATGGTTTCAGTGAATATCATTATTATGTAATCTAATTTATAAATAGAGTGTAACTGGGAATGGAATATTTTCCAGGGTACACTTTCATGTTTTTACCATTATGGAATGTCAAAAATATCTTTGTCGAAATGTAAAACTATTCTTACACTGGTTGCATTGCTCTTGTTTCACCAAACTATTTTCAGCTGTTTATCAGGTTATTATATATCACTCATAGTTCAACAAGTATATTCCTCATAACATGTCAATATTTTCAGAAAAAAATGTTCTAATATATTTGTAAAGTCATAACTTCAAATTTAAGATCCTCAGAATGTAATGCTTTTTGTTTTTGTAATTTTGGACTCTTTGTTTTAAATTTATTATTGATGATGGATAATTTGATAAGATAATAAGATTTTTAACATTTTCCTTCATTATATATTACACAAATAGTACACTACAGATTGAGGAGGCTTTGATCAGTTTGTCCACTACAACTATCTCAAGGTTATATGTATTAAAAAAAAACAACACCTACTGTTGGTACAGAAATGGTATACCGCCATGTTTGAATGAATATTAATTGGTAATAATATCATAAATGGACATGAAAGTTATATGAATAAGGTGTGATAGAGGAACAATGTTTTATAAAAACTGAATAAAATTACACAGTTATTTTATTGTTCAGTCACTTCCATTACTTCCAAGGAAAATATAACATGCACTACTTGGCTTAAGCAATTAGTAAAAAACAAAACTAATAATACAATTCAATGGGAAAAATAGCTCCGCAACTCCAAATAATCATACTCTGTGCTACGTGCCCCACGTTGCTGTGCCTCTTCTACTACGATCCACTTTGGTCGCCCTTCTGCTACGGTCCAGTCCCCAGTTGGCTGTACGATTTTGCTACGTTCCAGGCCCCCGTTTGTTGTCCCAATTTTCTCACAATCGGTATTCAAAGTGTGCTGCCCCTCATTGGTTGTGCGACTTGCTTCGTGTTGGCTAACTCATATTGTTCCAAGTTGATATTTAAATAACGATCAAACTTCAATGTCTGTGGTGTTGTTGAAAGTGTAGTTTGTATTAATGAAAGTAGGCTACACGTTATATATCACTAGCACTGGGTCTATATTATCTCAGGTTTTTTTAAGTAGGTTGAATAATGGTTCAAACTTAATACTACTCTTTTGAAAGTTCTGATCAATATGATTGTTTATATCATAATAAAGTTCACAAAATATTCACTGTTCTTACCAATCACTTTGAATCAAATAAGTTTTTAAAGTAATATTCTTTAATTTAAAGCTTATTATCTTACTTACCACATTTCTTTGTAGATGGGATACTCAATGAAAGACAAAGCAAATGACTTTGACGTCAATTTATGTTATATTATACTGTCTAATTCTACTCACTTTGCTTTGATTTTTGTTCACTAACACAACATCCCATCCCTTATTACAACTTCAATGCACTATTGTACAGTTTCAAATTTCATCTATACGAGTAGACGTCCTTAATGCTTCAAGTCCAGACAGAGAAGAAGGATTCTCCGTATTAAACTATGCATACCGGTTCACACAATGTTCATCCCCTCTCCCGTTCAAATCAGCGTCTTCATGATTAAATATAATTTGATTCTTTTCTTATAATTGTCGAAATTTATCACGTTCACTATAATTGATCAATTTAAGACTTTCTATTTTCTTTTATTATTTTTCTAAAGCTTTTTTATTAAAATTTTTAGCAACATGTGCTTTCTGACGTCATCAATACGCAAGTCATTTTATCCCACAATTGGCTTTTCTGCGTAATTTTATTTAGTACTTTTGTAAAACACGAATTTTGGTTATGTATAACTCATTTTAATTAATTAAATTTGTTCCCGTATAAAGTTTAATATATTTCTCCGTTATTAGTTAAATAAATCTCAATTCCAACAACATGTGATTCACTGACGTCACAGTCTGCCGATTCACTGACGTCACAGTCTGCCGATTCACTGACGTCACAGTCTGCCGATTCACTGACGTCACAGTCTGCCGATTCACTGACGTCACAGTCTGCCAATTCCCCGCGAATATTCAAATGTCGTAATTTGACCTGTCACACTACCCCCAAATATAAATTGATCACATATTTGTTGTCAATTTATTTTTCTCCTCCAAGTAATTAAATCTTTTAAATTTTTGTTCAATTAAACTATTATTTAAATGTCTTAATAATTTTGTTAACACATGTAAGAGTATTCACATAAAACAAAGTAAAATATCAAAGCAAAGCAAAATGCTTACAGTTATATAACACAAATTAACTACACAAATTACAATGTATATATATATAAATCAACTACACAAATTACAATGAATATTAAACAATTACACAAATTACAGTGTACATATAAATCAACTACACAAATTACAATGAATATTAAAAAGTTACATAAATTACAGTGTACATATAAATAAATTACACAAATTACAATGAATATTAAACAGTTACATAAATTACAGTGTACATATAAATCAATTACACAAATTACAATGAATATTAAACAGTTACATAAATTACAGTGTACATATAAATCAATTACACAAATTTCAATGAATATATAATTAACTATACAAATATCAATGAATATATAAATCAACTACACAAATTACCATGAATACTTGTATATAAGAACAGTACTAAAGTTTTTAAATATTTTTTAACTGAATACACGTAACCTTTACATGTTTTGAATATAATGTTTAATGTGTCCATTTGACACAACATAATGTTCAATACAAGTTAACACTATTAGATTATACTAGATTTTACACACACAAGTTATGATAATACATAAATACCTTGTAAAAAATCCTAAACATATTCCTACTGATAAACAATATTATAACATCCTTATATTGTCATCTCCTACTGGAAACATATTACACACGCTATATACTATATTACATTACTCTTGTCACATCTTATTTTAAATATTTATACAAACCTTATACTAATCTGACTATTATTGTCAGTTATTTGGCTTTCAAATGAATTTGATATTTTTTATTGTTTTATCTGACCATTATGGTCAGATATTTTTATGTCAGCCCGTTTTTAGAAAAAGTGTATTTGTCATTATTATGACGGGGCATAGGCTGACTACGTGGGAGCCTACAATATTTGAAAAGAAAAACTGACTTATTCCCCTCAAGGTTAAATTTTGACAGGTAAAAAAAATTTATATAATTGGAGGGGTTATTCTTTTTTGGCACATTTCATTAAATAGAAGGTCACAAAAGTTTTACTTCATAAGCATGTATTGTTTTCTATGTGCTTCTCTGTACACTCATCCATCCACACAAGCCAGTTTATAGACCATGTTTTAAAAATTTCTTAAATAAAATGGTCTCATTCAGCATCAGTATGGTCATTCACACTTGAAGAGTTTTCATACTCTTATTCTATGAACCCTTACATTACGAGTCCCAAAGAATTCATTATTGTCTAGTCTAGTTAATGCATATGCATTTTCTCTTTTAATGTCTGCAATTACATATGGTCCTTCATAAAGTAAGAAATATTTTTTAATCTTCTTATCTAATGCATTTGATAAAATATGGTTTTTTACTAACACTTTGTCACCTATTCTATACTTAATTGGATTTAATTTCTCATCATGTCTTTTATTCCTTTTTTTTGCCTTACTTATTAAGTTTTCCCTTACCATTCTAATTTTGTTCAAATGATTAAATTTATATTCAGTTGGAAACTTAATTATTATTTTACTTAGAAAATTATCAGATCTTCTTCCAAACATTACTTCATATGGTATCGCTTCAATGGTGTCCTGTACTGAATTGTTTAACACATGTTCAGCAAATAACAGAATGTCAGGCCATTGAGTGTGTGTTTTGTGACAATATATCCTACAAATTTTATTTACTTCTTTATTTGTCCTTTCCACTATTGAACTTTGTGGGTGATAAGGTGTACTGTGATAAACTTTGATATTTAAGTTATTAAGAGTTGTGTTCCACAAATTTGAATTAAAACATGGACCATTGTCGCTGACTATTGCTTTCATTTTTCCTACTTGAGGTATAAACTCTTTAGTTACTTTACTTAATACACTTCTACTGTTTGGATTCTTTATGGCATATAATTTCACAAATTTTGAAAAAACATCTACCATTGTTAATATCTATTGTACATTTCCTCTTCCCTTTGGTAATGGACCTATCAAATCTATTGACACCAAGTCTAGCACATTCTGAGATATTATATTCATTTGTCTACCTTCTTGTCTTACATTCCCATGTTTACTCTTTTGACACAATATACACTTTTTTAACTGTTCCTTTACACTTCTTTCCATATTCTTGAAAATACAATACTCTTTAAGTATATTAAATATTTTATGACCTCCTAAATGTCCATATTTTAAATGTGTAAAATTAACTAAATCCTTTTTAATACCTTCTGGAATACATACTTTCCATACATCCTTATTTTCATCCTTTCTCTTAAAAATTATTCCTCTATACTCCATAAATATTTTATTTATTTTTCCATAATGAACTCCTTCGCTGTCATTTAAGATATTTTTTATATCTCTCAAATACTCATCCTGTTCTTGATTTTTATCTAGATTCTTTAATATTTCCTTTATCTCACTATCTTTAAAACCTAAATCAATTTTGTTGTACAAAACCTTGATACTGTATTTTTCTACTGAATTCTGACTATCCTTTTCTGTAGTCCTTGATAGTATGTCTGCCGGAATGTTCTCTTTCCCTTTAACAAATTCTATTTCAAGATTAAACTCTTGTTATGCTAAAGCCCATCTCAACAATCTACCATTTGTTAACTTACAACTTTTTAGGAATGTCAATGCTTTATGATCTGTTCTCACTTTCACTCTGGGATGTCCTATTAAATATGATCTAAATTGTTTGCAAGTTAATACTACAGCTAACAGTTCCTTTTCTGTGATCGTGTAAAATTTTTGCGCTTGTGTTAAAGCCTTGCTATAAAATGATATCACCTGTTCCTCATTGATTTCATCTAACTGATATAATATTCCACTAATGTTAAGGTCACTTGCATCTGTATTTAAATAAAATGGTTTGTTAAAATCTGGATGTTTTAAAAATTCTGTTTTAATTTGTCCAAATGCTTTTTCCTCTTTTTCTGTCCACTTCCATTCTATTTTATTACTCAATAAATGATTTAACTGTCCTACTAAATAACCATAATGTCTTTGAAACTTTGCATAATGCAAACATAATCCATTAAACATTTGCAGTTCTTTTATGTTTGTAGGTCGTTTGAAATTCACTATCTGTTCAATTTTATTTTTATCCATTTTAATTCCTTCAGCTGAAATAATGTATCCTAAATAATTTATCTCGTTCCTTAAAAATTGTGATTTCTTTAATTTTATTGTTATTCCTCCTTCTTTTAATCTACTTAAGACCTGGTCTACATGTTTTAAATGTTCTTCATATGTGTTTGAAGTGATTAATATATCATCCACATATGTAGTTATAAACTCTGTCAAGTCATGACCTAATACTTTGTTTAACCCTTTAATGAACAACGCAGTACTAACATTCAAACCATATGGTAGTTTTTTATATTGTAAATTCCTTCCTTCGAAGACAAACGCTACATATTTCCTGGACTCTTTACTTAATTGTGTTTGTAGAAATCCCTGTGATAAATCTAATGATGTCATATATTTAACTCCTATAAACTTTTTTAATACATCATCTATGTTTATTGGTGATTCCCTATCTGGTATTATGTGTTGATTCAAATTCCTACTATCTAGACATATTCTCAATGACAGATCCTTTTTAACTACACACACCAATAGGTTAGAATATGGACTATCAGACTCCTCTTTTATGTCTCCTTTCAACATATTTTCTATTTCCTTTCTTACACCTTCCCTCTTTGAATAAGGTATTGGATAGGATCTTCCTACAAATGGCTTTTCATTTGTTATATTTAATTTGGCCTCATAATTCTTTATACAACCTGGTTCATCTGAAAAAATATCTTGATTTTTCATCAGTATACTTTTTAATTTATTTAAATCTTCATTTTCCTTTACTTCACAATGTTCTAATATTTCTAAAACCTGTTTATCCTTCTCATCATCAAGTTTGTCCTTCATATTTTCTGTATGTGTTTTACATAAAAATTCTATGTTGTGCCAAGAATTCTTCAGCTCATCTTCACTTACTAATGTATTTATGTAATTGCACCTAATTAACTTTATACCATTGACTATATCCTCTGATTCACAGTTTGATTCAGTAAATTCAACATTTAATATTTCCTTATCTACCTCCAACTTTATCCTACCATGTTCAAAGTCAATTTTTGCATTGTGTTCTCTTAAGAAGTCACATCCTAGTATTATTCCCAAGTTCACTGCTTTAACTACTAGAAAATTTATTTGAAATAATTTATTCTCTATTTCCACCTCTATTATGACCTGTTTATCTATCCTTTTACTTCTAATACCTGTTACTCCTATTATACTCAAATTTGTTACCGGCAGCAGCTCTAAAATCTCAAGTACACTTCTTTCTTTTATCTCATTATAATACTTTTCTGACATTATTGTCGCCTGGCTTCCTGAATCTATTATCATGTGATACTCCTCTTTATTTATTTTTCCAACTATCTCAGGTAGTGCTTCTGCTACTGGTTGTATGGGAATTTTATTATAATTATCTTCATTGGTCAATTCATCAAACATGTCATTCTCTGATATAAAAGCTGTATTCACCCATAGTCTTAGACAGGATTTTTTCTTATCTGATTTTATCAGATTTCTAAGCTCATTTGCTAGAATTGTTAGACCCTCTTTATTCAGATGTACTAAATCTTCACACCATTTTCCTTTATAAAATATTTCTTTTTCATATAATTTCACATTACAGTCTGTACTATCATAGTTATCATAATACTTCTCTGCCACTTCTAAAACTGTAATTTTTTCACTATTTTCTTTACTTTTTATGTGTTCATTTATTCTCTCAAGTTTATTTAAATGATACATGTCATTCTCACCTAACTTTGGTATGGGTGGAATTGTTACCAAGATTATTTTTTCACCTTTCTCCAGTAAAACCTCTACCAGTTTGTCATAATCATCACAAATGCTTCTTATTTCTTTATCCCTTAATATATCCTTAATAATATCATTACTATTAGCTGTCTTTCTATATTATTTGCATGTTTTAGTTCTCTGGTCAACTGTTCAATTGTCTGACCTCCTATGCATAAGTTAATTCTCTTTCCTCCTTTCTCTCTATATTCACCTCTAAATTCATTATTTTCTCCCCAAATCTTCTAAGTTGAGAGTCTTTTATCATTTGGTATCCCTCAAAATTAGGTTCTTTTTTCTCAATCGTTTCCTTCATTCTAGCCTGTCCTACCCATTTGTTTTCCATCATAGTCGCCTATTACCTCTCATGCTTCCTCTTCCCCTTGTATATTCATATTGATCTCTCTGATACCTCGTTTTGTTGTTTTCATACCTTTCTTTCTCCTTTCCATGATCATTTGTACCTCTACCCCTATTATCATTTTGTTTTCTCCTATCATTCTCAAACTCTACTCTCTCCCTATTATATGTGTCCCTATTTTAGTATGGGCCTACTCTAGTCAAATTATTTCCTCTTATATTCTCTCTAACTTGTGGCCCTCTATATGGTGCATCTCTAGGTCTTAAATTTTTGTATTGATTTACATTTCTATTAAGTGTTGTCTCATTTCTCATATCAAATGATCTGTCATAACTTCTATTTGTGTCACTATTCAGTATATTAAGTTGATTCAACAGGTTTTCTAGATCTTCCGATCTTTCAACATTTTGGGCTGCAGCAATTGCACTACTTATGGTTCTAGGAACATGTTTGCTTATGTATGCTAGAAATGTTCCCATGTCAATTCTAGTTTCTAAATACTGGCTTTTATTATAAAATTCCAATACATAGGTTACTAGATTATCAGATCCAACCCTATATGTACCGTTACCCATTAGTTTTTTTTCAAATTTTTTCTGTTCCCTTATGGACCAATATTTCCCTTTAAAGCTCCTATAAAACTGCTCAAAGTTTTTCCAATTATTTATGTGCTGTCGTCCCCATTTTCCTGCTTCATTTTTCATATATTTTAAAATTATCAATACCTGGAAGTCCCATCCTTCTCCATTTTTCTCTATATATTTTTTACAAGCTTCCAAAAATTCCATAGGATGTACATTATTTTTTATTGTATCAAATTCCAATAAGAATATTTCTGCGTTTGCTGGTTGGCTTATTCTCATACCCACCATGATTTGATTTCTCATCATATTCTCTAGTTCTGTTTGTTTGTTTTCTAATTTTCCCTAGTTTCATCCAATCTCTTATTCAGGGATTTTTCTACTCTATTTCCCATGTCCTCTATTTCTTGTAAACTACTGCCCGTTATTGACTTGTTCTCTACGTCCTTACTCGCCTTACCATTTTCTCCATCCTGGTCAAGTTCTAAGTTAGCGCTGTCCCTATCTACCCTACCATTTAACTCATCTAATCTTGTTTTAAATCTCTTATTTAACTTTTCTAATCTTTGATCTATTTTCTTTTTATCATCCTCAATGTGTACAAACCTTTTCTCAATTTCCCTCATATCTTCTTCTCTTTTATCTTTTAATTTCTTTATCTCCGTAGTAACCTCTCCACTAACCTGACTTTTAAGTTTATTCCTCTCACCTTTGTTTATCTCAGCTTGTTCACTTAGTTCAAGTCTGAACCCCCTCCTCCAAGTTTCTTAATTCTTTATCTAAAGTATTTAAGTCTTTATTTATCTCTACTCTCATACCTTCCGTTGTCTCTACTATTTTATTGTTTAACTCACCTCTCATCTGTTCCATGTCTCATTTAACTGCTCATTAATTCTTTGCATTTCCGTTCTTAGTTCCTCATAATAACTCCCTTTTTAATTCCTCACTATTCTGATCTATTTTTTGATTTAGATACCTCAATTCCTCATTATTTTTATCCATTTTATCATTTAACTGCTCATTATTTTTATCCATCTTTTCATTCAGACTATTCATCATAGTCCTCATGAATGCAATAAGACCTTCATCCCTATCAACTCCTACTGGACTACTGACTCTGCTAACCTCATTCCCTAATGAATTTCTGTCATCTGTTGTCGACACCTCATTTTCTACTATATTAGGGGATGACCAACCTAAAAACCCTGTATCTCCTGAGCTATGAAGATCTACTTCTACTGGTCCAAATATTGGTGCGGGCCCTTCATTATTTTGTTCGCCTTCCATTTTTATGGCCTATGTTTAATTTGAAAATTTCTGTTATTTATTTAGGCCTAATATTTGTTTTACTAGCCTACCAGGAAAATTTTACAAATTTATATTATAACTAGGCTGTGTTCAAAGTTATCAAACTTATAGGCTAACAATAATTTATCATACTTATTCTAGACACACACCTGAAAATACAATTATATAAAAAACAGTGATTTTCACTTAGTCTAAAATAGGCTACCACTAACCTATTAAATTTAATTGTGGAAGTTCGAGCCCTCCAGTTGGTGCGCCATTTTGCTACATGCCCCACGTTGCTGTGCCTCTTCTGCTACGGTCCAGTCCCCAGTTGGCTGTACGATTTTGCTACGTTCCAGGCCCCCGTTTGTTGTCCCAATTTTCTCACAATCGGTATTCAAAGTGTGCTGCCCCTCATTGGTTGTGCGACTTGCTTCGTGTTGGCTAACTCATATTGTTCCAAGTTGATATTTAAATAACGATCAAACTTCAATGTCTGTGGTGTTGTTGTTGAAAGTGTAGTTTGTATTAATGAAAGTAGGCTACACGTTATATATCACTAGCACTGGGTCTATATTATCTCAGGTTTTTTAAGTAGGTTGAATAATGGTTCAAACTTAATACTACTCTTTTGAAAGTTCTGATCAATATGATTGTTTATATCATAATAAAGTTCACAAAATATTCACTGTTCTTACCAATCACTTTGAATCAAATAAGTTTTTAAAGTAATATTCTTTAATTTAAACCTTATTATCTTACTTACCATATTTCTTTGTAGATGGGATACTCAATGAAAGACAAAGCAAATGACTTTGACGTCAATTTATGTTATATTATACTGTCTAATTCTACTCACTTTGCTTTGATTTTTGTTCACTAACACAACATCCCATCCCTTATTACAACTTCAATGCACTATTGTACAGTTTCAAATTTCATCTATACGAGTAGACGTCCTTACTGCTTCAAGTCCAGACAGAGAAGAAGGATTCTCCGTATTAAACTACACATACCGGTTCACACAATGTTCATCCCCTCTCCCGTTCAAATCAGCGTCTTCATGATTAAATATAATTTGATTCTTTTCTTATAATTGTCGAAATTTATCACGTTCACTATAATTGATCAATTTAAGTCTTTCTATTTTCTTTTATTATTTTTCTAAAGCTTTTTTATTTAAATTTTTAGCAACATGTGCTTTCTGACGTCATCAATACGCAAGTCATTTTATCCCACAATTGGCTTTTCTGCGTAATTTTATTTAGTACTTTTGTAAAACACGAATTTTGGTTATGTATAACTCATTTTAATTAATTAAATTTGTTCCCGTATAAAGTTTAATATATTTCTCCGTTATTAGTTAAATAAATCTCAATTCCGACAACATGTGATTCACTGACGTCACAGTCTGCCGATTCACTGACGTCACAGTCTGCCAATTCCCCGCGAATATTCAAATGTCGTAATTTGACCTGTCACATCTGATTACAGGGCTTATCTTTGCAGTGAGTAGTTTGGTATCCCCAATGCTTCTTTCGTTGTCTCAAATGCATTAATAATTTAACATCTTAGTGACTGTCAAATCAGTCTTTTAACCTTCTAATACTTAGCAATGGTCCTAAATGCTAAGTTTGGTTTAACTCTAAGCTATTATTATAGTTATAATTATGTTTAAAAAAGGCTTTCAAAACGTAAAATAACATTAATCAAGTGATCCGTTTATTTGTTTACAATTTTTTTACATAGTACAGACAAAAAATGCAAAATTCATGTACACTTGCATAATAATACACTAATCCCATGAACTTCCATTCAAGCCAACCACCGTTAATTTAAGGTGGACCTTCCTGCCAGCTTTACCACAGACCAGTGACTCGTAAAATCCTTCCTTTACATCAGATGTGTGATTTGAATCCAAATACTAATGTGAGCTTGTCATATAGGAGATCATGATGGATCATGCTCTGAGAACGATCTCATACATTGCGGACATCGGTGACCTGGTGGTGCTGATGATGGCAAGGCGGAGGTTTGTGCCACATGAGGTTGATGATCCACCCAAGATCAACCGCACACCAAAAATGATCTGTCATGTGTTTGAGAGCGAAGAGGTATGTCATAAAACAATAAGTGAAGTAATGTTGAGTGCTGTTACTCATCTGCATTGTAATCTTAGTTCTTAGGCCCTCATGTGTGGTGTTGTAAGTAACATCTAAGTTTGATGGTTCACGCTGGTCAAAATACTACGGATACAAACAAACACTGTCATAGTCTCTATATCAAGTGCCACCAAAGAAGTCTGTTTAATAATATCCAATTACAGAGTAGCACATGGTTGCCACATCTAACAGCTGGTGACTACTGTCACAATGCCTATCAGAATATAAGGCCTCGGTGCTTAACTTAAGCAAAGTTCAAGTAGTGTTTTGACTACACATTGGAATCAATGTGTAGCAATACTTATATTTTGATCTTGCTTGATAATAATGAATTTTAAACTTAATGAAACATGTAATGCTAATGACTACCATCTAAGTTTTCTAGTTTTCACAGTGTTAAAGTAGTAATAACTTAATTCAAATCTTGGTATATTTTAATTGTGTTAGTTCTTTTCATGCGGTGTGAACAGGAAGAATTACAAGATAGTTATGGCAATAGTCATGATAGCCTGTGATCTTGGATGCCACAAAAAAGGTTTGACCAAAGTTGATGGAGATAATTGAGGTTAAGGCAATTTCCATAATTGCAATTCCATAGTTATGAAATTTTGTTATACTGTTTTATCATATTACAAAATTAATTAGGTTATTTCATTAAAATCACTAATAATATAAGTAATTCAATCATAATCATAAAATGTATGCAATTAATAATTATTTAAATATACATTTTAGTGGTAAATATTAAACTTACGTATTAATCAAATTTAAAAATTTGGTTTGATATAAAATTTTATGTATAATTATTGGATACATTTTTTGTTTTTAGCTGATTATTTAAGCTTGATTTTTTTAACTGTTTTTTATTCATAGTTTATATAAGTGAACAATAATGATCAAAATATTGGAAGAATGAATGACCAATTCCAAGTTCATTATCTTTGCAGCGATAAGACATTTAATAGTTTCACTGATAACGCTGTAAAACTTATTCTGAGTAATACCTCATATTCTACTTGGTATTAACTATGACTCAAAGTTAGGAAACAACTTGGCAACACTGCATGAAACTTATTGACCGTGTGAAGATAACGTCACTTATAAACCACTTGTTCAATTGACTTCTTTGCTGGTCCTTCTATATTTGAGTTGTTACCTATTATATAACAACACAACTATTGAGAGAACATGTTAACCCAGATATGGTGATCAAGAAGTTAACACATTCGCTGCTAAAAATCCCTATATAGAGTTCCATATATGCTGAAATTTTAAAATATATTTTTACTTACTTTTGGTTGAAATATGATCTAAATATATGAAAATTACTCATCAGTCACAAAAATTATCACTCTCTACCATTTTTGAAATGAGGTAATTGTGGTTACCGCTAGCTCCTGGGGACAGTCTTCCTTGCCAGCTGCTAACTCTAGTTACCGCTCGCACTACGGAACGCCCTTTTATAGCCGTGGGAATATTCCAGATAAATACATTGTAGCTAAGTGAACTGTATTTTATTCGTTTTAGACAAACATAAACAATATTTATAGGTCAAATGTGAAAAAGTGTACTCCAGTGCGTACTTGTTGGTTGCCTTAACAATTCCTTGTAAAAAAACTGTGTCCACAAGCAGTGTGAATTAAATAATTGGATATTTTTCATCTGGCAAAGGAACTAAAAATCCTTCCTGTCTAGTAAAGGGAATATCTTTCATTCCAATCCGGTTGTGATCGCTCCATTGGGGTGGGTTGTTCTCATAATCAGTATCCTCAACTTCCGTGTCTGTCTGGTACTCCATATCGTCCATGTTGTCATCCTTATCATCTGAACTCAATACTGGCTCCGTTGTACGCCTAGAACTTTGTTGTTGTACACCACTTGGTCCCGGGGGAAGATCCATTGTGTTGCACAATCACTTGCTACTAAAAAAAACTTTTAAAAAATCATTATAAATAATGAAAATGTCTAATGTGAAAACAAAGTGCATAAAAATGCGGGAAAGGTACCTCCCGAGGAGCAAGAAATATCGCATTGTGATAGCTCGAGTGCTGGCCGCTCACTGACCTCATTTTAGAACAAAGGCTCTGTGGTAACCATAGTTACCACCCGCTCCTAATGCAGCATAGCAGTGATAACCAGAGTTACCTCCGCCCACAGTGAACGTGTTAAGTAGAGATTATGCTTCCTTATAATATGAGCAGAGCAAATGAACAGCTTTTGCTGGTACTAACTTAAGGAACCCTACCCAACCCATCACTAGTACTCTCGTATTTCACCTCCTGGATTGAAAAGTTCATAAGATACTTAAATAAAATAGACAGTCTTCAGTTTAATGTGACATGAAGAGCTGATAGAATGAAATTAAAGTTTATTGTATTGTATATATCATTCCTTAGATATGAGACTAAACAACAAGAATATAAAGTTGCTATATTACCAGTTTGAGTCATGTAACCTTATAGTTGTTAGTTATCAAACTTTATTTATCAAACAAGCAAAATAGCAATAGTTTGGTTATTTTTGAGACACCGTGAGTAGTCACAACAATAAAGTTTCAAGATGGGTTGTAGAGTTAATTAACCTCATCAAAATTGATTTCATGCATTGTCTGTATTTGAGAATCACTCCTTTAGTACATAATATGCTAAGGTATTTAGTATACTCCCTAATTTAAGTCTTAAATGGGCTCTGTAATATTGAATATTATGAAAACGTCTCACATTGACAATACTTATGTTTTGTCCAGGCCCAGTTCATTGCTCAGTCGATAGGTCAAGCATTCCAAGTGGCTTATATGGAATTTCTCAAGGCGAATGGCATTGAAGATCATAGCTTTGTTAAAGAGATGGATTACCAAGAAGTGCTCAACTCCCAGGAAATTTTTGGGGACGAACTACAGATGTTTGCGAAAAAAGAAATGCAGAAAGAGGTAAAACTTAAGCTGTAATTTTATTTTTTGTATCATACTTATTGTTTCAAGAGTTTAAACTCTTCTTCCAAATGCTGCCAGGAAATTGTTTAATACTTAACTTTCTAGTGGTAAGAAATTGTCAATCCAAGCAATTACTTTGAAAACAGTGATAATAATATTGTTATGGACCCACATGTAATGTTAAAATTTTACATAATTATATATTACAGAGATAGATGATGGCAACATTTATCTTAATGTGTAAAAAAGTCATTCAACTGCGCAACCTGGTACTAATTATTCTCAATACATTTTTTCATGTCAAACTATTTCAAATAATTAATATTATCTATTGAAAGAGAATTAAGAGACAATTAATTTTTAAATTATGACTCATAAAACATGTTTTTTAAATGTCCAACATATTCTAGAATTGAATATTTTACCTTTCTCCCAGTTATAATCAACAATTAAGTGTTTGGAATTATTTAGTAAAACTCTTATTACAAAATCTCTATATAGTTTTGAAGAATTTTTAAAGTAGCTCATCATTTTATTATGTTCAAAAGTTCCTGTACTTAGTCAAGTATAATTCTTAATATTTAATATATAGTCTTTTATATTCTGATAGCATTCATGTCTATGTAATATACGTAATTGAATAAGGTTGTATTTACTTGAATGGTTGGTTAATCACCACCTTAAAGGACCTATCCCTTGTGTGAACAGGTGGTAGTGCCAAAGGCTAAAGGTGAGATCCTTGGTGTAGTCATTGTCGAGTCAGGCTGGGGCTCAATGCTGCCAACTGTAGTTATTGCCAACCTCGCCCCTGCGGGTGCCGCAGCCCGCTGTGGCCAGCTCAACATAGGAGATCAGATTATTGCCATCAATGGTGTTAGCCTTGTCGGCCTCCCTCTTTCTACGTGCCAGAACTACATCAAGGTAAAGAGTAGCCTAAACCCTACAGTCATCTTTTTGTATTGTGTGAAACCAATTATTTGTTGATTTTGAGCAGGTTTTAACTTCACTTACACAATGTTTATACTGTTAAAGAACTCCAAGACACAGACTGTGGTGAAACTGACCGTCGTGCCATGTGCGCCTGTCGTGGAAGTTAAAATCAAGAGACCTGACACCAAATACCAGTTGGGCTTCAGTGTTCAAAATGGAGTGGTAAATTGATATTTGTAAATTTCACGTAATAAATTTTAGTTCTTTAGAGGGAAAAAATGTACTTTGATATTTTATTTTTATGGTGTTATGTTTGATGAAACAACATAATATGTAATGAGATCATTGGATCACTCATTTGTACATTGGTTCAGCATTGACATCAGCTGTACCAGATTGTCCTGTGGACTTTTGTTTGCTTTAGCGCTTCACTGGTAGCTAATGTTATCAAACTTTACTTATGTTTAGTCGCTACTTTAATGATGTTAGCCTACTGCAAATAAGAGTGGCTTTAACAAAGAATATAAAAGAATTTTTTCCAATTCGAATAATCTATATTGAAAACCTCCAAAGGGTGTTTTTTTACACCTCACCATATTTTATTATATAATTGTAATAGTATTTTTTCAATAAATAGTTTTCAAAAGAAGGTAAAAACTCTGTTTGTTTTCAGATCTGCAGTCTGCTGCGAGGAGGTATTGCTGAAAGAGGGGGAGTTAGGGTTGGACATCGTATCATAGAGATCAATAACCAGAGTGTAGTCGCTGTACCGCACGAGAAGATAGTCAACTTATTAGCAACCTCTGTGGGAGAGGTAGGTTATATCCAAAACATATATCACTTTAAACGCAGATAACAACCAGAGCAAAGTATTTAATTCAAGAAATACATTAATACTTTGAGCCAAGGAGTAAAATTTTATCTACAGCCGAAGAAAATTTAGTTACTATGTGTTCAGATATCAATTTACTCACAAGCATTTATACACTCAGCCCTATGTGTATCAAAATGACATAGATGCTAAAACCTGTTTCTTTGAACTATGCAGCGTTTAAATTCATAGCAACATTAGAAACATATTAGAGTATCAATTTGTGATGATTTCATTATTGAATTGAGATACTCATAAAATCAAGATTCAGCTTTGTTTTTGAATCTGTATTGACAATATATTGATCAATTCATCTAGATAATTGTTATGAAACCATATGATGAGTATCCCTGGACATTTTGCAAACCATCACTCACTTTTTATGAATATTAATTTTTACAAGTCGAGCAATCTGGTCATATGAAGTACTCTAAAAAGCAGTTTACCTAAGGCACAGAGTGAATATGCAAGTCAGATATTTATTAAGTATTTAAAAAATAAGAATTAGATCATTTTTAGTACAACTAAATTACATCCCAGATTGAATATAGGTCAATCAGATACTCAGTTGGTTTTCCTAAAATTAACTTCGCTGTAACTTGAAAATACAATGCCTCTCTCACCCTGTTCAAAAGTTTAATAAATAGGCTGTTTAACCCTTTGACATGGTACTTATAGTGTATATGATAACCCCTACAGCAATACTTTTTTTTAACTAATCTGGTACAATAACTTAGATGTTTAGTAAAAATGCAATACCTTAGCTAAATTTGGTCACTCATGATTTTTTTCACAAAAATAAATGTAAAGAATTGCATAATGAATGCATATTAAATATTTTACATGCATGTTAACATATTTATTATCTATTAAAAGTTGATTTTAGTGTGGTAATCTTTAAAGCATGGCTTCATATCTAGAATTGCGCCTCTTATGGCCTAAATTATATGTTTCTGTTTCCATGACATCCCCTTGTCCTCACTCTAAGTCAATGTTTCCATTATTAGGCTCAGTAGGCCTACCTTGGACAAACTCGTTTCGAGTAGACTTACATAGTAAAAACTTATGTTCACTAACAATGCCATCATTATACCATCCATAAGTAAAGATACTTGGTTACCTGTAGGCCTAGATGAAGAGCATCCAAGAATGTCATATTCATAACTTTTCTCACAATTTTGTTGTCCCTTGCAACTGAGCTTAGTAAATATCAACACTAACACTATCGTCAAAAACATAGTCCATCCAGCAGTCAATTTCACTATCCCGTGCTGTCATTTTTACAACTAATTACAACATTAAAATTTCATATTAACATCTCAAACACTTTTCTAGTGAACAATCAAAAATCCGCCAATGTAAAGCACAAGCAAATACATCCCTGTAAACAAGTCTCGCCACTTTGTTTACTCACTCTTGCCATTACTGCAGTCAGCTGATAACATCCTGTTGAGTATCATTCAGACAATTAAAATAACGAGAGCAAAAACAAACAGCCACACATGTTCCTTGTTCTATCCACAAGGTTGTCACATTATTACTGGGTTGAAATAGTTTGCAGTTTCACACAAAACAAGATGGAACCACATGAATAGACTGATGGCTGGCGTTATATGAACGTCAAAACCGCATAATGTGGTCGTGAGACACTGTGTCTATACAATGTCAAACCACGTCAAAAAGTTTGACATCTTCAAAAATTTACAACTCCATTATTTATGAACCTAAAGGAAAAATTGTGTTCTGGATGCTTATAAGATTTACAAAACCTTTTCTCAAGATATTGATTACATGCAAATTGCATAAGAATTTTTTCTATCACCAAAAACTGATGATAAGAATGCTGTGACAAGTTCAAACTTGGTAAGGTATTACCTTTTAAATACCTTAACTAAGTTCATTGGCGTTTTTTGTATGCCATTTCTTCCCATTATGGCGGGTGTTTAAAAATTTAAAAAATTCACAACTCGATTATTTATGAAACTAGAGGAAAAACTAAAACTGTTCTGGAATGTTTACAGCATTTCGTAAAATTTTCCGCTGTAAAATTTGTTTGTACCTCAAACTGTTTTCGAGATATTTAGTACATGTAAATCCTATGAGAATAAATTAATGATATTTCAGTTGTCACAAAATGTACCTATATTTTCTAACTGAGCCAGCCCCCCCCCACCCCCCCCCCCCCCCACCCCCCCCCCCCCCCACCCCCCCCCCCCCCCACCCCCCCCCCCCCCCACCCCCCCCCCCCCCCACCCCCCCCCCAGCCTGTAAAACTGTAGGATAGTAACTGTTCTTTGTTTAAAGTTTTAATTATTGATAGGAGGATGAATTTATACAATAAAAACAAATTTTATTTAGGCATTTGCCTATTTTCTATAATGTTTACCAAAACATTAGCTTTCCAACCCAGTGGCATAAAGAATAATTATTCCAAAATCACTGATCTGATTTGTTACACTTATAACTCACAATGAAATTTATAAAATACCCATACTAGGTTAATCCAGTAGAAAGCTCACAACACTGCACATCTATGACATCGGTGATTCATCCCAATTGATATTTCATATCACGTGGTTTACATTTGATGGTTTTCTAGAATTGTAGATATGTTACCTAACACTAGTGAGAAATAACCATGTGATTTGCTGGACATGGCCGTGTTGTCTTTATTGTTAGCGCTATTTTTCCCTTTTCTTTGGAGCTATTAGGTTACTCCAGTATGGAAGAATTCTTTTATATCCAAACAACTATTTTATCATGTTAAGGTGGAGACTAGACTTGAGGAAATATTATGCAAACAACTAGGTCTAAAATGTTTCTAAATTATTCGTACCTTTCTTACCCAGAAGGAAGTTTTGAAGTGATTATCATGGTTGGTATTAAACTAGCAGTCTCAGAGACAGAATCTCTTTTAAAATCATATTGCTTTTTGGAGCAAAATTTGAAGACCCAAGGGAGTATATGGCTTGTGAGGGGCAACGGTTTGATTACATATTCTTCTATCACTTTTTTGGAGTAGAAAATTCTTAGTTTTTTACCTCTTACACTTTGTAATGTGGAATAAAAAAGTCAATATTTTAATTTTTGCTATTCCCTATTCCAAACACAAAAAAATATGGTAGCTGTTACACCATTGTGTTAATTGGGTCCATAACCTACATGTAATTTTAAAAAATGTTCTAAATAATTTGCTTAAAATCAGATTAGTGTAATCTGTAACCAAAATTTTATAAAAGCAATTGGCTTAGGATAACTGTAATTTTTCTGAAAGATCAATAGAAACTGGTTATTTTACTAGATCACCCTTCCAACGAACAGACAGCTTGTATGTTCTCAGGTTAGTTTGGTGTGATTTAGGATTAACAACTAAAAAAACTAACTAACTCACTACAGACCTTTAAGCAAATTGTGGAATATCTAAGATAAATCCATCAATGTCACATATTAAATTTTTGCCTATATAGAAATGAAAGTATTCATCTAAACAAGTCCATAGTGTTATCTGTTCTCGACTATTATTGCTCCTCCCACCTGAAAAAACATTGGTAACGTGTCAGCGATATCCCCATAGAAAGGACATGCATCATCAATCCGAACTCCAATGTTTTTTTGGCCTATTCATAAAGCCCATTGGTTTCATTGCATTTTCAAGCTCTAATTCATCATTAAGATATTTCTTTAAGTGGTAATAAGGCTTCTCTTTGTACACTCAATACACCAGAATGTCAAAGGACAGATAATTGCAACAAACCATCATTGAAACCTCCATATTTATTGCGTATCCAGAAGTGAATGTTTAATGGACAATTTCTGAGCCCATATCTCAATTCAATCTGGATTTCTCCCCTTTGATAGTAATATGCCTTCTTTTACACTCAATCAACAAATGGGCATAGGACAAATATGTAATCGCTGCTATAGTAAAAAAGAGAATTGTTTAATGCAAAGATTTTCGAAACGCCTTGAGCTCAATCCATTCAATGAATACCATCTTGGTAAAGAGGTTAGGCACTTTTACTCACATGTTTTCACCTTGACAATCCTTGAAAATTTCCATGTAGATTAGAACAGGCAAACATCATCTAACTCAAGTCTTCTTTAATGCTATATATGTAAGTTGCTTTCCTATAAAATTCCCATAGTCTAGCCTCAATTTGGTTTCTCTAGATATCCGCCATGAATTTCTCAACAATCAGATGTTAGGGACATGCACTATCAATATGAAACTCCAAACGTTGCCTATATACAAATGATTGCTTTCGACGTAGCAAAATTTTCACAAGTTTAATACCTCAATTATTGTTTGAGATAGCATATTGAAACAGACAGTGCAGAAGTGATTATTTTTCCATCCTCTAAAATGAAGGGCATCACTTCATGCTCAAGTGCCCGGATTACCAAAACTAACAAGGTTAAAAAAATTGGCCTGTCAAAAACAACATTACATGTCCTGTATTTTTTTACAAGGACAATAGATTGAACAAGAATAACAACAGAAACAATTTCGAGCAAATAAAATGATTAATAACGAGTAAAATTAAACAGTCTGTAAAAATTCCCAGCTTAATTTTTTAAGCTACTTAAAAAAAAACCTTTTTATTGTTAGTAAAGTTACACAACTAATTTAACATGGACATGCATAACCACATACTGAACCAATAGCAACTATCGTAACTTGGAATTACTGTATTTCCTTAAAAATCAGGTTTATAAATAAGCAATTCAAAATTAGTGATGATCACATCTCTAAACCCAACGTGATTTGGTCTTTTTTTATATTATAATAATTCAAAACAGAAAGATAAATTAAATATAATTAATAATTATAAATTGGTTACTTACAATCCCTTGCAGTGCCAAGGCACGCAAAATATTGGTTCCTACCCAACTGATTTATAAACTGTATATTCTTTCTAATACAACCGTGAAGCCTAATTATGGCAAATTACAGTTGTATATTTCGAAATGAACGCTCTAACCATTATAATATTGTTATCATAATTTTTATATTTCAAGATGGATGCACACTGTTAATCAATATCCGCACATTTTTTGATGAAATATCTTTAGTTATTCAACATGGTAGAAACATCTTATGCTTTGAGTCAGATACGTAAGAACCATTTTAGAACAATAATTAATTCTACATTACGTATGTTGCTGAACCAACTAAGTGCTTTACAATTTGGAATTATGGATTTAATTATTTATTTTAAAGCACATGATAGAAATGCATGTTTATATTTATTTGTATTATTATATAAATTTACAGTGGCTTGGTAGGCAACCAACACAACACAAAAAATTGAGAATCTTAAGAACACGGTTGAAAAAACCAGTTTTTTTTATGTTTCTTCTATTCGCTCAGATTTTATGTATTCCAAATTTGAGTAATCTCTGAGCTAATTTGCTGCATAAAACAACTTCAGTTTGGTCCTAAATAGATTTAAATCAGCTTTTCTAATATACCACAACAAATTAATGCAAAATAAAAACACAACTAGTATTGTTGCAATTATGAATTGTATTTCCCTCAAAATCGACAAAAGCGATAAGTAAGTATGTTTTAGAAATCTCCATTTAGAACGCCAAACAGGCTTTACCCTGAGGGGCCATCTCCACTGACGTTTTTTTGTTGTCCGATCCGATTTTTTCCACGCATACACTTCCCCTATGTTTTATCATCTACGTTTCTTTTGGTAATTCCCTGAACTAATACTACCTGGATCAAGCTATCAAATTCAAGTTTGGTATAATTAGCATATGTTTCTTGTTTCATTCCTAAATATTGTTCACAGAACTGCTTCCATTGTGGAAGATGATGTTAAATAATGGAATGAGTGTCAAAGTGAGGAAACATGAAATAAAAAGAAGTCTTACACGGCGGAAGACTCTTGGATAGACCGGTTTGTCCCCTTGGGTAGGTCCAATCAGCAAGGTTAGGGTTAGTTAGATCATGTGTCAATTTGACTCTGGGCATTATGCATTACAGCATCTAACGATTCAACCTTATTCCTTTTCTACTAACAATTTATTTAATATCCTTGGTATTAAAAGGTAAGTATAGATGTAATAGTTTTGTCAGAAAATACAGTTGTTGAGAGAGTCACCTCACTGTACTCTCCTGGCCTGAATATGCAAACTGAAAACTGAACTCACGAAGTTTCGTCTAATGTTTGTTTGAAACGGTATAATAGCTACAGATAATCTTTGGATGTTTATAAAGTTTGGTTGAATGATTGGCAAATACGTTCTACAGTAAAATTAGTATACACCATTTCTCGATTTTGGGAACAAGCTTAAACAATCAATCCACTACTACTCATGATTATGTAAAAGAGGGCCAAAGTTTTTCTACAACCAATATTAATTTGGGGTATAATGTACGTTTATAACATTTAGTTGAAGATTGACCAACAAAGTTGTAGAAAATGTATAAACTAGAAACAACTTAACCACTCATAATACCAAAACCTCCCCCGAAAAGCCCCCTTAACGACATTATTGAAGTTTTACATCTTGTTTTTCCCCCCCGTGTGTTCACCTACGGTATTGGTTGTTTGTTGTTAATGTCAGCAGTTTGATGCATTAAGATATTTATATACTGTGGTAAAAATATTAATAATAATATATGGCCAAGAATGTTTGTTGTCGGCATGAAAAATATGTGAGTATTCAGTCGCTGCTGAGAAATACAGTTTCATATTGGGCTGTATAAAAATACCTCCGTACCATCAGTGTGAACTCTGGCAGCCATGTTCCGTACTGCACCACACTGATTGGTAACCAAAAAGAACTTCTCTCAAGATATTTACTAATACATAACAGTTTAAAAATTCTAGAGGCTATATAAACTTATGTGTTGTTTCTGATAAAACATGAAGAAAAACAAACTTTGAAGACAGGAAGATAGAATTGCAAGTATACACAGTTAAAAGATTGTTCACAATATCCGCCCATGCGCTGTGCCGCATCTTACCTTTTACCTCCATTCTAACCTGAAAAGGGATAAGCACTGAAGAACCCACACAATGTGCAAATCAGTGAAATTTCTCGGTTCTCATTCTCAGATTACGGTTTACAATGACTTGACAACAACGAGAAAGTACTACTCACAAATGAAATCGCCTCTTGGCCATCAATATTGTATGCACCTTAGACCTAAATTCAAACTCAGACTTTGTTTAACGCTCTGACCTTTTCCTTCTCTTTGGCTTCGGATTCAATTAAATAAGGTTTAACACTTACATTGCTATCCTTGCCTGAGTAATAAGTATCTAGGCTTATTATGTAAGTATTTCACAACAGAGTAAAATAAATAATAGATAGGACAATAGAGTATTAATTTGTTTCATTCCGATCTTTTTAGAAACTACTACTTTTAGTTTCCTGTGTCCTTATCTAAAAATCTGTAATTGTCCACACATTAAAAACAGTTCACTTTACTTAAAATAAAGATTCAAGTTTGATCTAGTAATATACTTAGAATTAAAGCTAATAATGCAAACAACATTTAACTACTTATCTAAGAGAAAGGACGACTGGCAGTCGCTATAGACTAGCGTAACCACTAGTTAAGCTGACCAGATTGCCATTAACTTCTTAATGTTGAGTATTTCATTTCCACACCAACGCCATAGGCGGGGTCCTAATATGTGGTCAAGTAAATTTGGTATTTCAGTTTACAGCATTTCAGTTGTCTGAAGTGTTGATTTTTGAGTTAACCGCGGAGATGGGGTGCACAAGTAACATGAATCACAAGACAACACTAAATGTCTAGAAGAGAATCCAAAAACTCCTTTATGTGTAGTTGCCTATTGGTATTTGTGGGGCAGAATACCATGAAACTATAAAAAAAACTTCTAATATCTTTCAAAAAAACGTATTAGCATGTATAGGATTTTACATTTTATATTTATTTACATTTTATAATAACATTTAATTATATAGGCACTAAAACGTTGCTTTGATTGTTATATTTGTTTAAAAGATGAACAATAGTTACATAATTACCTTTAAAATACAGCTCCACTCGTGGAATAAACCGCTTAACGTTATAATCAGTATATTTACAAATCCCTCTGCATCACAAATAAGAGGGCACTAATACCATTTTCCCACCATGTTTTTTTTAACATGTGCATCGAACAACAAAATACACAAGGAAAATAAACAAATCCAGCAACAATAGTTGTATAATGGTTTAACTTTTTCAATTGTCAAAAGGGTGACATAAAATGAAATGGCTGTGCCATTTTAAAAATGAGTTTTTGTCAGAAAAAACTCAGCGCCAACAGGTTCCTTCGACTGATTGCAGTCAGAACATAAAAATCCAAATCAAATATCTTTTTATTGGGCTAGGTAGCCAATGGAAAAAAATGTAAGCAAATGTGGTGCATCTATTTTTTTTTAATTTTAAAGCAAACAACCGCCACAGTGAAGGTGACCCTAGTTAAACATACAGTAATTTTTCAAAAATCGCGCACTTCCACCACATTCATCTCATGCCCAATTTTCCATTTCCTCCTTCCCCCCATTTTTTTATTTTTGTCATGTCTTCCAAGTGTTGCGATTAGCCAGTATCCGAACTGCCATAAACCTCTCTTTCAGTAACTATAAACATGGATATGGAGGACGCCTTAGGATAAGCGCTTTAAAATGAGCCTTTCAAAGCCTTCAGGCGATTGAGGAACATTTTATTGAAGTTTGGGCAATTTTTGTTTGCGCATGGACAACGAACCTCCTCTCCCTGCCTGGCGAGTGGCAAGATAGAACGAAACTTCCTCTATTTAATGACTTTAGAGTTTCGGTGTATGATATCTCTGCCTCTTGTCATTGTGTCGGGCCACAGTAGTCGATGAATACATTTTAGGACATACAAAATAAGAAATTGTCTCCACAAATTGATCGGGACTCCGCAGAGTCAACAGCTTCCTTCCATGTTTCTTTGAATCTTAACGGTGGCTATTATGCGAATCGGCTTCTGCTCCTCAGCGTATTTGAGACTGCTCTGAAGAATTGGGTAGTTTGCTTCTGGCTCCCCACAGCAACCAAAACTGTGGGAGGTGAGGTGGGAGTAAGCTTAAGTGCCTTTTATATACGCCCGTTACTCAGATAACCTGAAATAAGGCCAGTAATGTCGCAACGAAGACCTCAAAACATAAATGCCCGAGGACAAGCTTACAAGCATATCATGATCAATGATTATAGTTCCAAGTCAATCCTCGAGCCACAGGGAATATTTTTCGAGGAGATTCGTGAACAGTAGACTTTCCTCTAGAAAAGAGAGTGGTCCAAATTGAACACAACTGGCCCGTCATTTGGAGGTTTCCTGTATCGCTAACCACAAAACCTACACAAAACTTTCTATTGACCACATTGACTACAGCACAAGTATGCCCCTTGAGCGCTCACTAGTCTTATTAGAATAGGTTTATGTAACACCTTCAGTTATTAGATTAGCAGTGGAATCCGTACATTAATTTTGTAAATATAACTTTTATGCCTGCTCATAAACTAATGCTTGCTTTCCCAGATCAACACCTTTTAGTATTCTGATATTAAAAATTCAACCACAAGACTATAAAATGAACCACACTCTCAAACTTAAAAAACAAACACCCCCCCCCCCCCCCACCCCCCCCCCCCCCCACCCCCCCCCCCCCCCACCCCCCCCCCCCCCCACCCCCCCCCCCCCCCACCCCCCCCCCCCCCCACCAATCTAACCAAACTAGTATATTTTACGGAAATAATATATGTTACTCACTGTTTCCCATAAAATAATAAATAAAATCATTTTTTGCTACTATTTACATACATTGTTGGGTCATGGTCAAAGAAACTCCGCCAATCAATAAACACAGGATAACCCATATCTTAGAAAGTTAACACAATATAGCCATAATGTCTCTTCAGTTACAATATAGTTTTGTAGAAGCCTTGAGTTATTTTTACTGACTATGTAATTTACCTAACTATTCCATTCAAACTGAACACTTTCTGAAAATTTTTTAACGTAATAAACTGTCACTAACTTTCCAATGTCATTAATTTTAAAGAGGAATACATTTATTTTTTACAATTCAGTAAGATTTTCTCCCTCTTAGATCTAAAATATGTATTCACAATATGTGAATATCTTAGGACAGTTCTTTCTGCCTAAGTAGGAAATCAATTTTGGCGTCGCCACAAAGCCCCTCAAGTTGTATATCCTATAATTTAATAGTGACATCTTGCCACTTCCATTTCATGTTGCACTTTCAGACGCTTGTAACAATAGAAGAGTAATTACTAAAACAGTGAATTATTTAAAAATATAATATGTACTATTTTTAATGTTAAAACTATAAGTGTTAATCCTCAAACACAATTAAAGAGAATTTGAAATAGCATAGTATTTGTACTAAATTACATTACTGAACAAATAAAAACAAACATTTATTTACCAATGGAAATAAAATTGTTGTTTCAGGCTTATAGAAATATACTTAACTTTTTATTCACTTTAAAGTGGTGATTTTTAGTGAGCTGAAACAATATTGGCTCAACATTATTCAAACTTAGGAAATTGAAATATCCTTTTTAAACTCCCTGAGTAAAAAGTAGTTCTGTAAAAATGTTTAATCTAATGTTTATGTATGTATGTGACTAAATATACCATTTGATTTTTACTAATTTTATGTATGAGTATAGTTGTTAAATATCAATAATTAAACTATCGCTGAAGTCTCTCAATATGAAAAAATAATATAATGATTATTTGAGTGGAGGAAAAAAATATTGAAATAATAGTTTTGAACTATGATAGAAACTCGGCCAAATATATATGCCAAACAATGTCTGTTCAATATTTGAATATATGCACAATTAAGGCGGCGGTTTCTGGAAGAAGGGCCCATAAGCTATTGTGTCACTGAGAAAAATCAAGGCTAAAAATTTATTGTTCAACCAATCTATTAAAATATTATTGTATTATGGGTGCGAATATTTTTTCTAACAATTTTAGTTTAATTTTTGATATAACGACAAACATTTTTAACAATAACATTTATTTTATTTTCTAAATATTAATACAAAATTGAATTCTATGTGCCCCTTTTCCAAAAACTGAAATATTAGTTGAAAAAACTAAGGTTATACAGGAATTACTCTTTATGTTTACGTAAAATAATCTACAAGACTTATCTATGTCTGAACAGTAGTAGCCTTTTTAATTTAGGGTACAGTCAATTCATTTACTGTATTCTTGAGGTAAGAACTTAGGGAGACTCCTCACATATTTCTCATTTGCTTCTGAAATAGGAGCTAAAAGTACTGGTGGACGATTTTTACTGTTTAATGGTTCTTTGTTCGTGGTTGAAAGGTACTTAAAGGAGAGTACATAGGGATAAATTCTCAGAGCTCAATAGGCTTCCTAAGGTGGTGTATTTCATGATAACGTACTTCATAATAATGTACTTTGTGTTTTTAGAAAAAAGTTTCTTTTAGGAAAAATGCAGTAAGAGCTGATTCCCAGTCCCTAATCAAGTTATTCCTGATTATCATTGCAAATGGGGAAGGATTAGCTCGAGATGCATAATCGCTTTGAGCCTTGATAGTACTGACCCTCGTTTATTATTTACTTTGATGCGCACAAGACCAAAGAGTTTCAGTTACATTGGCTAAAGGAATGTCCCCGAACCAATAATAAATGAGTAAATTCCAAATTGTGCACTTTAGCAAACCAAGCACAAAACTCAGCCACGGTGGTATTTCTGTTTTGACCACCCGTTGGCATGAAGACAATTATCATTGTCTGAAAAATTAGGCTTGCTTAGAATTTTTTGAAGGCATTCATTTATGAACGAAACAACAGAACTTCTATTTTTTCCAGCATGGGTTTCCACGTGACAGTAGAAAAACGGTGAATCACTATTGTGGACATGGAAACTGAACGGTACAGCCAAAAGCAGTATTGACATTGAGGCGAGGAATTGGATAATTTTTATCATAGTCAAACTCAACATATTGGGTCAGTTTCCTCCTTTTTTACCACTGAAGTTGTCATTTTTAACGATTGACGCCTAGCAAACTTTTCTTTTATGTATTTGAAAGGCTGACTTGCAGTTGTCATTAGGTTTCCAAGATAGCTTTTCATTTATTTGTGCACAAAAATTGCAAACATCATTGGTTTTAGGTCTTTGAAATTCATGCCTAAACTTTTATTTAAATGGTTTGAAATAATTTACGTAACATAATCAGACATGTACTTGTATTTTCCGTATCAAAATCTTTGAATTTAGCAATCAGTATTTTTACATTGTGATCTGGATTATCAAAGAACTTAAAAGTGGTTTTATATATTTATGGTGACTTGAACTACTAAGTATGGATGCTAAAGGTTCGTTCATTCATTAAATCCAAAATATCAGCCTTCATTTGTGGGTCTGTTATTATTAGAGCCTCGTCTTTCTTGAAACCCTACTCCTTCGTGATCTTTGACTGAATTACCCTCAGTCTTTTTTTGGAAACATTAAACAGCGAAATTATAAATTTCTGGCATACTTTTGGCTAACTCCATCAATTTTGATGTTATAAGCATATGTTTATCAACTTTAAGCCCAACTTTTTTGTTAGATAAAACTTGAACGTTTTCTGATTTACTCGTAAAAGAAGACAAAAATGAGTCTTGAAGAGATTTTTTGAGGAAGAAAGAATCAAACCTATTACATTGGTCCTGAAAAGAAAATTATTCAAAGCATTTGTCCTTACAGAATGCAATCAAAACTGTTTTGAATCAATTAAATTACCAGAAGTGTTTTTTTTTGTTCACACCACACTTTCTTTCATTTTCTTTACTAGACATTTTAAACTTTCATCACTATGAACAATTATTCTCTTCTCCTTTAACCCTGTCACTACACATATGTTCCAGCAACAACAAAAATCTAGACAGTGTTGCCAATGTTAGGGGTGATATTGTTCATGCCACTTAATTTTGGTATTTTCACTTTACTGTGTAGGTATCTCAACCAGCTGTAGCACTCAAGTTTTGTATTGTTCCCATTTTGTTTTTTCCCATGCAGTTACACTCTTGAGATTAATCTGTGTGTTTACATTTACTGACTGTAGGAACAGTTTTATTAGTTATTTTCTTTTTAAAATACCTACAAATTCCTTTACAATATGTACAGTAATCAGTTTTTGTGACTTAATTAAAGCATTGTTCTTATAAGTTTTGTAACATTTTTGTGCTGGGACACAGGTGTCCCAGTAGTAAGTATTTCAGTGAGGACGTATATGTCTCAGCAGTAGTGTAGGTATGGCTAGAAAGTCTACACAACAACAGCGTAAAGGAGCATAAAGATATGGGAAAGGTACGAATATGCCAGTGGTTACTACTATGTTGAATGTTTATGCTGGCAAAGATAACAGTGACGATTCTTCGGGTGAAAGAGTTGTAGGGAAACTCTCCTTAACTGTTTGAGGTGTTTAAATTACTGTGTAAAATAGATCATCCAAGTGTTGCTAATTGCATTAGAAACAGGTTAAATGTTCTCAAGTTTTTAAAAACACTTGCAAAGTATGAAAGTCATTTTGTTGCAATGAAGGGGTGGTTGGAGTAACATGAAAGGGTTTCAAACAATTTGTCGTTTTGAGCGATTGTCACACCAACAGTCAATCTACAGTAAAGAGTATGCAACAAAGTGGTGAAATAAGGAAGTAGTCTAACTATGCCCAGAACAACAAGAATGATGTTGGTGCCATCATTTTGTATGATGAAATTATGGGAGGTGTAGACATTTCAGACCAAAAGGTGAGTGTTTATTACATTTATAAAACATTTTTTAAACTGGTGGGGGAAAGGTTTTATAAGCTTCTCCTAACTGCTGTAGTCAATGCCTGGATTTCATATAATGTTGTTCAAAATAGGAAGCAATCGCTTCTATCATTCATGGCACTACTCGCTGAACAACTCCTTGCCGAAGGTTTCAAAAATCCGCCTATAAACAGGAAGTTAAGTATTGGAAGAATATCAAAAAGAATCAAAACCCTTGTCAACTTGGGCACTCATCTGCCTGTTGAATGCAAAACAAGGAGAAGGTGCAAACTGTGCTGATGAAAATAAAACCCCAAAACAATGTGCCCGGAGTGAAATTTTTTTCCCCACTCTGTAAAAACTGTTTTGCCAAGTACCACATTAAGAAAGAAGAGTTTGTATCTAATTTTAAGCGATTTTATTTAAAATTGTAATCAACATGGTTTAGAATGACAGATTTGATCAATAAAAAAAATGTAAAAATCAAAATAAAAATTATAAAAAATTGTTTCGATGACCATTTAACCCAATTTAATTTAAAAGTTTTAAAAATCAATAGTGAAAGGGTTAAAGGCGCATCGATTTTAAATAATCGTTAGTTACTTAAAAATTAGGCCCACAGTCAAGAATAAAACAAGCTCATGCAGTGTAGCCCAACAACCAGCCACCTGATTAGCAAAAACGTCTGTGCAAATGTTTATAAAAAAGTCGCTCTCGGCCTATAAAGATATCCTAGTAAAACTTTCTGTAAATATTCATAACAACATGGATCTTTTAAAACTATTTCTGTAAAAAGGGCACATAGTCCCATAAGCCCTTCTTCTGGAAACCGTCTGAATTTGTGGTTAAAAAGTGAACCAGGGATTGAAAAGCAAAGGGAATATTCTCCCTACATTCAATCACAACTTTTCTTAATTATCTAATTGTACATTCTTGAAGCTCTTGTCTTATTGGAAATTATCTATTAATTTAAACAAACTCTCCAATAATATAAAGTTTAATTTTTGTGAGGTCTTTCGTACTCAATGAGTACATCTTCGGACTCACACAACTGAATAAAAGTAAGATGTACTCATTGAGTACGAAAGGCCTCACAAAAATTAAACTTTATATTATTGGAGAGTTTGTTAAAATTAATATTTAATTGTAATTTTAAAGAATTTAAAAAACGACCAAAATGATTTTTCTTTATTTGAATTATAATTTCCTCTACTATCACGCAGTGCTACAAAGTAGCTGTTATTAACATATTAGATTTACATTAATTTTTTTGAAAATTACCTAAAGGGGTATTGCCATCATGTACCTAACATAAATTTGTGCTGGTAAAAAAAGTCTCCTGCATATTTGTTAAGTCCTTAACACTAACTTATTGATATTATTGGTATTGAGAGACAGGTGCACAAAGATCCATATAGGTCTTATATTATTATTTTCTTTTTAAGACTTACTAAAGCATCTCAACTTTCCTAACAATCTGTATCATCCTTTTCATTCCTGATACTCCAAATCTGATTAAGTCCCAAGACAGATTTCACATAACTAAAAGAATTAGTTGAAAAATTAAATTTAGTTTTTAACTGGCTTAACCCTAACATGACCAGATGTAGTGTCTGGTGTAAACTAATACTAATTATTACACAGTGGATCTTGTATTGGTCTCCATAAGGTCAATGATATCAAAATTGTATTGGATGTCTGTTGTCTGAACAATTGAAAGCAATGAAATTTGAATAACTTTTGAACTCAATTTGACTTTCACAAAAACTAATTTTTTGTTTAGTTGATTGACAATTTGAGATGTAAAGATCACATCAATACATTAAGTTCAGTTTGTATGGTAACTGAACTTGATTAATTGAAGATCTACAACTGTTTATTTGGGATATTTGGAATCTGTAATGTAGATGATTTTTTTATTGTTGCAGCTATCTGTTCATTGAAGAGTTTTTTACACAGAAGAAAAAAATTAATTCTAGAAACTGTAGTGTCAGATTTAATCTTTTATCTAGAGCTCATTTTCCAAATTCTAAAATTTCCTCACTGAGGACTTTTAATATAATGGAAGTTTTGATTTTAACATAAACTAGCGGACCCGGCGCGCTTCGCTGCGCATTTCAATAAGTTTCCCGCGGCTTCGCACGCAATTTCCCGTTGAAAACAGTACACTATATTCACTTATTCATTTTCTATCACATTCTAAAACATTGCTGAGATAATTTGATAGTCGTTCCTTCGTGAGCTTCTTGGGCGCATTATGAAGGTATTGTACCACATTCCTGATACTTCTGTCAAAAAAAAAAACAACTAAGGTTGATTTTATAACATTCTTTATATTTGTAACCAACGTAAGATAGTAATTATGATATCTGCATTGCTCTTCTGATCAAGCATGAGCATGGTTTATATTAAATAAATATTGCAGTTAAAGGTGAATTTTTACGTCAAATTTGAATTGTATTATCTGGATAGTAAAGTCTATGTTTAACAGTGATTGCAGAAACAGTTTTAAACAAAATTTGTCGTTTCTCTTAAGCTTTACTCTATGCTTTAAAACTATAAGTGTAGTAATTAAAATTATATATAAATATATTTTTTGTCGCATTATATATGTTTACAAAGAACAGCTGATTTAAAAATTTGAAAAGACTCTTTCACTTAATAACATATGTTTGCTGCAATGCATTTCTTACGGGTATTTCTGTAACCAGTGGGGCGGAATCCTGAATCGGGAAAGGGATAAAAAAGTATCCTATAACCTTCTACAGATCAAGACGAACAAATTAAAAAAAAAAAATAGGCGAATCCGTCCAGCCGTTTGTGAGTGATGCTGTTACACACGAAACAGTTTCATTTTTATATATATAAGATTGTAAATAGTGTAATCTAAACCTTTTTATTTCCCATCACAATGTCCATGCCATATATTAAATAGGATGGCCCACTTTAAAACCTCTTCTGTTAAAAAAATTGCATGGAAAGAATTTAAATATTAAGGAATTCCAAAAATTATGAAAGAAAGAATACTTGAAACTGATATTTATAAATTTGATCATTTCATTTCAAATTCACAAAAATATATCAGTTCATAATGTATTAATATATTTTATGCAGTTTTCATTAATAGCATTTAAATTATTATTTACAGTAATTGTATTCAGCATTGCATATTACACATTTCAATGAGCTTTGTTACATTGTAATGTTCTCTTGACCTAATAAATAATTCTAGTTTCTGAAAATTCTACCCCAGTTAACTAACGTGCATTGTATTGGGTAATGGAGAGAAAGTAAGGCAGCACATACAAAAAGACCTATTACGATAGACTCACGGTCAGGCAATCGACCTTTCGAGTTCTGGCCAGGCTGCAAACGAAATAGCAGTGCATTGTAATAAATGAGTCAGGACACAACACCCGTGGCCGGGCGTTAACCCATCCTAGTTCTGGCCAGTCTGCAAACGGAGTAGCAGAGTATTGTAATAAATAAGTCAGGGCACAGGACGTCTGACCGGGCGATTACCCGTCAGAGTTCTGTCCAGGCTACAAACGAAAATAGCAGAGTATTGTAATAAATAAGTCAGGGCACAGGACGCCTGACCGGGCGATTGCCCGTCAGAGATCTGTCCAGACTGTAAACGAAATAGCAGAGTATTGTAATAAATGAGTCAGAGCACAGGACGCCTGACCGGGCGATTACCCGTCAGAGATCTGTCCAGGCTGCAAACGAAGTAGCAGAGTATTGTAATAAATAAGTCAGGGCACAGGACGTCTGACCGGGCGATTACCCGTCAGAGTTCTGTCCAGGCTACAAACGAAGTAGCAGAGTATTGTAATAAATAAGTCAGGGCACAGGACGTCTGACCGGGCGATTACCCGTCAGAGTTCTGTCCAGGCTACAAACGAAGTAGCAGAGTATTGTAATAAATAAGTCAGGGCACAGGACGCCTGACCGGGCGATTACCCGTCAGAGGTCTGTCCAGGCTGCAAACTAAGTAGCAGAATATTGTAATAAATGAGTCAGGGCACGAGAACCCTAGCCGAGCATTAGCCCGTCCGAGGGCTATAAACGCCCCTGGGTTTGTCAGAGTATTATCTACTGGAGTCCGATGCTCGGACCAAGTGTTCGGCCGTAAAAATGGTAGTGCATATCACTTTATTCTAGTATCAAACTCAATCATTAATGTATTGTGTACTGTGAAACAGTCAATCGGTCCGTTATCTATGGCAAATAGCAATCATGCACATATTTTACGTGAATGTCACTTTTTAATATTCTGATCATATATTTTAGAATTTTCCTTACTTATACATTTGAATCTCAAAACAATTTACACATTAATAGACAAATACATTTTCTTTAATAAACGCTTGTAGTTTTTAACCTTAGACCACGATCATGTGTTTGTATAAAATTGTTTCTTAATAAATTTAGAATGTTTCTAAAAAACATTTATTCCAATATTTTCTATGAACTTATATTTTAAACAGAGTAAAAGTGTTTGAATTCAAAGCAATTGTGTAGAAAAACGACCTCTTAAACTTGGAAACACAAAACTGTCTGGGTATTTACTCAAGCTGTGTACATGAACACCTCTGGTGCTATACATCACAGGGGGACCAGTTCCAGTTCTAGACAAGACTTTACCCTAGCACTACTCTCTGCAGCGGGGTCCTATACATGTGCATAACCTGAAAATAGGGGGTGGCTGTAGTGCATATTAATTGTGAGTGGTTTACCATTAATTCCTCTCAGGTAATATACCCCCTCAGTGACTATACCAAAACTCCTGCTGTTTCTAACATTACTAACATTGATGTTATAACAAACTATTAGGTATACATACAATGTAGTTATTTAGAAGCACAGTCAATAAAACACTGTTGGATCCTGCAACTAACTATTTAATTAAATGGTACAGTTCTTTATTAGTTTTGTACATACAATATATGAATCATGTCATAACATATACACAATGTAATTTGTAAAACAAATCAAGAACTAAAATACATAGTAAAAAATACAACAAATGTGTTAGTTTTGGATAATACAAAAACATATAATGCTAAAAATGCCATATTATTAGTGATTACAGTAAATTAACCTAATATTGGCTAAACGTGCTAGATCAGAAGCGGCACATAAACTAAACATAACAATAAATGAACTTATTATTTAAGAATAGATAATACTCATATATCTTGACAATAATTACCAAGGAAAAACGCTTTCCAGATATGTTATAATCACAAGGTTATTTGATTGTCTAACTATTTGGGTATAGGTCGGGAGAACTGAACAACCACTTACAAAACAGGTTTGTTCCGGAATCATCTTTTGAATAATACATTAAAGTTCCTTACTGCTCTACCTCCTAAAGTTAGAGCTGAGACAAATCCCTTGGGCTCTTGCTAGAATCATAGGTGTATCCAGGGGGAATTGATACAAATTTCAAGGTATATTTTGATTTGCGTTAAATTGAAAGTATACTCGTAGTCAAACAGTGTATTATAGTTTAGTTTTGCTTGAATTTGTATTGGTATTTTTATAACAGGTGACATAAAGTAAAAAACTCGTTCGTAATTTTTCGGATTGACTTGACACTGCGACCCGTGGGGTTTGACAAATATAATATATACTTTACTTCCCGAGCTTCGGGAAAAAGAGACGGCAAGCTATGGCTAAGACCGCTTGCCTACCGGTCATCTCTTTGCACGCCTAATCTGTAATATTCTTAACGTAGTTCTCATCACATTCGTTGTTTAGTTAGTTTTGCTTATGCTGGTCATATATTAGTGATTTTTGTTATTAATGAATACTGAAGTGGTAGTATTAACAAAAGAAAAGCACAAAAACTTTAGATTGCTGATTTTACTATTTAGAAATATTATAATTTTTAAAAGTGACTAAATTTTACTTGCTGTTATTATTACATTTCTCCGGTATTGTTTCAACCCAAATTGTGTAAAACGTATAGCCTACAAAGTTAGATGCTTATCAAAACGTGTTTTATACTTGACTTACCTATAAAAATAAAATAATGAACTTTCAAGGTTTTTGTGTTAAGTTCTGATTTATTTGAGGTTATGGAATAACCCATTTAATTTGTTTTATAACATGTTTTAATCAAATGTTTAAAAAAGCTGTAACTTCACAATCAACGTAAATAAATGTGGTAATTTAAATAATATCTGACATGACGTTTGTAATATTTTAGTGTTTTATTTTACACGCTATAACATGTTTTCTTTACATAATTTGAGTAATAAAATATAAATAAATAATAATAACAAAATATAAGGCTATAGTGATAGCGCTGCCCTCTTCACCCAAGTCTATGACTTGTCATATTGCTCCCCCAGTCTACCTATTTCGATAATCTAACAGTTAATGACAAGATAAGTCATCCAAAGTTAAAATCTGTCGCCATCTGAAACGTTTCGGTGATGGCAAACTAAAGAAACGGGAATAATATACGAGTAAATACATTACCGGTACTGAAACGTATCAAACATGTTATATCGATTAAACTCTGACAATAATAAAAATACCTAATAATTAAATGTAATTCGTCAAATAAGATAATATTACTAGACCATTAAAAAAACTCTCAGCAGCACGGTCTCTCTATATTTATATCGGCTCACAGAATTGTTATCACCTCACAACATTTCTGCCACACAATTCCTATGTAGATACGTAGTCTATCTATACCATTATATTAAAGCTATCACTAACGTGTCTAAAGATACATGACATGGCTCTGTCTGTATATATAAATGAGTCATAACATATAATATAAAGTGTATTGCTGATACCATCTGCGTGATGTTAAGAAATATGTTACATATTTTTGGAAATAAAATAAAATAATGAGCAGTATACAATAAATAAATTTAATAATGAATGATTGTTTACTGAAAATGAGAAAATTTCCATTTTTTATAAACAATTAAACTAAGAACAAAAGCGAAATACGTAGAGCGAAACAAAATGCAGTTATTACTGGAAATATATTTTAAATAATTTTTAATCATCGTTAAACATACAAGTAAAGTAGACGGCATTCTAGTGAATTTTAGCATTTTACAGCTGCTTTAATATTCATATGTAAGCTACCGTACTGATTTGAAAAGAAAACATTGTTTTTTTAAGAATACAAAAGTTTATTATTACAAAATATTATCAAATCAGTGTTTATAGCAACTGTGATCATTGTAGACTGTTGACTGCACAGTAGCGGTGGTGGGTCGACAGGACTAGCGACATCATTCAAGTCTACATATAATGCAATCATCGTAGAGATTGCAATCTGCGCAGATTTAGCAACTCTCCGATATCTGTGCGGCGATCACATATGGGATTGTAAAGTTAGTAATCGCAAGAACACGCCAATATATCTCTATGACATTTTTTATCAAATCTGCTCTATAATCGCGAGCGTCAAGTAGACTCATTTTTCATCAGTGGTTTTACGCATGGTGGCCAGCAGAAGGATAATAATTAAACAGCAAAAGAGCTTATTTTAATTCTAAAACCGATACTAGTAGAGCCTGCTCTATCGGTTCTAAATTAATCTCTGTTTTAAAAGCCACAGTGATTTTATTGATTTCAGCTTGTATTCAATCAGCTATATTAGAATAATAAACGTGTACTTTAACATAATTATACAGTTTGCACTGATCTAAATAAAGCTGTATTAGTTTGAAAATAAAACCTATGGAAAAGACGAAGTTCCTCATATTAAATTCCATCCAGAGTGATGATGAGTAGTAAGTAATAATTCTCTCCACATGTCTAAGCTGACAATCTCCGTTTTTAACATGGAACTAATGTCAAAACTAAAATATAGATAGAAAATTGTCTGAAATCCATAAATGTTTCAATAGAAATCTAGATATTAGTGTGTCAATGAAAATGATTTGTTCAAAATATCATTATTTGTTTTAATACTAACGGTTTATAATGCACATCCAATATAGAGCTTCTTATGGCCAAATCTACACTAAATATAAATTAGTTTGAACAGATCGTTATATTAGTTTTCTACTTGGATTTGATTTGGATACAATCGATCAAAACTTACCCTTGTGATCATATTCTCTTATAATGATTCAGTGTTATTGTACACTTCTAATTCTTTTGTATAGTCCACTATCCCAAAACCCCACAAATATGAAAAAAAAACACTTAAATAAGAACAATGTTAAAAATTACCTATCAATCTAAAACAACTTTTTACTCTATGATTTACATATGAAACATGATGAGATAACCATTCTTTTACAAATTATTGACAGCTGCTATCTTAAAACCAAGTTATGGAAAAATTAATAAGGAAACTAGTTGTTTGACAGTTTAAAAACGCGATTTACTAGTTGTTACCCGCGGCTTCGAAAGCATTTTTAAAAAGGAAGTCCGTAACCTAATTATTCAAAGCACTTTAATAGGTGTGTTAATAGAGTCGAGTATGATATTTTACAAACATGAGAAGGCATTCGATCTGGTACATATTATTTAGGTTGATGGACTAACTTGTATGAAGTTTTGCGCGTATAGGGGCAATTCTGGTTCAAATTAATTATATTCCCAATGTAACAGTTGAGTTTGTCTTGTTACCCCGATCAAGAAAATATTTACATAGGTCTCAAAAACCTGCGTTGGTTAAATTAACAACTTATTTCCCGATCTTCTGCTCAATTTTGGTCTAATATATTTTCAGTGACATAGTTGAGTTTGCCTCGTTGTTCCAGTAAGGAAATATATTTATACCTACTTAGGAATGAAAAGCCTACTTCGTTCAAATAGTGTCTACATTTTGAATTCACTTCTCTATCGGTTCTAAATTAATCTCTGTTTTTAAAAGCCACAGTGATTTTATTGATTTCAGCTTGTATTCAATCAGCACTTTAAATTCACTTCTAATGTATTTACGGTGCCACAGTTGAGTGCCTCATTGACTCGATCAAAAATATACGGGATGTTTGGTGAGAGGTTGGCACAATTCATGATGTGATAGTAGATAAAAAAGTTCGTATCACATTCGTCCTATCTCGCTTTGCTTAGTGTCTGTCTGTCCATACATGTTTTAAATTTAAAAAGTTCATCTCAGAACTCGTAGGAACAAATAACATGAAACTTGGAATTTATATTAAGCTAATAAAAGGAACAATAGCAAAAATAAAATACCTAATAAATACATAATATCACTTTCCATTTCAAAATGGTGGCATTTACAATATTTCAAACTTTAATATTTAAAACAATTTTAATTCTTTAATGTTGAAAGTATATTTTTAGGCTTGTCCTAATAGTTTATTATTTATTGGTCAAGGCATGTAAAATAAAATTTCATATGCATATTCATGTTTTAACTAATTTAAATCAGCAGCTGTTGAAATGCAAAGACCAATAAATAACAAACAATTAGGACGTGTATCTAAGAATATACTTTCCAAATGTAAAAAGCATAAACATTCATGAACTAAAATGTATTTAATTATTTTATTTCTCAACCGATTTTAACAAATGTGTTACTGTTAGCTTTGTAATAAAAATTTCAATAAATAATTACTTGATGGTTTTCGGGATATCAAAGTTTGAAAACTTTTGAATTCCACCATTTTAAAAATGGATAGTGATAATAGGTATTTAATGTTTGATATTTTCCCTTTAATTAGCTTAGCATAAATGTCAAATTTCATGTTATTTGCTCCAACGACTTCTGAGATATTACTTAAAAAACACACACACACACACACACACACACCACACACACACACACACACACACACACACACACACACACACACACACACACACACACACACACACACACACACGTGGACAGACAGACACTAAACAAGTGAGATAGGATGTTCGTATGAACTTTTTTGTTTGTTGTGTGTCTATTGTCACATGCTGAAGTTGTGCCAACCTCTCACGAAACACCCTGTATATACAGGGTGATCCACGAAGGTGTTCAGCAAATGTGTGAGCTAATTCTAAATGTAAAAATAATAGAAAAAGGTCTTTATAAACATGGGTCCAGAAATGTTTCCTTAGTGAGTTACAGCCTTGATTATGAATTATTCTAAGTGTCATTCTTAGGATTCATAATCAAGGGTTACAACTAGCGAAAGATTTTCTCCTGGATTTCAGCTCACTAAGTAAAACGATGTCTTCCTGAAATTCTGGTAAGATAGATTAAGATGCGAATTCGATGTTTCTTATGGTTTTAACCTGATAAATTAATTAAACATGTCCCAGAACTGTAAGTTAATTAGTTTTTTTTTTAGAAAACCCGTGTCAAATGCAAAAAATGTTATTTCACCAAGAAACAAATAAGGTTTCTTGACAAAACTTGCAGAAAATTTTATTTTTAACAAAACTGTATAAATTTAATAAAGTACTCAGAAAGCAAATAGATGTTTGATTAAATGAATTGTTATTCATAGGAAGTAAAATAGGAATTCAAAACGCTGTGATGCAACAAAACCTCATTAGAATTAGTATATTTCCCAACCATCCAATATAAATTCAAACTTTAAGTACAAAATTTTAGTTTTTAAGAGAGCTATTGATAGGTATGCATAATGAAGTCATATTTTGTTACTTAAAGTTTTTATGTTTCATGTGTTTGAAATATCCTAAATTTGAACTATTTCAAAAAATTGGAAATGTGCTGCAAATTGATAACTGTAACATTTGAATTTGCTAATGATTTTAATAAGGTAACAATAAAAAAACCGTGTTGATGGAAACCGTACAACTTTGAGATTTTAGACCACTCCGTATGCAAGAAATGAAATAAATTAAAATTATTTCAAAATGATAATTTAATAGAGTCCTTTAAAATAAGGTATGGCTCAACCTATCTTTGCATTTTTAAATCCTTCAAAAATGACCCTATGCCCCCAAGTGTCTTTTTGGGTGTTGAACATTATTTTCCTGAGTTCTTTAAGGTTGAAATATGATGTTTTTTTTGTCAAAATGAAGAAGATATGTTTCTTAGTTCAGCCACTATACAACGCGGACTGGTGGTTTGCCTCATCCTGCATAAAAGATTACATGATAACATTGATAATTATTCAGAAGACAAAATGTTTGCTGCTTACAGCTTGTGCAAGCGTACCTTTAAAGTGGTTGTGCTCACTTATGCATTGACGGATTTTGTTAAAACTAGTACTATTGGAATTGCAATAAAATTCATTCTCCAAATAGTTGGTTTTCTATTACATTTTTGATAACTGTACTGTTTGTTTTGTTATTTGACTTTAAAAAATTTTCACCAGACACCATTTGTTAAAATTAAAGAAAATATTTTTTTTAATTTTCACCCTACCTATTCAAACTTATGTGCCAAATTTGGTTTTTTTTAGCTTTACTAGTTTTTAGAGATAATAATTTGTTAATTAAAAAAATACAAAATGGTGGCCAGCGGCTAAAAAAAAAGTTGTTCCTCATTTTCAATCACACATTAAATCTGAAAATACATAGGCAGCCCAACCTTTTTGTTACACCCTGTATGGAGCTTAAGCTCATACAGTCATGTACAATATAAGATGGGCCAAAAAGTGTGCAATGTTAGGATATTTCCCCTTGAACGAACTTTAGAAAAAGGTTTTAAGTAAACATATACGATTTAAAACGCTGTATCCACTCATGTCATGGGATTTTAATTCTCATGTTGTTTTATGGGGTTGCTTTAGTTTTTTTTAAATAGGAACTAATATTTTTCCTTGAATTCAAATGAACGATCTCATCATTAAAGCAGAAGCAAGGGGGTATACAGGTAAAACTACAATGTTATGTTAACGACCTAGTGCTTATGGCCAGGGGGAGAAATAAAGGCACGTTGAAACGTCTCATTTAAGATAGCCTTAACTTTATAAGCAGCTGGTGTTATGGGGAGGGTCTGAGGATTAATCCATAAAACATTGATAATAACGTTCACCAGAAAAAGGAATCTTCAACTGGCTCAACCTGTTCTGGAAGATACTAGAATAAAATATTCTGAAGTAGTAATCTATGAGCAGTTCTAGACAAAAGGATCATATGGAATCTTTATATTGAAAATACCATATTCAAAGCAACAAAGTCTCTTGGTGCTTGTAAAAGACTCTAAGGATATAAATGGGAACTAAAATCCAGGATGATACGAGGATCTATGAAGATCTCTGAAAGCCTTTTGGTGGGTCCAGAGTTAGGCTGTGTAGTAGCCTTCTGCTACAGCAAAGTTCTAGTAAATGATTGGGAAGAAAGGATTACATCCGAAATTTGTAGAAAGGCTTCTAGAAAACAAAAATGTTATCTCTCTATATACAAAAACGATGGATAAGACTCCTAGATCAAAGCGAAGAAGATATATTATTACGGATGCTGACAGAACATGGCCTTCTTAGGAAACATCTGATGAAGGTCTAAGCTAGACTGAGTGTAGACTCTACGGAGTGGCAGAAGAATCAGCAAAGCATATATGGCTAAACTGTCCTGTCATTTGCAAAACCAGAAAAAAACCCTAAGAGCTTATTTCCTCAGCCCAACGGATATCAGAGAACATGAGCTCTCAAATCTTATAGGCTTTTTGTAAAAAAAGCCTCAGACTATGAGGGCCAAAAAATTTAAGTAAGGAAGGCGAAAAGGTCCTTTCAGGGCTACGTGTGGAGACTCTGGCTCTTTCCATGTTTCTTGTTGGAGTAAAACAAGGGTTATGTGGCATATAGAATGGCAATATGTTAATACAATAAATATACTTTTCTGTCAAAATTTATGCATTGCTCATTTATTTAAAGTTGTGCAATGGTTTATTTGGTCTTCTTGATATAAAATTGTTTGTTTCAGTGATTTCTAAATGAAATATTTTACGTTTATTGCTGTCTATGTTATAGTTACGATAGTAAAGTAAGAGAACATCTTTATAATTCAACAAAAATAGCTTCTTGTGCAACAATAAATATTTAGAAACAGAATAACTTCCAAGGTGTACTTTTATATTACTAGTACTTATGTAGCAGTTCAGATCTCCTGTAATTTATCAAAATGGAAAAGGAAACTTTGAAATGTGCTACTGTATTAGGTTTTACTTTAATTTTAGTTGTTTTAAAAATAATTTAAAGTTATACCAAAAGAAAACCCAAGTAGGAAAAAAGGTTAATTTCTTACATGTTTGATGTCTTACAAGAAAAACTCCTAGATTATATCCTAATTTTAAGATTATTTTTGTATACACAATAGGTAAATTTATTTTTTAATGCAAAATATTTTTAATGTCTCTATAACTTTAAACCATCTATAATTAACTTATTTTAGGATATTAATCATAAATATTGACATTTATAAGCATTTTTTCAGTAAGTAAGTAAGATAATTAATGGATAGTAAGTAAACCCAGAGAAAAGACAACGGTATTTTACTGGATTAAAATAGATGAAGATAGCTCCAAGGATTACCAAGGACCACACTCTAATATGAGATGTTAACTGGCTTGATGGAATCTAAGGGTTGGGCAGGTTATTACGGTGTAGGAGAACTGCTAAGTCTCTAACTGCTACGTTGTGATAAATAACAGAGCTAGCAGCCATATTTACTTTCACTAATGTTAAAGAGTGGTGGTTGTTCATGAGATACCAAATGCTATAGAACAGTGGCATGTGTAATGTAAGATCCCAATACTACTTTTGTAATGTTGTTAGATTTAGCAGGAGAGTTGCATGTATTTTAGTCTAAAATAATAATTTTTAATAAATTACCAGCGTTACTCCATCTGTTCTTCTACCTTGAAAAATGGGTACTAAGAAGATCTTTTTTTAACTAGAAACCAATTTTTGTTCCTGAGAAGGATATGGCTTATATCCTATACAACTGCAACCTAGAGTCTTTTGTACTGCTTGACGTATAAGTGCCCCTATTTAAGTTACAGACTAGAGGAAATCTGTTAATGTCTAGGGGTCTATTTCTTTCAAGCCCAAGGGTATCTCTTGCTGACACTTGAGATGGAATACTGCTAACCCTTTCTCTATATTGCCAGTTCTACAGACATCTTGTTAGTCAGTGCTAGTCTCCCAACATGTTTTCAGAGAGGTCACTGGCCTGTAAACATTCCCAAGAGAAGTATTGATTTGACTAGATATTTGTTTAGTGATAGGATCTAAGCCGTTTCACTGTTCCCAAATGGTCTATGAACAGCTTTGACTGACTGTAGCTTATTTCTCTTCTGGAACTAAGACCTCACAACTTGAGGTTCAGGACCTGGCCTCTTCTTTTCATTAAGTCCATTTTGTTTCCTTTTATACATACATTACCTAGTAACGATACTTATTCTACTTGATTGTATTTTGCCATTTCATTCACCCGTGAACACTTTTATTTCCTATTTCCACTTAGTGATAACTCTAATTTTAACCATATGGCCTGTCTTGTCATAACAAGTAAGCATTACTGGATAACTAAATAATCTTACCAGCATCTGACAACTGGCTATCACGTACTGACATAGCTCAGGGGAATAGTATCCTGCTTCTAACCTCAAGGAACCTGGATCAAATCCCACCCAAGGCAATATCTTTTTGCTTGAAAATTCAAAATGATTTAATTTCATTTTGAGAGTTTCATATCTATATCAAATATTATTTTATTGAGACTGACTGTGCAAGTGTGTTATTTTAAGTGACATTCTCAATATTTGCCTAGTTAATCATCCATGTTTTTAATTGTTTACTGACACAGCTGAAAGTGCATGTCTATATCCTTGTAACAGTTGTTCTAGTTTTCTGTGCATCGTTTTAATCTTTTATTGGTGCAAATCAAATTACTTTGTCTTACTTTGTGGACTTTGTCAAAATCATAAATTTTATATTTCTTTGTCTTGTCTTTTTAAATCTTTAAGTAATAAGTCACACATTTCTCGAACTTAGGTCGGATTTTGATTTCTCGCAGAATCTCGTCTTTCTGCGAGAAGTATCGTGATCTCTCCAGAAAACGAGAGTTGTCAACTTTTCGCGAGATCTCGCTAAGAACGATATTTTGACCAGTTCTGAGAACAACACAGTTAATGCCAAAGAGGACAGAATGAAGACTCGCAGTGGAAACGGAGTAGAACTACAAGGTGTTTCAAAAATTACAGAGAACCCTAAAGTCTGTGACATGTCATGTGGACATTGCAACCAACCAGTTGCAAATGATTTTGCAATGTTATGCGATGGATTTTGTCATTCTTCGTTCCATCCCGGTTGTGTTGATATAGATAATGACATTTTCGTTTTAATTAACGACAAACCTGTTTCTGACTACACTAAGTGGTTTTGCCACAAGTGTTTGACAAAGCTTGAAATGTTATTCAACTCTTCTATTAAACCTGACCAAGGCTGTGATTGGCCTAGTATATTAAATGTAGTACTTGACCAACTTGACATTCAAGGTAAAAACAGTATTTCTCTTTGTGAGCGTATGGACAGCTTATTCGAGCAATATGAACGAGTCTGTAAAGAATTAACGGATCTGAAGAGTAAATATTCGCAGCTTGAGTTACTGGTCAAACCTGACAGGTCTCTGAGGCATGGTTCTAACCAGGGCAACATCTCTTCTGGCGATAGGCCTAATAAACAGAATATCTTGCCACTGACAGTCAAAGAATCCAGCGCTAAACAAGTGACTGGGACTAGAGTTTAACAGCGTTTATAGTGAAAATGATAATTTAACTTATTCAGAGGCAGTAAAAAATAGTTCCTTCAGTCATAGGCCTAACGACAGTTCCGGTCAAGGTTCAAACCAGACCATTGAGATGGTCTCTAAGGGTGGTATGGACACCAATGACAACTATCAGGCAGATTTACCCAAAAAGTCTAAGTCAGCTCCCAACAACTCTCTTAAACCTGTCAGACCTAGCCCACCTGTGGCTAAAAAGAAGATTGTTTTGGGTACTAAATCCACTCAAGACAGAAAACTAACTGTAGCCAGTGTTAAGAGGAAGTCGTGGGTATTTGTGTCTAGATTGAATACTACTGTGACATGTGAGGTTATGGAGCAGTATCTTAGAGATTCTGATCTATCCGATTTTGTTTGTGTGGAACTCAAACCAAAGTTTGGCGACTACAAGTCCTTCAGAATAGGCGTAAGTGAAGACACTGCTACTGTCATCTTGAATCCAGAGTTTTGGGAGGAGGGAATTCTAGTCAAGGAGTTTGTTTTCCCTCGGCGTTACCAAAACGATTTTTTAGGCCAATAACGGGGTTAGGTTTGGCTTCACCCAACCTATCAGTATGTTCGAGTGATGTCTCCTGCATTACATCTGTAGACACCTTCAATGCTAAAATACTTTATTTAAATGCTCAGTCATTGATGGACAAACGTGACATGCTTGAGATTGTTTTGGCGGAATCTTGCTTTATTGGACTCTGTGTCAGTGAACACTGGTGCTCGGAGCTAACTTCTGATATGGTTAACATCCAAGACTTTGTGCCAGCTAGCATGTACTGCCGATCAATTAGTCAACGGGGTGGCTCGGGTGTACTTCTGAGGCAGGGAATCAAGTTCACTGTTGTAGATGTTGATGAATTTTGCAGTGAGATGAACATTGAAGTGGCAGCAGTTATGTTAACGGAGTATAAAATTATCTTACTTGCACTCTATAGACCTCCTGGGGGGAATATGGACACTTTTATGAGTCTCTTTGAACGATTGTTTGACCACCTGATTAAGTTTAAATGTTTTATTATATGTTGTGGTGATTTCAATATTGATTTTTTGAATGTAAAATCTTCCAATGTTCGTGGTTTGAAAGACATTCTAAGATCAGTGGACTGTAAATTGACTATAAATACTCCCACAAGAGGCAATGCTTTCCTAGACAATATTGTGACTAATCGGGATGATAATTACTTTCAAGTTAAGGTCTTAAATGAGTGTCTGTCCGACCACAACATGATTGAAATTTCTTTCGTTCCTGAACCCCAGACTAAGAAGAATTGTCAGGAGAAGCAAATCGAGGTGAGATGTTTAGCTCCTAGCAATATTGAAAACTTAATCTCTCATCTGACATTGATTGATTGGCCAACCATTCTTGCAGTAAATAACAAGGAAACAATATTATTTGACATTTTTTTGGACAGATTTTTAACTATTTTTGATCTATGTTGCCCTGTTAAAACAAAAAATCTTAAAATCGTTAGCAAACTCTAAGTTGAAAAGCGTTAAACTCAACTGGTATACCGACCATTTAAGGGATCTTAAGAAACATCTAATGGCAATTTATACAGTCTACTGTCATACCAAGTCTGAACCTTCACGAAGGGCCTACGTCGGTGAAAGAAACAAGTATAAAAATGAACTGAAGAAGGCAAAGCTTAAAGCAAATGAGAGGTTAATCAGCTCTGCGTCTAATCCTTGTAAAACTGCATGGTCCATTATTGCTGCAGTAAGGAGCCCTACCCCTCCATCCAGTCCAGATATTTCGCCGGAGGCTTTCTCCGACTTCTTCGTTGAGACAGTGAAAGAGGTACGACAAAGCATATCTCCCAGTAACGTGTCTGCTGAGGATCTCCTGGGTCAAGCTCCACGTACTCCTAACACCTTTAAATGGAAGCCAGTGTCTTGTGATGAGGTTTTGCAAGTGGTGAAAGATATGAAATCTTCAAATAGTAAAGATATCTATGGCCTGTCTAGTGTTCTTTTAAAGAGAATCTGTTTCTCTATTATATTGCCTCTCACCTGGTGTATAAATCAGTGCCTGTGTATTGGTGTTTTCCCAAAATCTTTAAAAACATCTAAAAACTGTGCCTATCTATAAGAAGGGTCCCAAAGATTTACCCGGTTTCCTATAGACCGATCTCTGTGGTACCCGTTTTTTCAAAAATTTTGGAATTCATCATGAATGATCAACTCGGTAAATACTTTGAATGTTTCAACCTTTTTCAAAACTCTCAATTCGGCTTTCGAGCAGGAAGAAGTACTTTGGATGCGGTCGGAGCTTTGGTGAGATCGATTTTTCGATGGTTTTGAATCTAAAGCTGCCACCTTGGCGACTCTTTTCGATCTTACCAGGGCTTTTGATTGTGTCCCGAGAGAAATCCTGCTCTCTAAATTATCTTTTTATGGCATAAAACAACCTGAATTGGCGCTTTTAAAATCATACCTGGCTGAGCGTGGGCAGAGAGTTTTGTGTTGGTGGTGTTCTTTCTGCCTATCGCTCGGTCGAGTTTGGCGTGCCGCAGGGATCGGTACTCGGACCCTTGTTATTCTTAATTGTTATTAATGATCTCCCTTGTAATGTTTAAGGCCAACGCCATTCTGTATGCTGATGATTCTACTCTGTTTAGCTCTGACAAAAATACCATTAACTTATGTAAGTTTATTGACGAGGCTTGCCTCGAGGCTAAGACATGGTTTCAGGCTAATGAACTTGCTCTGAATGAATGTAAGACACAACAAATATTATCCCCCCCCCCCCCACCCCCCCCCCCCCCCACCCCCCCCCCCCCCCACCCCCCCCCCCCCCCACCCCCCCCCCCCCCCACCCCCCCCCCCCCCCACCCCCACACCACAACGACTACTTATCTAACACAAAATTAGTAGGTTACACTTCTCTGCAGTATATTTCTATTATTGGTATATGATGCAGAGCCAACGCCCCAAAGCTTTTCAGGGTATGGACAATATCACTCAAACATACAAAATTGTATAAACGACATTGCAAGACCTTATACAGTTATGACTCCTGAAATAATTGCTGTGTCAATCCACCAACATTAAAAACTGAGTCGCAGAAAATGCTTAAAGAGGGCCGTAACAGACTGATCCAACGAACTAGTGTTCCCTGATCGTGATCGTTCCTAAAAAGGAGGTAGAATCAGGCTTTTGTGACGATTACACAAAAACTTTAATCAGCGAGTAAAAAGATACAGCTTCCTTCCGTCGAGGAGTCCCTAGAAAATTGGAAGCAGGGGTTTTTACTAAATTGAACCAAACAAATGGATTTTTGCTGGTTCCCTCTATAGAGATCTCATTAGCATCATCACTTCCTTTGGAAGTTACGTTTTCCAGTAGAGTTTACGCTTTAGAATATGTTCTAGACCAGAAAGTGCTTAGGTTTCGGTTAAGCCAAGGATTGGGGGATATCCTTAGAGGTTGTGAACCAGGCTGATGATATTTTAATTATTCAATTATCAAAACAAAAATATGATGATATGGTGAAAAACTTCTTTAGCCGTTAGAGAAAAAACTTTATCTCATCAAACAAGGATAAATGTATTTGAAAAAAAGAGTTTTGGATTCTTGGACTACGCATAGCCTCAAAAAAAGGTGTCGGTGTGGATCCAAACAAGATTAATAAGATCTTGTCGATGAAAAGTTCAGAAAATGTCACAGAAATTCGTCTAATTCTAGGGATAGTCAAACAGCTGTTACAATTCGTTTCTACTTTCTCAGATAACAGTGCCATTTATTAGTCTTATGAATAAAAGGAACAGAGTAGACTTGAGAAGAACCAAAAGAACATTTTTTAACATCTTAAAAAGATCATTGTTCGGGTAACTGTGTTATTAAACTACAAACGTTATGCAGAGAAACAGTTAACTACTGATTCAATGTCTTACGGTATATATATCCTGTAGTCGAACAATGTGGTAGTGATAAAAATCTGGTGGCCATTAGCCTTTGTATCTAGAACAGTAACTGATACTGAATCGCGGCTTGCACAAATAGAAAATGAAGCTTTGGGCTAAACCTGAGCTTGTGAGAAATTCTTAGGCATTGTTTCAGGGAAAATATAAATGTCAGTTTACATACCGATCATAAACCACTGGTTGAAGTTATGGGGTCGAAACAAATTTCCGACCTGTTAGCTCCAGAGATTTGGATTCCGAAGGCAGAACTTTAAAGTAACTGACATATCAGGTAAGGCAAATGTACGGCGGATTGTTTGTTTATAACTCTTAAGTTATCGCCTATTGAAGTGGTAGATTAAAAAATAAAACAGAGGAGGAATATTACTTGAAAAGCGTTGTTAAAAAGCATTGCTCTGTTTAGAAGAGCGGCTTTCGGAGGAAAGGAGAGCTTAAATGAAAGATCCAGAAGGAAAACAGCTACCTAGTCCATTCCATCCTCGAAAATGAATAAAGAAAGGTTCCGTATTTTGGAAGTGCCGTAACGAACTTGTTATCGAGTACGGCTTGGCTATTAATGGTAGACGAATGTTTATTCCAAGGTATGAGAGAAACATTTTTAGATAAACTTTACGAAGGTCATTTAGGGGTCATCAGATGTAGACAACGCGCGCTGAAGATTCTGTCTGGTGGCCTTGCTGCTCAACAGACACTGGATATGTGGTTCAAAACTAAATGTATTTATTGAACATCGCCAGTAACATAAACAGTCTCTTATGACGAACAAAATTGCCTCAAAACCCATGTACTTACTTGGAAGCCGATTTACTAAAGTGGAATCAAAGACTGTACATAAATGATGGACTCGTTTATAGCGGATAAGGTGACAAGTATCATAAATATACTATTTTCAAAAGTATAGAAGTCTTATTACCTTCAAATGTTTACCAGATGTCTAAATATAGCCGTTAAACAAATAAGTAAGTTATGGAGCTATAATATTTGAACAAGATTTGTTTCTCTATAATGCTTCATAACCAAAAATACCAAACGTTGTAATAATGTCAAATACCTAATTCTATTACTTTATGGCTTAATAGAATAGTCTGATTTATTACGTAACTCAAAAATGACTCAACAAATTATACAACATTTCATTGTTTGTAATACAAATATTTAAAATTTTTTGTCCGTGTTTAAAGGCCGCTTTGTTTCTTAGACGTTTTAAAAATGATAGGCTGTAGTCGCTTTGTGACTAATATCTCCCTTTTACATTTTTAAATCGCCATAAATGAGAGTTTAAAACATTCCAAATGAAGTAAATATACTATACAACTTTACATTAGATTTCTGACTTCAAATTTAGTTATAAATTGGTTTTTTATAATGGTAGTCATATGGAAATAAATTTGTATTTTCATAGCAAGGTTTTAAACTATAATTTTTAAATGCACTAATTGATGTTATAAGAACAACAATAACATTCTAACATTCTGTTTTTTAAGATTTGTATACGTTATGTAATTTGGAATCTATGCATACCGTATTTCTAAACGTGTCCAAAATGTATAATGTAAACTCGTTGTTTATTGATTTAATTTACAAACATTTGAAAATTAAAAGCAGTAAAATAACTCAAAGTTAATTTTTAAAGTCTGTATACATTGTTATTTTGTAGTTAATTGTTATTTTTCAAACGTTTTTGTGTCCGTTTATAGTTTTACATAATATTACCGTTACAGTATATACAGGCTCCATCATTATAATCGCACTCATTATTCATTATTGTTGTGTAAAATAGTATACTTAATGAATTATACTACTATGTGTTATAGTTTTGTATCCTGTCTAATTATTAAAAACAATTATATTCATAAGTCTACTGCAACAAATCAACAATAATTAATGGACTTCAACTGTGTTTCAAAAAATATTTGAGGATATCTATTTTTGCATGTTATATGATGATTGCAAGAAATTACTATGTTGCAAATTGTATTAGCTGTAGTGTAGCTTTAATAAAAAAACTGCTTGCTAAAGCTTTCATATTTTACAATGTACTTAACTCTTAAATATAACTTTTAATATACACATACAATAAGGTAAGATTTATTGGACTTCCTTTCCTCATTTTCTAATTTCCCGCAATTTTTTCTACTGTTTTCTTTGTACAGATCACCATTAAACAATAAACAAATGAGAAATCTTTTTATGGCATGTTCAGCATTCATAATAGTTCCGTTCATAATAATTATTGTTAGTATTATAAGTACATAATATGTTCTAGATTGTTTTTGTGCAATGATACAACATTTTTGCTGTGATTTTTGCGTATTGCAACGTATTTGTATGATTCTTTACTTCTGGTTTATGCGTTGAATGACAATTAAGAGCTCAAACATTTAATTGTTTTATTATAACTAACCCATTTATAACATATATACCCAAATAAGCTATTGAAATATAAACTAACATATTATGTTTAACAGTTTACTGATGGCTATTTAGGTAAGCTTAGTCTGTTGTTAGCAAAATCCTTCACACAATGTTGTCATTGTAATTTTAATAAACATTTCACCATTTTCCTAAATATATTTCCGCCACTCTCTGTTATTAAAGATTTGGGGATAACACTTAAAAGACGTAAGCATATGTGGTTTTGTGAGAAAGGATTTTACGGTAGATGGAATGTATAAAATAGTAAGAATTGATATTTTCTGATTTTTAGAATGATAGAGGATATTTTATCTTGAAATTAGAAAAAAAAAAAAAAAAAAAAAAAAAAAAAAACTGGTACTAATGTAAGTAGATTTAAAATGTTAAGACTTTGTCATCATTTAAAAGAGCTTTAATAGGATAAACGGAAATAAGTTTTAAAAAAACTACTCGCAATTCCCTTATTGTTTGTTAAAAATATACACAAAAAACGCATTTCACTACTCCAAATGCCTATTGCATGTATAAAGTACAGAAGGATTAATTCATAATACGCAGCTAGATCAGTTGAATGTATGCTATATTTTGAAGATTTCGTTTTACAAAAATACTGAAAACTAAGTTTTAACACAAAAATTCAATAAAGTCAATAATTCAGCCTAGGGGGCTATGTGCATCCATAAAAATTGGTTGTGACGCACGAAGAGAACACATCCCATTTTCACAGACAAATTAAAATGTTTCACCACAGTAAATCTATAACTTTGGTTTTGCACCTTTCAGTTTAAGGTCGTTTTATTAAAAATACCGAACTACATTATGGACCTAATTTGAAGATGAGAAGAAAATATCCGAACGGTTTAGGGCGGTCATGGTCAGTGATGTGTCATTGTCAAAGAGGGAAATCTTGGCATATACATCATACAAATCACTCGGTAAATCATTATCAACAAATTAAAAAGGATTGAACTTTCAACCCAACCCTGTAAGAAACCCCGTCATATTAGATGGAATTTGTTAACTTTGTACATTTATAATCAGCCACATCGGATTTCTTGCAGTTGATTTTTGATGCACTCGTTTTCAGCTTCCAGTACTTCTATTGCACTGATAAATGATATCAGCCTCAATATCAGAGGATTAGATGGGGTAACGGTATCCTTTGAAGATGCTCCAACAAACCTTCCAAATTGCATTTCGCGAAGTTGTTGGCCAACACGCCACGACTGTTTCCAGAACAGTTTCAAAATAAATATCCAGGGAATTAAAAAAAAAACACTCATTTCAATACTTTGAATGGCCGCTATCTTTAAATATTAAAAGAATTTGAAAAAGTCAAAGAATAAAAGTTGTTAATAATTATTATCGAATACATTAGAAAGGTATATTTCTTTGCGGTCTATTTTGTTAATTAGTAAACATATAATATTTGCTCGAATTCGAATGGTCACCATCTTGAAACTTTTTATTAGTTATACAACTGATAACCGAACTCATCAAATGTGCCACTGCCGTGTCACTAAGTTAAATCTGGATGTATTAAAAATTACGGTAGTTATCGTATTCACAAGCTCATGTTGTATTGCACAAGCTCCTACATACATGTCATGAGGAACATTGCAATAGGCAGATTTATGTGAAATCTACCTAACAATAGTCCACATTTTAAATGTAAATAAAAAACATGAAGTAACTACTGCAAGATTAAAATGGAATAAAACGCTGAAGAAATATTTAATATAATAGGGCTATCTATGTTTTAAAGAACAGACCTAGCTTAGCCGAGCAAAGGTTCTGCACACAATCCCTCTACAGATGCAAGATATATTCTCTGGTAATTCAAAGCGGATATATAGTCTAATACTGAACTAAAGAAACGGGTAACAAATAATGTAGCACGCAAAACCAACCACTAACAACTGACTTGTGGCAATTTTTTATATTTGCATGTTGCATTCTTCAATCCTCTTTATTTTGATTTCACCTATTAACAGGTTAATTTAAAATAATGTTGTACAAAGGGTTTTTATCAATTTTAATGCGGCATGAAATTGTAGAACTGCCCTACTCTCTTAAAACACGAACATTTGTACTACGTGCAATGGTGGTCTACATTTTAAGAAAATGGGCGTTGTTAGGAGGCCTATTAATTACAATAGCTCGTTTTTTCCCATAAGAATTTAAATATTTACCGTGTGCATTTTTAACAAGAATAAGTGAACGGGTTTATCTGAAATCATATGAAAACATACAAACAATGGCATGTCACAAATGATATAATTAAACTACAAGTATAGTAATAACCGAAATGTGTTACAAAATGTTCATGTTTCATTTATTAAAAAATGCAAAAAAATTATAATCACCTTATTAATTATATGATATAACATACGTTACACAGCCACAATTTACAATAACTTAATAATATATGAAGGTCGCGTCGTACTTTGGGAGAAAATAGCAGCTTGATGATTTTCAAAATGCTTTCGCTCATTGGGCTTCACTGTAGAGCTCGTCGTAGAGTAGGGTAGCCGTAAGAAAACTAAATGTGATAGAGTAGTTTGAAGGAACAGAACACGTAGATATAATCCTATTAACAAAGGAAACCATATTTTCAATTTATATGGAATGTCCAACCTAGTCTTTGAGCTTCTAGTTTAGCTCAAGAACGCCTGCGTAAGAGGTACACGAATACAGGTATGAGATGTACAACACCCTGGAAACGTTTTATCCTTGACTTTTAACTGTTCTCCCTATTATAACTCACATCTGCCTGGAGAATATTGCGACTATGGTGACGATAGAAAGTTAATAAAACAATAGCAGAGTATTTGCTTTCTATTACCTATCTTGACATCAGCAGAATGTAACATTTGTTTTCCTGTAGAATGTTACAATATTAAAACTGTTTTCATTGTTTAATAATACATGTTTTCAAACGTGAAGTTAGTTGCAGGTCCAATCAATTTTTTTAATAAAAATTGTGATATTGTTTTTACAACATAGTGGAAACATAGTATCGTCGTTAAGAATCTTTAGATATAAATTGCTAGTTTAGATAAAGGTGGGTGAAGGTGTGATAACTATAATTAAGAGCTTTCTTACAAACAGGAGGCTAAATAGGGTTTTTGTTCAGCGAGAAATGTTTATATGTTACTAATTTATAATTAATCTTAAAATATAAGTAGTAGGATATCTATGATGATATCCTTGTATACTGTATCGTACCGTGGGGTGTTCCACGGGCGCATTCGCAACCGTATGACACGCTATAAAACAATGTCCTTGGCTAGGCTCGGACGGAGCCAAAACACTGGCACGGACCCGTTGTCTGGTAGAAGACTCTGACGGACTTTTCCTCTCGATGGGCCCTTTCCGTGTCCGTCTTCGTGCCGTGATCGTTTGACATGCTTCGTATAGCTGCACGGTTTTCTAAAAACGTACGGGACGAGCCCGTTCCGCCGCCGGATATAGGTCTTATCTAGAAATAGAACAAAATTGAACCATACAAACTTACTATCGAGATCCGAACTGGGCGTTGTGATTTAAATCACATGTGTGGTTAATTGCTAATCACACACATGTTGAAAAGTTCATCTTCCAAAGTAATATTGTAACAAACGATATACCTAAACTCGTTTTAAAATCGATTTACAAATGTATTAATAATGCGATTTGTGGCTATTATACTAATACTTTAGGATGATTGGTTGAAATAATTAACGTTAATTAAAAAAAATATTAACATTAAGCAACCAAAAAAGTATAACTTTATGTAATGCAAAGTTTAAAATTTTGTTACCCAATTTTTACTTTTCAATTGGAATCAGTTGGTCACATTGATCATGTACTAAGTTGGAAGTATCTGATCAGAAAGAGACTATTACATTGTAAGTTCTAGTAAAATAGACTTAGTGAGTAAAATTTTAAGTTTTTTATTTGTCTCCGTGGTTTTTTATCAGTATTTTCGTAGGAAGAGGTGTTCTTATTAAATCTGAAAGTTTTGGGCTGAACCACTATTGTGTGTCAACCATGGCAGCCTTACCAAGAAGAATCATCAAGGAAACCCAACGTTTGATGCAAGAACCAGTGCCCGGAATCAGTGCAGTTCCTGATGACAGCAATGCTCGATATTTTCATGTGATCGTTACAGGGCCTGAGGATTCTCCTTTTGAAGGTGGTCTTTTTAAGTTGGAATTATTTTTGCCTGAAGATTATCCTATGTCAGCTCCAAAAGTTAGATTTATTACAAAAATTTATCACCCTAACATAGATAGATTGGGTAGAATATGCCTTGATATACTAAAAGATAAATGGAGCCCTGCCCTTCAAATCAGAACAGTACTTTTATCCATTCAAGCACTGCTCAGCGCAACCTAATCCCAGATGATCCACTAGCAAATGATGTTGCAGAGTTATGGAAGGTTAATGAAAGTGAAGCTATACGTAATGCGAAGGAATGGACTCGAAGATATGCCATGGACAATTGACTGTCAAATGTGACTTCGCCTGAGTTTTGACTTGTATTTCTTCGCATCTACAAACTGTTGTCAATGATACAGACATTGTTAGGCTACAGTACTACCTGCATGAAACATGCGTCAAGTTTTATGTACAGTTCAACAATGTTTATAAAAGAATGAATTAAAATTTGCCCAAGATTAATAGTTCATGAAACACGTTTCTTCTCAGCCTTATAAGGTAATTCTAAAAATAATTTGGCATCAGTACTGTAATGATAGCCTAATGAAGTGACAATGAAGCATTCTTAAATTTTGACCATGTTAACCAATAACTAGGCTACTTTTATGGCAAAAGTGTTAAAACATTACTTTGGCTACAGTTTTAAAAATTTAGGTTTTAATTACAGTAATACCTTAGCCCAAATCTTTATTAAAATTGTGGGGCTTTTCATTTATATATATAAGCTACAATATACAAGATGTTTAGTTGTTGAAACACTGTCATTGTGCTCCATTTACAGCAAATCGTTGAATAACGGCCCTCCAGATAGGGTTGTTAGCTTGTACAAAGTCCTACTTATGTTTAGCAAGTAAGATTAAATTGATTATTTTATAATAGCCTATTGTGTTAATTGGTAGGCATCCAAAATCTGTTGTGTTGAAACTTATATTCTAATGTACAGGCTTCTTGTTTCCTTTGAATTATTTATATAGATAGGCCTATTTTAATTTTTTTAATTTGGCTTATTTTATTTTTCAATTTTAGTACAGTAGAAAAATAATTTGACAATTATAAAATAAAATATTTTCACCATTACACAAAAAAGCATTTTATGATTTAGACCTACTTTTGAACATAACGGGTAGAGTACAATAAGTGGATGCAGTTCTATTATATTGATATTGACCAATGATGTTACAAAATATAACCAACCAGTACTGATTAGAAAAAGTGTCTTAAGTAAATATCATCTGTAAACAATTTTTTTCAGATAATAGAAATAATGTTTTACTTTTTAATAAGTGCCTTCGTCAAATTCAAAATTACAGTCAACTTTATAAAATTTACCGAAATTACTTAAAAATGTGTTTTTAATGGCTTCAAGATGGTGTGGTGGTGAAAAACCTATTATGTGAACAACATAAGTCACAGATATGTGGAAGGCTTTGGGTTGAGTAAATGTGGTTTTGTTAATTTTGCAGTCAATCATGGTGACATTTTAGATCTGGCAATTGGTGCTAGTACTTAAGTTAGACCTTCAAAAGCTCAATAGGGCCATGAAACAATTTTAAAAAGTGGTACACCCAACCGACCTGTGCAGTACAGATCATTTCAGTACAGTGAGTATTTGTACAGAAGAGAGAAGTTTTTTGGAGAGGATGTTTTCAGTTAGTTTTTGAACGCTGTTAGTCATTCCTTCCTAATCAGAAGAAAACAAATGGTTCTGCAACTTTCCTATTTCCTCATCTAATTGTTTGATCTTTATGGTTCCTTCATTATTTATGAGATTGTCACTGTGTACAGTATAATAAACTAATTTTGTTTAAATTTCAAACATGATTGTTATTATGGCTAAAGATACATTGATAATCTCTTATTTTTTATAAAAATATTGGGTAGGGTACGATAAGCGGATCCGGTTTTTTATATCGAAATTGGCAAACGATATTACTTAATCAGGTAAATCTTAAGATCAGCGACTACCGCTCCGATCGCCGTAATTTTTTGCATACTAACACAGGTTAACGTAATTTCACCGAAAAAAAATAGTCCCGATTGTCACCGGGGCCGTTTACCCCCCCCCAAAATAATTGAAAAAAATAAAATTAAAATTAAACAAAATTTTTTTACTTACCTTAATGGTATTTTTTAAATTTCTGATCAGCCGCCAACGTAGAAATTTGATATTTTACTGATAGGTACTATCTCGAGGGATGTTTTTTCTTTCCTTGACATCAGCGGGGTGCTGCCGAAAGCCCGCAGCTGATGGCCGGAGGCACTCGTCTCAACTCGATAACAAACTAAATTCATTTGTAGCTTGTCTTCGTTGGAAGCACGTTGTGCGCACAAAAACACGTTAATAACACGCTTTTCATCAAACAAACATTCTTTCGAAGAATAGCGTGTGACAAGAACCATCGCAAGCCATGTCAACAACTTCACTAATTATTATTCCTTGTCCATGTGGGTTTGTTTTGTTGACGTCCTGAACGGTCAATCGAAGCCCGCCCTACAGGTCACGTGATCCGCCCGGCTAATCGGAAACTTTCCTGTTTGTCACATGACTACTGTCAACTCATCAAAACGACCATGGTCAGTTGGCCATTGTTTTTAGTTTGATAGTTGAAAATCTTGTTATTTTATGTGTTTTGTATTGCCAACATTGTACTTGCCGAAAAACGGGTTTTTATATGTTGGTGACAATCGGGACTATTTTTTTCGGTGAAATTACGTTAACCTGAGTATGCAAACATTACGGCAATCGGAGCGGTAGTCGCAGATCTTAATATTTACCCTTAATCATAACCATCGATAACTGATTAACTATTTTTGAACAATTAACTTAAATAATTTAATATCACAGCTGTAAACACTTTCAAATAATACTCGTAATGTAAATATTTTCAATTTTATATAAGTAACTTGATTATTAAAAATGGCAGTCAATTTTATAAAACTTCACGACATTGCTCTGAAGGATAAGACATGTTTTTCGTGACTTCAACATGTTGGACTCGTACCGAAAACCCCATTATGAGAAATTTGTGGGAAAGAAACAACTGTAACTTTGAGAGAAGCAAATATGGTCGTCTTCAGTTTTCCAAATTTTGGTTATAATAATTTGTGTGATCACTGTAAATATTAAATTCATATTTTAACGTTAAAACATCTATGGAATTGTTATTGAGCGACTGTTAGATATTTTAAATATCGATTGATAGTCTAACGGAATTATGAAGATGTATGAGAATATTAGAGTATTGATGATTACATTCTTCGAGTATAAAAAACCGGGTCTGCTTAACGTACCTCTTCCCCCAAAAATTATGTATTGATGATCATACTAATTGATACAAAACCCCACCCCCCCCCCCCCCCACCCCCCCCCCCCCCCACCCCCCCCCCCCCCCACCCCCCCCCCCCCCCACCCCCCCCCCCCCCCACCCCCCCCCCCCCCCAATCCAATATGTGGATGTAATATCAACAGAATAGTACTTTTTTCATTTCTTTTGAAGTCTTACCAAGATTGTCGCTGTTTGTCGTTCCCATTATAATTTTTTCAGCATCAAGAGTTGGTACTTGGTTCAGAATTCCATACGAAACTTGATGTGTAGTAATAAACAGAGCTATTTTGTCATAGAGCAGTCTTAAAGATATTTTGGGCCTTTCATTTTTTCGGCATTCTTTTTTTTACCATCATCTAAGTCAATTTATTAATTTAAAATGTCAGCACAGATCAAATGCAACATGCAAGTTGCTATAAACTAATTAACAATATAAAATTACAAATAATAACTTAATGAATAACAATAGATAATTTAACGATAACAATAACAATATAAACTTTAAAAGGCCTCTGTTAACAATACTATAAACTACGGTTTTAAAACAATTAAAATACTAAAAAAACTACGTCACATGCAAGTGCAAATAAAAAAGTACATGCGAGTTAAAAAATTTAAAAACTACTTAAATCTAAGGGCCATGGACGGCTCCCCCGCTCTATGGGCTATATTGTCGCACACCCGTAATATGCTGCACGTATATGTCCCGGCTCCAGCGGATGGCAGTGGAGACACACTTACGGGAGAGGGCCACACTATATTGCCGGGAGACACCTAGTCGGGCCAGGGTCCCCCAATTGGCTTTGTCCCACGCGCCCAGAGAGCCGACTACAAAGGCGTCCACGGTGACATGGAAGCCGCCGGCTCGGAGAGAGTCTGGGCGAGGGGATCATATGCAGCATATTTCCTCTCCCGTGCCTCAATAATAGACTGCCATCCGTCCTCGTATGGCATGGTGACATCGACCAATTTGATTAACTTACGGTCACGGTCGATGACCACCAAGTCAGGCCGGAGGCGAGCCAAGTTGTCTGGGACAACACGTTCAGGCAGCAGCTGGTCAAGAGGTACCCGCTGGTTCTGGCGCACCTCAACCCCAGGTGAAGGTCAGATAGATGCCGCGAGGAGGCCAAGGACGGCGTCATGACGCTTGGTGACCACGGCCATGGTTGGGAGACAGTGACAGAGCACATGAGCCGTGGTCTCGTCATGACGACCACATCGGCGGCAACGCCGGTCCCCAGCACCCCAACGCCTCCATCCATTCAAGGGTAACACGTTGAGGTGCGCCCTATGAATAAATCGCCAGTCAGCAAACCTTGTGTGGCGACCTTCGTAGAGGAAATGGTTCGAAGTGGGGCACGCGGTGGTAACTCTCATCACCCTGCCTTGGTCCGGCCTTAGCAGACAATGCAGAACGATAAGATAACTGCATAGCCGACCGCAGGCAGGCAGGATGACACCCTGGACCGGGAAGCCCCTGTCCACAATGGAGGTGGGACCTTTCACCCGGGACAGTCAGCTGGAAGGAATCCCTCTCCCCGCACCATCCCCAACGGAGGTCAGGGAGCCGCTTGGAGAGGCGATTCCGGGCAGCCCGGGCCAGAAAGAAGGTGGTCGCGACATTAGAGTTACCCGCGAAATCCCCATTCAGATATGCCACAAGGTACTCTTTGTCTGCTCTATCAGCAGACCGCTGACCGGCCGACACAGCGAGACCTTGAAGAGCAAGGTGTGCGACTTTAGGGTTTGGGCAAGTCAGTAGGCGGAAGGGCGTGGGCCACAGTAGCAAGGTCTGATAGGTCGGCCAATGGCAGAAGGCCAGCTCCCCCCCAGGAGGGTGGGAGTGCGACCAACTCAGCACTCGCTCTAGCAGGAAGGTTCAAAGTCCGCTTACAGCCCGCTTTGACAATGTTGTCCAGCCCACGCAAATGTGTGCCTGATCCTCGCGGTATTAAGGTTGAAAGTCAATTGCGGGATCAGGAACGTGCGCAGGGCGTGGAGCTTTTGCCAGGGCGTAAGCAGACTCCCAAAGATGGCGGCAGCCTCTCCTTCGAGCCTTGAAATGGTGTCAACTGGAGTCTGATCGACTCTCATGCCAGTGGGCACCCCAAGATGTTGGTACGGCTCGCCTTCACCCAGGACCAAGTGGGGAGCCGTATATGGCAAACGCTGTCGGCCTCACCTCACGCCGCGCCACATGGAGTGTAGCACATTTCTCCGGTTTGAACTTGAGGCCGACCCACGAGGCCGCCGGAACTACGGCCTCAAGCAGTGCCCTGAGCGATGCTTCAGACTTGGCCACCAGGGCCAGGTCATCCGCGTATGCCAGGACACTGACAACGCGTGCCATGTAGGTCGGCCCCATGAGCATCCTCCATCGCGGTGAGGGGCCGGATCAGCGTCTCCATGACTAGATTAAAGAGGAGGGGAGACAAAGGACAGCCCTGCCCTCACACCCGCACTGAAGGGGATTTCGGCCGTTACACCGCCATTGTGCCGGATGGATGTGACACTTCCCCGGTACAGGTCCTCGATGAGCCGCAGTTGGTCGGCGGTCAGACCGGCAGAGCGCAGGGCGGAGAAGAGAGAGGAGTGGGGGACACTCCCAAATGCATTGGCCAGGTCAAGCCAGGCAATGCACAGCTCCCCTCCCCGCCTACGTGCCTCATCAAGGAGTTCCTGTAGCAGGAAGTTGTGCTCTAGGCAGCCCTCCGCGGGGGTAAACCCTTTCTGGGCTCCTGACAGGAGCCCATTGGCGGAGGCCCACCCAGTGAGGCGATTGGCCAGAAGGCTGCAAAACAGCTTCCCGCAGGTGTTCGACAGGGCTATAGGACGCCAGTTGGTGATGTCCCCCACCGGACCCTTCTTGTGGATCAGTACCGTCGTCGAGACCTTCCATGCAGGCGGAAACCGCTTGGCCGCCAGGCAGACATTAAAGACTGCGGCAAGAACATGGCCGGAAGGGTCCCGACGACGCCATACTCCATATCGGATCCCATCTGGACCAGGAGCGGTGTTAGAGGTCCGGCGGAGGAGGGAGAGGAGGACCTCCCCAGGGGACGTGGGATCCAGGAGCGGTGGTGGGGGTGCAGCAGGGAGACTAGAGTTAGGGGACGGAGTCCCCCACGCTCCCCTCCCTGGGAGAGTAGCTGTCCCTGAAGTGGTCCTCGATGGCAGCACCCGGGATGTCACAAAATGGCGAGGCAGCCTTCAGGACCTCGCGGACTGCACGTCGTGGAGCCCGCCGGTACAGTCCTCTGAAGGCGCATGGCTTCCCGGGCATCATGGCGTCCAGTTGTCCGCGGTGGTCGAGGTGGTCGGTGGTCTCCCCGTCGATCTTGCCCCGGCCGCGCAGATGCCGACGTCACAGAAGCGACGAGTTGGTCGAGGGCATGTAGAAACTCGTCCCAGACCATCTCCGGGTTGAATTTGGCCACCCACTCACGCTGCCATGCCGAGAGCTCGAAGGCAGGGTGGTCGGCCAACGAGGAGGCCGGCGAGCCAGGAGGGGCGGAGCCAGAAGATGATGGTGGGCCTGGCGGTGGCGGAGGTGGAGAGGGAGGCCAAGCAGTAGGCGCGGCTGGCGAGTCGATGGTGGTGGCTGGAGACGCAGGCGGGACTGGAGGTGAAGCTCCCTGGGCGTTGGCGTGGTAGTTGGGTGGGCGGTGACGCTGTGGACAGCACGGGTGACGGAATTTTGCAGCAGGCAGCGGCTCGCGAGGAGGAGTCACATTCCGTTCCCTAAGTCGGCGGCGGTGAGCGTTTGCGCGCGATGGCGGCCGCAGTGTGTGCACGGATGAGAGGGGCGGGGGGGGGAGAGCAGCGGTGACGAGGGTTCCCGAGGTGGAAGGGGAGGCAGCAGGCGGAGTCCTAGGGCGGATGGGAGTTGGCAATGCCGATAATCTTCTCCTGAAGAGTGTTGTAGGAAGATGAACACAAGCCAAGCTCCTCCTCAGGAAGAAGAAAATCGGCTCCCGGATGTTCTTCAGCAAAGTGGGCCTTGGCCTGCTTCAACGCGTAGCGGTGTTGCCGACACGAATACTCCACGTCACAGCATACAAAGGAGATGTCCCATCCCCCCCCCCCCCGTGGTCTTGATTAAGATGGCGTTTGATTCGCTCTCTTTTTCTTACGCACTGTATCCCCCCCTCGAGGCACTCCGGGCATTGGAGGCGCTGTCCTAGAGGGAGGGCACAAAATAAAGTTTTTTCCATCGCGCGCAAAAATTTAGAAAAGGAAATAAATAAGAAGAAAGAAAAAATGGAAGAAGAAAGGAAAAAAGAATAAGGAAGGAAGAAGAGTGGGGGTCTCGGGTGCTACAGACGGGGAGTCAGCGAACTCCCCACATTGAACAGCCCCCGGGCGAATCCTAGGCTCACCGCCTTATCAGGGAAAGTCGGCACGCCAGACTGACCCCACCCGGCTATCCGTTGTTTCATAATGTTATGAAACAATGCAGTGATTGTACAATTCATAGCTAAATTACCTACAAACTCAAAATATTTTAAGTTTTTCTTTCTTTAACTCTCTAACTGGCAACTGCCATATATACAGCAGTTAGGCTGCTCGTGTATTAGCACTGCTGTAAATACGCAGAAAGCAGATGTTTCGGAAATTGGTTATTGTTTGCGTATTTTCGATGGTTTGGTTTAAAACTTAATATCAATGGCAGAATACTTGAGCTATCGATTGAAGTATATCATTATCCAATAAATCTAACTTTATTTCTCTTTGTATGGTTAGAAGAAACGTCTTGCCTGAGCAAGTGTTTAGACTGTAAACAGCTCACCAGGCTGACTGTCCTATTAGTTGTCTGTCTATTACATGTCTGCTGTCGTTGTGTTTTGGTGTCTGCCTAATTGATTTATTTCGAGTTTGTTTTGTTTTGGTTATTAGTAATTTAGCTGAAGGCACACTCAATTGTAGGGACAAATCGAAAGATTTGACAGAAATATTAGCTGAATTAGAACCCGCTTACTTATCCGGCTAGTTCAAGGTTCAATATTTTTGTTGATAAAAAAATATAGTAACACTAATAAGCAAGTATTATTATTCCTTGAATTTTCTTGAAAAACAATGATATATAATAAGTCATATACTGTATATATATATATATATATATAATAGGTTATATATATATATATATATATATATATATATATATATAATAGGTTATATAGACATATAATAGTCAAACATTTCTTTAGTAAAGCCACAAAAACTATGTATATTTTGGGTACGTATAAAATTGTGCTTCTTTTGTATATTTTGGAATTTTTATAAATCTTTCATACATATATGATAGATAGTGCCGTTATAAAAATTAAAAAACATTCATATCAAGCACATTCAAACACAGAAATTTTTTTGAAAATAAGAAAATAATAACAAAGATAATTTATGATTATTATTTGGAATGTTCTAATAACAATGATTGTATAATAAGTTTTATATTTAAGGAGTTTTGAGAGTTTAATTGAGAGAACAGTTTAATATAAAGATTACAAACGGCTGAAAAAAGGGTGGCAGTAAAGCTCTGAATCATTGTATATAGCCATTGTATAAAGGAACGAGCATTTGATAAAAATGTATGTCTCTTAATTATACAAATCTGATTATCAATCTATATAAATCTGATTGAAACACATATGCAATAGCTTTATCTCGTGGCCTATTGGTGTGCTATCAATACCCTATTATGTCTCACTTCATCAGATGTATATATCTGATTTGAGCTTAGCTGCTATGACTACATATATTGATAGCTTCATCCGTTCTCCTTCCTAGAAGTTATTTGGCACAATCTATTTGTTGAAATGTAATTGTAATGCAAAAATAAAATGTTTTGGTACGGACAAACTAAAAATAAGGAAACAAATGCTGAAACTCCTGACGTGTATATTACTGTGTAGGAAAATATTAAATTTGAGATTTAAATGAAAAAATCCTGTTTAAGTATGCCCTACTCGGCAGATTTAGAATATGTATTTTGAATGTAAGATGAATAAGAATTAATAGATACAAACATTGGAAACAATAATAACTATAAAAGACAATAGTAAAATTCCTTGGCTGATCACTAATATACACAGAAATTTAATGAAGCATCTTCTCCAAAAATTATTCATGTTCAGATCAAATCTTAAGTTAATAGTTATTCTAAGTTATTCAATTGACCTAATTGATATTTTTCGGTGGAGCGTGTACCAAATTCATTAACTTGGCTGATAATGTAAAAGTTTCTTGTTAATGTTATAACAATTGAACTAAGAAATTGTCTTATGTGTTTGTGTTTGTTTCAAAGAAACCTGATAATTTAAGTTATAAATCCACAGAACTTTTTGTTTTCTTTGATATAAAAAAATGATGTCTTATGTTGCTTTTTTTGTTATACAATTATTACAATGAAATGAACTAAAAAAGATTATTAGTTACAATCAGGTGGAGGTTTTTTTTAACCCTTCCCACACATATTACAGGTAATATTGTGCTGTAAATATTATTCTTTAGGCGTATGGGGGGAAATGTTGCAATCAAAGTTTTTGTCCGCCATTGCAAACTTTAGTTCACAAACCATGTTGTTGAAGATGTACCACTTGAAAGAAGACATCAAATGATATTCCAACATGATGGCGCACCGGCACATCTATTTATAAAATGTTAGAGAGCAGTTGCAGATAAGTTTTCCAGGCAGATGGATCGGTTGAGGTAGACCAATTAATTGGCCTCCTAGGTCCCCTGATTTAAATACCTTGAATCATTTCACCTGTGGAGTCATTTAAAGCAACCTGTAAATGCAAAACCCGTTAATTCCAAAGAAGAATTATTTAACCAAATTTTAAACGCTTGTGAATTGCTTAAGAACGATTGAGATGCTATCAGATAAGCTACACATGGTTTCAATAAATGTACTAGATTGTGCATAATTATCAAGGATATCATTTTGAACACTATTTATAAGGCATGGAAATTGGAATAAAAGATTAACTAAGATCAGCAGTTTAAAATGTTTTGTTTTTAAGAAGAATGTTCATTTAATAAACAGATATTGCATTTTCTATCTTATTTTTCATATGCGTATTTAATTAAGCATTAATTTTTTATGTTTGTTTATTATTAATCTACTTTACATTATTCTCTTTGGAATTACATTCTTTAAAAGTTTTTGTTTAAGAGTTTGCGTGTTTATTACTCATTTAATAAAATTAATGTACTTCAAATCTAAACAAAGCATGCTTTTGAGACAGAGTTTTGCATATTTTGTCTGATATCTCAGAAATGGGGTGTCTTACAGGCTTGTGACATAATTTTTTTCAATTTTCAGTGAATTTTACATAAAATCCAATAAATTTAAGAAATATCTTTACACCATAAAAATATTGTTTTGCTTTTTTTCAGCCTTTCCCTGAAAATTGGGCAAAATGTTTCTCTAGCCATAGCTTGCTAACAAAGCGATTCCGGACATGTGTTTATATGAACTTTTTTCATTATTTTTATGACAGGAAACCACCTGAGAAGTTTGTCGGGTTGCTCGTAGGACACCCTGTATATAGAGCTACATGAAAATAAAAAGTCAAAGAACTCTTAAAGTTTCTAATAACTAAACATTTTTACTATTTATGCGCTTTATATTTTTAGTATAGCTTATAATGAAATTTGTAATTAAAACTAATAACAAGAATATTTATGATTTATAACTGAAAATTTTGAAAAGACTTGGTCAATTTTTAACATTAATGTTTAAATTTGAGACTGTTCCATTATACAATATTTGCTTTACATTTATGTTTAAATAGATGAAGAGTAAAGAAATATTATTTAAAATAAAGAAAAACTCTATTGACTGTTTATTCAATCAAAATTTTCTGGTTATTGGTTTAAGTCTGTCATAATAAATAAAAGATAGCTAGAGTAATTAATAATCATCCAAAGTTCATCATTCTCTTATCATCAATATGTGATAACATTAATTTGTACCTCATCTCAGTCTAAAGATCAACTACAAAAAGTGATTCTTTGTGTTTCTGCTAACTTCTACTATCCTAATAATATTATAAATGTGAACGTGCCTTTTTTGGTTGGTTTGTTTTCACGTGTGAACTATTCAACCAATTGTTCCAAAATTTTACATGGACATTATTTGAGTTCCTGGTATGAATATAGGTCTATTCTTATTTCAAAAATCCCTCCGGGTTACACCCCACTGACCTCTAAAGTAGCGATCTCTAAAATTGCATCTTGGGCCCTAAAGTTACAAAATATTAGTTGAAAGACCCTGCTAAACACTGTTTTGTCTAAACATTGTTTTATGACAGGACAACCATATGTTCAATCAATTTAACCACTATTTTAATGATAATGTTTACATTTCATAATAACTGTAAATTTTATATACAAGAATGTCTAGATACTCAAGACTGGTTGGCTTCCTTGAAATTGCGATGTATTTTTACACTAACACTCTCTAACAAGTCATTGTTTCCCAGTCTGCAGTCCTAAAAACAAGACTTCTTCAACTTAAAACCTATAATAAATTATTATTGAAATGTTGCTTAAACTTCCTAAGGATTTCCCCCTTATACTAGGAGTAGATGTTTTTGACCGTAATAGATTTTTCAGTTCCAATTATATATTTAAGTATTCTTCATATTGACAAAAGGTGAGCTACTCAACTATGGGACTGGAAATATCTTAGATCGATTAAGTAAAGTTATAGCTTGCATTATCAATGCTGTGCTGGCAGTTGAATATTCGTTATGTTGTGATAAACAGTTGCTTTGTATCATTTTTGGAATTTAGTACTTAACAGACAATGGTAGGTTGATTTACAGTACTTATGTTTGCAAACTCACTAAAAACAGTTTCTTGAGGAGTAATAATCACTGAAAAGTAATTAGGTAGCCATCTTGGTTTTGACATATAAATGGTATTTTGTATCTATGGTAAGAAATGCAGCTATTTACACACTGATTGAATTTTTGAACCATGTCTAAAAACATGGGATATCTTATGACTAGATACAATATTGGGAAACTTTTGGTTATTTTGGAAGTTACGTTTATTACAAAATAATTTTTCACCTGGTGCACCTAAGATATATTATTACTAAATGTTAATGAAAACACTACTTTTCCAAATTGTTTTTTTTTTTGACGAGGCCTTTCGAAACCAAAGGTTTCATCTTCTGTGGAGTTGCCTGAAAACCTTTGGTTTCGAAAGACCTTGTCCAAAAAATAAACAATTTGGAAAAATTGTGTTTCTATTAACATTTAGTAATATTTAAATAATTTTCTGGTTGCTCCAAGAGTCTTCAATATATTATTACATTTAATTAATATATAAAGAAATTGTTTTAATCATTTATTCATATTATGATAATGTTTTTACACAATAAAGTATTACATGTTTTGTTAAAATAATGTTTACATTAAAACAAATGTTGGTTTGTAATAAATATGTTTGGTTAAAAGTACTTTTATGGAGAGAAAGGGCAACATATTAACCAAAAAGATTGCTTGTTCGAGTGTGTGTTTTTTGTTCAGTTTATTTATCAAATTAACTGATCTCAGCGGAGTCCATTGTTCCTAACAGTAATGTCCTTGATAAATTCTTCTTCAGCTGGTACAATATTTTGTCTTCTAACTGTAAAGTGGTACTCAGATAAAAAAAACGCTTGCTAACAAAGCGATTCCGGACATGTGTTTATATGAACTTTTTTCATTATTTTTATGACAGGAAACCACCTGAGAAGTTTGTCGGGTTGCTCGTAGGACACCCTGTATATAGAGCTACATGAAAATAAAAAGTCAAAGAACTCTTAAAGTTTCTAATAACTAAACATTTTTACTATTTATGCGCTTTATATTTTTAGTATAGCTTATAATGAAATTTGTAATTAAAACTAATAACAAGAATATTTATGATTTATAACTGAAAATTTTGAAAAGACTTGGTCAATTTTTAACATTAATGTTTAAATTTGAGACTGTTCCATTATACAATATTTGCTTTACATTTATGTTTAAATAGATGAAGAGTAAAGAAATATTATTTAAAATAAAGAAAAACTCTATTGACTGTTTATTCAATCAAAATTTTCTGGTTATTGGTTTAAGTCTGTCATAATAAATAAAAGATAGCTAGAGTAATTAATAATCATCCAAAGTTCATCATTCTCTTATCATCAATATGTGATAACATTAATTTGTACCTCATCTCAGTCTAAAGATCAACTACAAAAAGTGATTCTTTGTGTTTCTGCTAACTTCTACTATCCTAATAATATTATAAATGTGAACGTGCCTTTTTTGGTTGGTTTGTTTTCACGTGTGAACTATTCAACCAATTGTTCCAAAATTTTACATGGACATTATTTGAGTTCCTGGTATGAATATAGGTCTATTCTTATTTCAAAAATCCCTCCGGGTTACACCCCACTGACCTCTAAAGTAGCGATCTCTAAAATTGCATCTTGGGCCCTAAAGTTACAAAATATTAGTTGAAAGACCCTGCTAAACACTGTTTTGTCTAAACATTGTTTTATGACAGGACAACCATATGTTCAATCAATTTAACCACTATTTTAATGATAATGTTTACATTTCATAATAACTGTAAATTTTATATACAAGAATGTCTAGATACTCAAGACTGGTTGGCTTCCTTGAAATTGCGATGTATTTTTACACTAACACTCTCTAACAAGTCATTGTTTCCCAGTCTGCAGTCCTAAAAACAAGACTTCTTCAACTTAAAACCTATAATAAATTATTATTGAAATGTTGCTTAAACTTCCTAAGGATTTCCCCTTATACTAGGAGTAGATGTTTTTGACCGTAATAGATTTTTCAGTTCCAATTATATATTTAAGTATTCTTCATATTGACAAAAGGTGAGCTACTCAACTATGGGACTGGAAATATCTTAGATCGATTAAGTAAAGTTATAGCTTGCATTATCAATGCTGTGCTGGCAGTTGAATATTCGTTATGTTGTGATAAACAGTTGCTTTGTATCATTTTTGGAATTTAGTACTTAACAGACAATGGTAGGTTGATTTACAGTACTTATGTTTGCAAACTCACTAAAAACAGTTTCTTGAGGAGTAATAATCACTGAAAAGTAATTAGGTAGCCATCTTGGTTTTGACATATAAATGGTATTTTGTATCTATGGTAAGAAATGCAGCTATTTACACACTGATTGAATTTTTGAACCATGTCTAAAAACATGGGATATCTTATGACTAGATACAATATTGGGAAACTTTTGGTTATTTTGGAAGTTACGTTTATTACAAAATAATTTTTCACCTGGTGCACCTAAGATATATTATTACTAAATGTTAATGAAAACACTACTTTTCCAAATTGTTTTTTTTTTTGACGAGGCCTTTCGAAACCAAAGGTTTCATCTTCTGTGGAGTTGCCTGAAAACCTTTGGTTTCGAAAGACCTTGTCCAAAAAATAAACAATTTGGAAAAATTGTGTTTCTATTAACATTTAGTAATATTTAAATAATTTTCTGGTTGCTCCAAGAGTCTTCAATATATTATTACATTTAATTAATATATAAAGAAATTGTTTTAATCATTTATTCATATTATGATAATGTTTTTACACAATAAAGTATTACATGTTTTGTTAAAATAATGTTACATTAAAACAAATGTTGGTTTGTAATAAATATGTTTGGTTAAAAGTACTTTTATGGAGAGAAAGGGCAACATATTAACCAAAAAGATTGCTTGTTCGAGTGTGTGTTTTTTGTTCAGTTTATTTATCAAATTAACTGATCTCAGCGGAGTCCATTGTTCCTAACAGTAATGTCCTTGATAAATTCTTCTTCAGCTGGTACAATATTTTGTCTTCTAACTGTAAAGTGGTACTCAGATAAAAAAAAAATGTCCCGCACTTTTTTTTCTCTATACTTAGTTCCCACTTAACAATTCCAAGTTCTGCAGATAGGATTTGACCCTGGCTTTCAAAATTGTGACTCAAGAATTTACAAGAAGACTCCTCTAATCTAATTAATGTTAATTGTTCTAGGAAAGATTGAATTGTATTCTAGATAGTAACATGATATTTCAATTACAGAGTAGAGTATTGCGTTTTTACAGTCCAAACAGTTTTTGATGGTATCTGTTCTCCACAGAATGAAGGGGATGCAGGGACTATGGTGTGGAAGGAACAGGAGGCCAGAGAGAAGGAAGTCAGTCAGATAGGGGTCTCAGCTTGTGGAGCAACAGCTGTTATAAATACTTTGGTAACTATAATGATCTGATAAACATGGTCATGTCTAAATTTCAATAATATGATAAAGCAGTTACAATAAAATTTAAAACTAATGGCAAAGATAAAAACTAATTAAAGTATAAAAACCTGGGAAAATATAGTTTACAATTCATAATTTTAGAGTGGATTTCTTCTTAGACCAAAGGTAGGAAAATGTCATTGAAATTGATGTATGGTTGAAAAATACATCCATCTTTTGTGATCCGTCATACATGCACTTTTTCAGTTTGGTTTTTTTTGGTCCAAGGAGATTAAAAATATGATGATTCAAAATGTATGTGAAGATTTTCCTTCATAGCAAGCTCTACTAATTTAGATTTTTCAATGTTTTCTTTTTTATAATTATAAATATATTCTTTTATTCTTATTTAGTTTAAACGTTTTGTAGAAGTATAAAACATGTTTCAAGTCTAAAACCTTGCTATTTCCATCATGAATACAACGTAGAAAATGTTTAAAATATATCATCCATTCCTCATTAGTGCCACTAGGTCCATTCCTACACATTATTGTGTAAATACATGGCATTCAATTTAAACTGGGCGTAGTGTTCGTAACACAATGAAAATTATTTTATTTGGTTACATCAACATACTTTGTAATAACTTCAAATGTTTGTACCATTGTCTATTTACTTGTTTTTCTTGTTTCTTTGAACTTTTTTAAGGTGGTGTCACATATTGGTGTACATTTAGTTTATAGAATTAAAAATATTAATGTTTTGGTACGGATCAAATGTACAGTATTTGCAGCAATGAATGTTTTCTAATTTGTGTTCACCTTAAGGCAAGTGTAATAAAGGGGTCAGTTAAAATTTCTAAATATGATATGTCAGCTTTTTTTCAATGGGTAAATTCAATACACCTGTTATTACAGAAGTGTAGAAGTCAAATTGGAAACAACAGGAAGATTATTAGTATTTTGTAATTATCAATTTAATTCAAAATAAATAGAAAGGATATTCAATGGCCATAAGATCTACAGTTTAATGTGGAATTTGGGTATTAAAACTGACTTGTCATCTAATAGAATTTTCTGCCATGTAGCTTGCGTTAGATGTGCCATTCACGACAAGTGCTGTGAAACTCCATGTCGCTACAAGGCTGCGTGCTGAATCAGCTCCACTTGTAGAGTACTTGATGTCTCGCTGTAATGCTGGGACAACACACGTGGATATGATTAGAGGTCTTCAAGGTGCCTCGCAGGACCTCGTGTATGCAAGGTTCTTTCATATGTATCCACAGAGGAGTATATCACTCGTCAGCTGGCTATCTCATTGGATTAGGAAAGGTGAGTATCTTACGGGATAGATGTAATTAAGATCCTAGGCAATGGTGGTCTCGCAAAGGTACTAATGCTAACTATGCCATTGCTATTGTTTTGTGTATGGTCTACTGCATAATTGTAAACAATGCTAAATTAATCATGTCATACTATGGTTATAGCATCATTAAACTATGTGCATACAAACACGATATTGATCCAATCTTCACAGAAATGACTGAAAACACTTTCGTTTGAAGTTCCAAATTTCGAGAAGATAGGACATGTAAAGTTACGAATTCCGAGAAGATAGCATGAATAGATATTCGATTGTCCACCCACTCAATTATCTCAAATGTGATCAACATTGTTAGTAGAACTGGAAGTTCAGTGCGCAGTTCAATTTCAGTTTTCATTGCGTCTTCTTCATGTGCTTGATTTTTTACAACTTAAAGATTTCTGATGATGGTTTTCAAGTAAAAACGATAGAATAAAAATGATGAGTCTCTCATTGATTAAAAGCTGTAATGTAAATGGACGGAATGGTTACAGGAGCAGTGCCAATAGTAACTCTGAATCTACAGCGCGGTGTGTGTTCTGGGGTGCCAATACCTGACATGTGGCACCATCAGATGGTACACGGTGTGAGTGGAAGGGGTGTACACCTGACCAACCCTCTGGAAGTGCAGACAGAGGCGAGGCTGTGGCCTCAGCTAGCTAGTCCATCAGAGCTTAAAGTGAGACGAGATGATGTGATGTCACGGTGGACCCCAGACATTCCCCTCCATCCCCTCATTCATCCCTCACTGCCACAGTGGAGGCGGTTCAATGTGTTGGGTGAGTTGTTTCATTTATAGTTTTACTAATATAAGATTATTGAACTGTTATTATTTTATTGAGGAGTTATTTTTGTTCAAAACTTCTCTTTTGTTTGGGTATTGGCACCAACAAAAATTGCAGGTGCTGATCTCTGTTTAAATTACAGGTCTAATGAATTTCTCTTACGCATTTAATTAGCATTTTTAGTGATTTATTAAAGAGACTCTAAGACAAAGATCAAGTGGATGGAGTACCGGAGGGTAGGGTATGTCCGGTGACTCACCCTGCCCAGCTGGTCACATGCACACTAAATGTGTCATAACAGTGAGTCATCAATACTGTGAATTAAACAAATGACATGGCTGGGGCGGTTCATGCTGGTCAGTGACAAAGCGGTTTTAATATACTGTAGTACAAACACTTATCAGTTAATGAATTAAATAACTACAGTAATAAAAAAAGTGTTGTATATTTAATTGCGTTCTTGCGTTGTATGAAAGTAATGTTGACAAAATAACATAGAATTGTTTCTGTTTCACGATAAAAATTAACTCTTTATGGATAAAATTGAAATTTCGTCAGCTGTTTCGGTTACCTTATGTTTAGGTTAAAAAGGTTTCCGTTAATGGAAGTTTTACTCTATCTATATTGAGATATTTTGCATTACTCTTGCTTGCATTAAAGTTTAAAAACAAGAAAAAAAGTAGATCCTGTTTTTTAAGTTTTGGAAATTCTTTTGCCAAACTTGTTCTTTACTTTTTCTTAGCTTTTTATGTGCAAATTTTTATATTTCCTTAAATTTAATTTTCAGAATTAAAAATAGTATTTTGAAACAATTTTATACCAATTATTCTGTAGGCCAAGTGGTGAACATGGTTAGAGAGGGCACCAATAACAGTAGGAGTCAGTTTACACAATACATCACCATCCCTGCCTCCTACAGTTCTGGTGTCACCATCGCTCTGCTCCGTACCAACCCTGCCTACGAAGAGCTCAGGCTTGCTCCCGAGCTGCCAATTGACCCCTTAGCACCTGTCTCCAGATAAGTTTCAGGTAAGTAACTGTTTAAAACATGAAAGTTTAACATAAACAATTCACATGTGTTTTGTAGGGTATATTACTTCCATTTATATTATTCCCACTGATTATTGGATGTTGAGGCATCATTGGTAATATTTTGAGGTGTTTTCACTGTTAAATTCTAATATTTCTTCATAACTACAGTGAAAATTAATTAAGTCATTTTCAGACGAATCTTTGATACGATAGTGGCATAATGTAATCTCAAAACAAATAAATAAAACTAAACATCTGTTGTGTATTTACACTGATTTCCACATACATCACAAAGGAAATCAACAGCTTGTGGACAGGGGAGAAAGATAAGTAAACAATTCTGTGTAATAGACAAAGTCACGTATAAATATATCAACTAATACAGTATAAAATTTAGTACTTGGTTATTCTATTTGAAATAAATATTGCATTAGCAAAATCAAGATAAATCATTTTACTATTAAATTGGAGTTTATAAAGAATAAATATGGCATATTAACCTAATTAGAAAAGATAAATTGTCTTTAAAATTATTGAATACTACTTCTGGCTGAGTGAAAACTGTTTGGATGAATTTTGTGGATCTTACGAACAACATATTGATAATGTCTCATTTAAAAGTCTGTTTTATAACTTGATTGGAATTTTGTCTGTCTATCTGTATTACAAGTATACCAAATTTGTGCAGTTGCCACAATATTTTTAATGATTGTTCCTCATGGATGTCTATAATATATAGTGTACATGTTGCAGAATCACATTCTAAATTTAAGAACTGATTAACTTCCTTTTTTGACGTTGATGTTTCTATGAAGAAGATTGCCAGATGTGGCATCTTTATATTCTATTGATGAGTTGTTTTTTCAACAACCATAAAGACTGAAATGTATTATATGTAGTAATTATCATATTGACTAAATCGTTATAGGTCTGGATTAGATTTCATAAATTAGATGAGATATGTAACTATTCTATGTTTGTGAATGTTTAATTACAAATATGGAATAAAGTTTGCTTTCAATTGGAATATCGTTAACCCTTTAAATTCTGTGTTCCTGGATTCGCGGCGACACCCGAGCACCAGGCTTAGTTACATACCAAGGCCCCAACATCAAGTATTTTTTACCATTTTTAGGTGTTATTTAAAGTTAAATAAATAGAGTAAACAATTAACAACTTCTCACATGATGTCAATTTGTCACAAATAATTACAACATATTACCACTATCACACAACTACCTATGAGTAAACATCAGAAAACACCTTGTAAAATATCAATGTAACCATTACCGTTACATACGTTACAAGCGTTTGGCGTATATAAGCGTTTGGCGTCCAAGTAGTTTGAGTAATATCCACTTGCATCACCAACAGGACAGCTATCTTCAAGTCATCATTTCTAACATAATAGAACACCAAGTAACACAAAATAAAACAGCAGATAATATAAAAATGAGTATACTCGGGCAAGGCATTTGTTCACAAAACTAGAATTGCACAATATATCTCGGGCAACAATATTAATGTTGTTAAAGAAAGATATATTGTAATAGACACAAGTCAACACACATGAGTAAATAATGACGATTAGTACCTCAGATAGTTGAGTTAGGTACAAAATCAATTAAATTTCAAATTCATTGTTCATAAATTCTTCCACAGAGTAAAATGTTTGATCTTTTAACCATTTAGAAACGCTTAAATAATTAGGTTTAAATCTCGCATGAGGCAAGACTAGATTTACTTCAGATCTGGTGTTTTGGCTATGAATATTGGAATTCTGGAATATTACATCTTTCATTAACTAAATTGCTAAGAGTATACATTGAATGTAGAGTTAAAATGTTTATGTTTCTTAAAACTAGGTTTATAGGATTCTCTTGGAGCCAAGTTATCAGTTAATCTCAGTGTCTTTTCCTGCCATAAAAACACTATGGCTAAGGATTACATTCCCCCACAATCTTAATCCCGTACATAATCACAGAATGGAATAGGCCATAATAAACACATACCAAGACTTCAGGACTGATTAAGTAAATGACTCAAGACAGCCTTTTAATAACATGTGCTATGTGAAATTCCCAGCTAAGTTTATTATCAATATACATTTCTTACCCCAAAGCCATTTACAGCGTTATTATTAAACGAAACATAACTTAATTTTTTATTCATTGATGAGTAATTCATTATAAACTAACCAATCTTTAGAGTTATTAAAATACATTTTAACACATTCACTGCGGATGACAAAATTACCGGCGACAGAAAATGCGGGAATTTTTTCGTTTTTTATTTACCCAAAACGGAGTCAGGATAGCCGAAAGGGTTGTCCCAAGGTATCCCGGAAGCTTCGTTGGCCGGAACAGGTGACATCATGTCCTTGCCGAGTCTGCTCGTCATCCGCACCGGGTGCCGGTCCCCCCGTGATGTATGTGCTCGCAGCGCACTAGGTTTTGACACAAATACTCGCGAATTACATGTATATAGTACATGAATGACACGTAGATAGTACATCAATTACACGTATATATTATATATTAGTTTGAAAAATATACAACATCAAAAACAGTTAACACTCCTCCCTCCCTGAGTAAAAATTAGAAAAAAACTAAATACATCCCCACCCACCGCCAAAGACTAAAAACTACCTATTTGTCCTCGTGATACTTATCAAAGCAACTGAGTTCACACAGACCTGGTTCATCAGGGCACACTGCACAATAGTACACTGTTTCCTTAAGCTCATTACGTTTTACACCGTAGAATTGAAGCTTTTCACATAAAATCGCATGTGAAATACAATCAGATGCTTTACAGAAACAGTTAGGCAGACAAACTATTAATTTACATTCTAATCAATTTATATTATAGCCCATAATGCATTTCACTACCATTGTAGTAGAATGATTGGATCTAAAGCCATTCTGGTGAAGATACGATAAGTGATTTTCAATAAAGTAATATCAAAGTTGAATGAATATACAGGACTCGGTAATCTTACTTAAGATATTAACCAAAGCAATAGGGCAATAGCATTCCGGTTGGTTAATATTACCCTTTTTAAAAAATTGGTGTTATTATTGCAAGTTTCAAATTCTCAGGAAAAACTCTGTGGATTAAAATTAACAAATTCTCAGGAAAAACTCTGTGGATTAAAATTAAGTTTATTAAATTAAATATAAAAATTATTAAATATGTCAGTCATTAATTATATACATAACAATACAATTTAACAAGCCATTAACATCCAAGGCTAGAGATACAAGTTTGTATGTCTTACTATACTATTGCATAATAATACTAGTGATACGTTTAGAGTGACCAAATTGTTCCCAGAGCAAACTCAATCAACCAACCCAATTTGTAACCATCCCTCTTTCTGATCAACTGGCTCGATAGTTTCTTGGATGAAAAAAATTTTATCTGATTTATTCGTTTGGTTAAAATCTGTTTTATTTACGAAATGTTTTAAATTTAAATATAAAATAAATTTGTATATGTTTCACAAATAATCTGAGTTTTATAAAACATGTTTATTTTTATTTGTTTCATTTTTAAAATACATATGTCAATTGATTAGAGAAACCCTAGTAGTCCTCTTTAGTTTAATGTTTTAATTCATATTCAACATTTTTTTTAAGGAAGAAGATAATACAATTGATTATAATCTGATCTGTTGGTAGTAAAAAGAGTTTTTAACTATTGAGGAAGACAAACATGTTGGTTATGTGAGCCAGCATAGATTGATCATCAAGACACATGCTAGTTATGAGGTTTGGACTTAAAGCGTGTATACACTAGAAGCATGCTTGGACAAGAAAAGAAAACTGAAGGTGCACACTTATGCAAGCTTGCCTGTAGAAACAAAATTTGATGGAAAGTGTTAAAAACAAATGGCGACTTGCTGGTGCTGGTTACAGTTTCCGCCACTTTCAAATGCACGCTGGCACAACCCTTTCTACTCCTGATCATGAGACAAATACATGTGTTTTTACTGGCAAGCTAGCCTCTGTTTAGTTGGTTTTAAAGTTGTGAGAGTGCATCATCTACATGTTTGTTGTTCAAAATTTATTTTTCATACTTGCTTGAAATTTGTTTCGAGTTGCAAATGGAGATTGACTACTTGTTGGTGCAGTGAGAGAAAGGAGATATATATTGGATCTATCTTTGGAGTTATTCTTTCTAAGATGTAATAAAATATGTCTGGCATCATCCTAAAATATTCATAAAATTGATCTGATTGCTGTAGTAGGTCTCTGTAAAAATCGACGATACTCCCTGTCCTCTTCTCGGTCAACAAAATTTCAGCCACCCTCTCTCTTGCCTAACTTTTTTCGCATCTAACACTAAAAACTTTAAAACGCTTGTCAAACTAAATGTCCTTTTTGCCTGAAAATTCCATTTTAACTGAATATTAGGAGCAATTACTTGCATTTGCTTGGTTCTAGTGTAACCACAATACTGATCAGGCAAACTCATTTGTTTTGCCAAATTTCTGTCATTATTTGGTACAACTTACCAAATAACATTACATTTTGAGGATGGCTAACGTATTTATGTTTCTTATTGGTTTCACTTGTAATTTGTTTTTATTGTCTGACAGTTTGTTTGCATTGTGTTATGATGCAACATGAAAACTTACATGATTTGGAAGTTGAGGAGATGCTGTACAATAATTGTTAACCCTTTGAACGCCGATATAAATTTAGTAATTTTTTAGATTACGCTCATTTAAGGTGAAAAAATAAAAAATGAAAATTCCTTAAAGCTAATTTTTTTATTCATTCCTAATGACTTATAGTCACAAAAAAAAGTAAATTTTACAATAATGTAATACTTGAATTAAAATATACACATTTTTTTCATAATAGTGGAATATTTCAATCAAAATCAAATTTAGGTTACAGAGTAATCAAATGCATGTGATGAAATATGAAAACTATATACACGGATAAGAAAACAAATAAAGTGTAATATGCTGATATTGGTTAGTTTTATAAGTTTTGATAATAATAGATTTAAGCAGTTGTACGGTAAACTTCAAAACAAAATCGGGATGAATCCATGGGGTCTCGGGACATGACTTGCAGCCATAATTACACAACAGAAAAGAAACAATAAAAACTTTATTATAACACCTAAAACATGGTAACAATAACTTGTTACAACTGTTTGTATAAGGAATGACAACGCAAGAACACTTCCCAAACGCACAAAGCGTGCTCCACTGACAGTCGGTAATGGCGGATAGTATCGTCATCGGCGTACAGACGGGAGTGGGAGAACAGCTGCCAGCAACAAAACAAATTACTGTTTACCTACTGCAGCCAGCTGACAGCTGCAACTGGATTATTTGGTCAAGCCAATACATTACTTTGTATTGTGGCTTATGTATTGAACTTATAAATTTCAAAAACAGTTATAAAATATATTTTTATCGATCGGCGGATTATTTCATCTTTGGCGTTATAAGACCAAAAAAACATCGCGGATTATTCCGTCTACGGCGTGCTAAGGGTTAAAATTGGTCATATACAGTGAATTCTTCTATAACCTCTATGTTATATTTCACTAAAAATGGGTTTCAATATTTTGTTATATAAAAAGTACAACAAAAACACACTTTATTGATAATTAAGTACTGCTGATTATCTGTGGTCCGTAAATGGACACAGGCCACAGCAGAACTGAAAACAAAATATTATTTAAAAACAATTATTTGTTAATTTTGTTATACACAGAGTACTACAAAAACACATTTAGTAGTCACTAATTTTCATACTACTGCCAGCTGTTGTATGGGAATAAACGCAGCAATAAATGACTCAAGTCAATATAAATATTGAAATTACAAATTGCAAGCAAAATACTTACAACCTATGATTATTTTTTAATTTGTATAATGCCAATCAAGCTATAATTTTAACCTGACAAATATGACTATTAAATATTATCAACCGCATCTGGAATCTGAGATTCTATTAAAAATTTGGGATTTAAATGCGATGACATCACTAGCTTCCAGCATCTCCCAGCTAATGTATAATCTTTAACCCTTAAAGCGCCAAAAAAGTTTCAGCTAAAACTCTGGATTAGCGCTCATTTATTGTAAAAAAATTAAAATTAGATTTTCTCAACGCTAATTTTAATTTCTTTTTTTAGGTAACAAAATAAAACAGAAACTGCAAAAAAATATCTTTTATCATATTTATTGCCCTAAATACACATGATTTACTATGTAGCGTTCCAGCTCCTTTATAAATTTTACCCAATGCTTACTGTTTCCTTTTTTTTATTATGTATCTAAATGATGACATTGCGTCATTATATGTACTAGAATAGAACTAGAAAATAAGTATATTACATATTTAATACAAAGTTATTATAAAAAATTTAATTTTCATGCCAAAAATTTGAAAACCAAATATTTTCCAAATTCTTAGCCATCTAATGGGTGTTATTTTTATAATTACAAAATGGTTTTCAGATGTTTATAGAGGTAAATAAAAAATTGTAACACTTATTGCAGTAAAAACAACCCTAAATATAAATAATAAAAAATAAATGTAAAATTTCGGAACAAGAGCCAAAATACATAATTATAAATATAAGTGGAAATATTTCTACGAGGAAAAAATACTTTTATCGCCATTCAAGAAACTGTTTACTTCAAAAGTTTATAAATATATAACTTTCATAAAAAGATGATCATATAACAAATAAACTACACAGTAGTTTACCGATCAACTATTTGCACTGCTTCAACAGGATATGAAGTAGAATACAAGAGCTGCCCGGCGAGGCAGTGACGTACGCATAAATGCGCTTGCGGCGTTAAGCAATACTACCGAACTGCCAGCTGTTCAACAAAAACCGGTTTCAGCATCGATCGATAAACACAAAGATTGTCACGTGATATGGCACAGCCCCGCTACACTACTGTAACATACAACCCTCACAGTCTAGCGGACAAACTCTGAACTAACAGTGCAAAATAGTAAAAACAAGTAAATTGCGCGTCTACGCGCTTACGGCGTTCAGAGCAAAGTCGATCCTCGCGCGCATATGCGCTTACGGCGCTTTAAGGGTTAAAATGCCTAAAATATTGATTTGAGGACAAAAACTAAAAAAAACCTCTAAGTATGCCAGTAAAGTTTTTCTGCTTACAGTGTCTGCATAGGTTGTATTGACAGGAAAAACGTTATTACTGTATATTCACTTAAGCTATTGATGAAAGCATTGAAGATTGTACTGTACTTACCACTGTACCTTAAAAATTGTTTTGATTCTAGTGATTGACCAAAACAGAACAATAAACCATATAAATACTGTAAATACTTCAGTTATGCTAAGTAAAAGGTTATATTGAAGTTAAGAAATTAGATTAAAATCAGATTGAATAACCTAATATCTCAGCGGGCTGCTACAGAAATCGCCAGCCATGAAGTCCATTGAAGGAGGAGCCCGTCGGTGACGGTTCTTCAACTAGCCAATAAACATTATGCAGTATTGCCAAGTTTGTTAACTTGCTTTGAGGCATAGTCAATACGAACTAGAATATGAGGCCAGAGTGTCCAAGTGTAGATCATAAGTGGCCTAATAGCATTCTTATATGCCATCGTTATAAGTTACAAAAGGTATAACACAACATTTCGAGGATTGGAATCTATCCTCTTCGTCCGGTGGAGGAGGTATTAATACATACAAAAATAAAGAACAAGAAAAGGGATCAAACATACCCAAAAGCTGCTTGGAGTCTAGTCCAGGCATTGTCACTGCACAGGATGCAAGTCCCAAGCACAAATCACTTTTACAAATCATTTTTTCAAATGCAAAATTATTGAGGCTTCATACATAAAATTAGCAGACCAACTGCTAAGTCAATCTTCGGTTGAGGTTAGACCACTTTGGGTACCAATATTAAAAAAAGGACTAACAAGGAAACCTAAACAGATTATAACAATTAAACAAACCTAGTAATTATAATTTGCTTAATATATTAAAAATAATGAAAATTGCATACATTTTATGGTTAAAATACAAGTTTGTATGTTATTAGTGGTTTTAGCAAAATAGCCTAATTTTGTTAAATGATGTAATAGATTAATGATTATGAAACTACAACTAAGAAAATTGTCAATTAACCTTCAGTAAACAAGTGAAACATCCAGGATGTCAGGTTTCCATGACCATTGTCATAACTATCATGTAAGTGTTTCAGTTCAAACCACATGGAAAGATAGTTAATACAATAAAAATATATCAAGATTTTAATTGAGTTAGTAATCCTTTAATACTGTGTAAATTGGAAAACAGGTGTTAGTCGTTTGTGTAATATGTTTCATTGAATTTAAGATCAAAATACGATTGCAGCACACTGATCCCAATGTACAGTGCTTAGCTGAGTTGAGCATTGAGTGTTTGTGTCTATCAGGATAGGTGTTGTGTCCAAATACTGTTTTTAAAAATATTTTGACAGGTAATCACCAGCTGTTCACTGTGGCAACCATTGTGTTACCCTGTAATTAGCTTCTACTCAACAGGACTTCTTAGATGCCACTTGATATAGTACTGTAATATTGCAATTCAGTTGGTTTTACTGATCATAAAATTATTTATTTTTCATTGTGTTTCAGATATTACTACAAGATCCTTTCTAAGTGGATTGACATAAGGAATGTGTCATTTTTCCTACCTTTGTATGAATGGCATCTAGCACCAATAAACTTTTATTTTTCTTATAACCCGTGTTTGCTCCAAGAAAAATTTTGTATAATTTAGCTGTTGGCACAACATTTTTTGTGTAATTTTGTAAATTAGTGGCATATTTTCTTTAAAGGATGTATATATATGATACAAGTTGTAAAATGTATATTTTAACATTGTAATATTTTAAATAAAACTAGATTACAAACAACTAAGGTGTTTCATGACTTTTTTGTTCTTTTTAATGTCCGTGAAGAATAAGAGGATCTTTCCAATCTGGAAAAAAATTAAACATGCTCTTCTGAATCAGTTAAAACTGTTTTTAAATATAGAAAGTGACTTAGATTATTTTACAACTTTATGTGAGTTAAACACGATTCTTCACATGTGCATTGTTGTGGAATACTTTCAGAGCATGTAAACCAAAGATACAGTGTTAGGCTACTCCTCTATACTAAAGTATGTTATTATTACATGAGAGGGGTGCGCATCCACTCAAACTTATCTAGGAAAGATACAAAACTTATTTTTCATTATTCAGCTCGTCAGTCTAACCAGAAGTAAAACCTTGTGTAGTCATTATTATTTCTCTGTTACTAAAACAAAAGTGATTTAACCATTTTACATATTTTTTATATAGACCTTTGGATTGATAGTTGGTAAATAAATTTGTAATCCATTTTTTAAAATCCTGATCTGTGTATCTCACATAATAATGGCTTGTAAATGCTGAAGTTTCATATATATATATATATATATATATATATAGCTTAATGATTCAAAAACGTAACCACAGAAAAAATCAATAATTTTACAAGTTTTATTTTTATAATGATAAACAGTGTATAATGTTTTGTTTAGACAATTTAATTACAAATCCAATAATATGAAGTATATGTAATATTTTTTCAGTTAATAAAGACCTAAATTGTGGATAAAATTTTACTTTTATTAATTGAGTACTAAACAGTACTGGCTTTGTCACAATGTGTGCAGTACTGCTAATAAGCTACAATTTTAGCTGTTTTAATTTTACTTATTCCAAACGGCTACAAAATACCCAAGCCCTCATTAACTACTCCCCGATTCTTGAGGATCCGGAAGCCAATTTGCTCTGTATACCACAGCCTGGTTTTTCTTGAAATTAATTGAGGTATTTTTCTAAGAATCATTGTCGGCTACTGATGTATTTTCCTAAGAATCATTGTCAGTTACATTAGTTTTTGTGTAAGTTAAAATGGTAATCAGAAAGGTTAAGAATATTAATTTATATTTTTTTTTCTCAGACCTTATTTTTAGGTTGATTACAGAATACAGAAATCTTTATTCATATACATGGGAGTACAGGATTGTGTCAATATAATTTAGTTGTACAATCAGGTATTTAAAAATTCTTCTAGGGTGTAATATGGTTTTCTGCAGCAGCCAGGCCTTAAGTGCTGTCTTGAAGTACTTCTCATCTCTGCGTCTCTTGAGGTCCTCTGGAAATTGATTGAAAAGTTTTCTCCCCATGTATGTAGGTTTCTTTTCAAATAGGGTCAGGTGGTGTGTGGGGAGGGCATAGGTCATAGGCGTTTCTGGTGTCATAGCTGTGTGGTGTCACCTAGCTGGTCAGGTTTCTGAGCTATTGTGAAGCAGATGGTCTCGCAGATGTAGAGTGAGACAGCTGTCAAGATCGCTAGTTTCTCCAAATGCCTGACGGCATGAGTCTTGAGGAATCAGTCCCGCAAGAATTCGAATTGCTTTCTTTTGTAGAACCAGAACCCGCTCCCTGTTTGTTACTGAGGAGTTGCCCCACACGAGTAGTCCGTACCTCAGATGAGATTCAAAAAAGATGAGAAGTATGCTGTCCTGGTAGTATCATTGTTACAAGTACTTTTTTATTCTTTTAAGGGCATAGATACTAGAGTTGAGCTTGCTGCAAAGACCATCAATGTTGTGTGAGTTCCAAGAGAGATTGTCATCTATTGTTTATGCCGAGATACTTAGCTTCATTATCTTGGATTATTTCAGGTAAGCCATAGTAGTCATTGGTTTTTCTTCGGCCTTTCCATATTAATTGTTGTGTTTTGCTCTCATTAAGAACTGGGTCATTATGTTGTGCAGTATTGCTTTGTCATATTCAGGGCTATAGATGAATTTATTTCAAGAGATTCGGTTGTCTTTTTTTGCAATAAGAAGAGCGGGTGTCATCTGCATATAACATAGCTTGGGCCCAGTCAAGAAGATAGCTTGGTAGGTCATTTGTCAGCAATATGAAGAGCACTGGTCCAAGTATAGATCCCTGAGGTACACCTCTAGTGATTGGGAGTAAGGTTGATCTTGCTTTATGGGATGTGTTGTTTTCTGGTATAATTTACTTCCACTAGTTGCTGTCGATCTTTCAGGTAGCTAGCAAGCCAGTCATGTGATGCTCCCCTAATTCCCATATTTCCTACTTTTTGGAGCAGCAGAGAGTGGTTTAGGCAATCAAAAGCCTTGCTGAAGTCTAGTAGCATGGCGGTTACTGTTGTACCTTCTTCAAGTTTGTCGATAATAAACTCTGTCAGTTGAACTATAGCCGTGGTGGTGGATCTTCCTCGTAAGAAGCCATGCTGTTGAGGCGTCAAGATGTTTTGAGTAGTCAGATGTGCTGTCAATTGATTCAGAAAGATTTTTTCAATTCATTACATACATTAATAATAGTTCTACCATCAGTAAAATAACTGGATAATGAGACTTGTCGTCAGTTTGAGACCCAGCATTTGGTTAGCTGATGCTGATTTAACGTTTATTTAAATATTTATAGTTGGTCTTTAAAATTATAAAGACAATAATATGATCAAAGATAAAAGAATTTGATATGTTTTACCCTTTTGATACCCTCTATTTTGACTTCCATCAAAACTAGTGTGGCTCACTTCCTTAAGAAAAATTCATTCCCCTATTTATTTCAAGGGGTTTATTATTAACCAGGTTTGTAAGCACACACTAGGTTATAAGGACACATTGGCTCCCGGCTTCTAGATTATACAGCTTCTTCCTCCTGCCAGGTCCTTTAGTATTTTTTTTTTTTACTTAGTCCTTCCATCATTTCTTGGGTCTGCCACAGAGTCTTCTTCCTGTTAGATCTCCTCCCCATATTACCTTTACCATTTTTCTTTCCTATCTTCTGATCATGTGTCTTCAATTAAGTTAAAGTTCTGCTAACTCAGTAGTAGATATCTTGATATCAACATAAAAACACCAAATTTCATGACAGTGTTAAGTCTTTAATAAACAGTAACAAAAAATAGAGGTTTTCAAACTGGATACTAGCATTCCTAAACTTACAATGATTCTCTAAAAATACTTTGCACTAAATCATATTCTAAATTAATATGTTTTCTCTAAGAGTTGATTGAAAGGCCATTAGAAAGCCCAAAACCTAAAAGCTTCCTCAATAAGAGGTGATGAGTGGCTTGTTAAATGTCTTCTGGAAGTCAAAGTATTAACTGACCTGTCACTTCAATTTTTGTAATTTCTAGCCAATTTCAACTACACTCGGTACTGATGAATAAAGTGAATTTGCTAGTCTCAAACAATAAACGGTTTCAGATAGTGGCCATTCACATTCGTACAATGTTTTTATTTATAATATTTTACAACATAAACCAAATTTGTCACTTTGTAAAAAGGTGTTAAGAATTTGATTACTACTTAAATAAAATAACTAAGTTTCAAGATAGCAGCTTAAAATTTCAATTCTATAGTTCTAAAATTTTTGTAATGTGTTTACAAAAATAGTTTTGGATTGATTGTAATTAAATCTAGTTCACATTCATACAACTAAATTTACAGATGGAGGAATTTAGCTGCGCTCATGGAACCCAAATACTACACTTTCAATAAATAAACGCTGTCTGTGTGGCGGGTTGCATTTATGTGCTAGCCACTGAGATGAAGGCGCAATAATCTTTTTAACATCAGGTTAAACTCATGACTTCGATTTGCCGAATAGTATTGACAAATAAGTTATTTTGAAAAAAGACGTTTTAAACAAGACATATTGAACATAATAAGTATATGTCCTACTATTGCTATTACTTGAATTTCTCTAATTATTTCATTTTCAGTGAATTCAATAATATTTAGTAAATTAAAATACTGGAATATTAAAATAATTTTATAATATCAAATTTAACTGTCAATGATTGTTTTTCATTGGAGTTATTTTAATCCCACAAATGGCCCTCCTCTTCTGGGTCACTGTCACTGCTGTCTGTATCCAAACCATCCGAACTGATATAATACAGGATTCTATAATATTGTCAATCTGGGGTTCTGCGGCTGCAAAGTCCTTTTAGATTTTCTCCACGTGCATGCAGTTTACTGACCACTCTTCTGCGCCTGTACTTGATGTCTTGTCTTCTCGAAGAGCTTTAGCTTGAGACATAGATGTGATGTATTCTTTTTAGCTACATATCCTTTGACTTCCACACAAATTAACTCAATGGATTGAGGTCTAGGTGGTAGGGTGAAGTCGTAAGATGTCATGACCCTCCAGCTGAACAGTTTTTTCCAAGGCGTATAGGGCATGTCTTGGTTTATATAACTGCACGAGTTTGTACAGTTCAGGTATAAACATATCGTCGCTAAATGGCATTCCGTTATTTGAAAGCCACGCCTCCATCTTGCTTCATACTTTTTGAAGTAGATATTTTCAATTTGTTTCTTGTGTCATGTTAGTCCCCACTTTGGTTGCTTACTTCCAATAGGTAAAAGCATTAGGCACGAACCCTTTCTCTCCACCCGCATAAATAATTATCAGTTTCTCGCCCTTGTAAATTGGAACGTGCATCCCTCTATTTAAGCCATCAGACCAAGTTTGGTTAATTACGTAAGACGGTGGTATATAAGACTCATCTAAAGAAATTATTGGGCGTCATTGCTCCCCGTAATGTTGTAATGCTCTGAAATATGTTATACTTTCTCTCGTATTTCAATTAAGGATTTCCTCGTTTGCTGTTCTTAATAAACCTCAGGTCCTTTAATATCTGCCTAAAACTATTCTTATAGCCCTGGAAGTTTATTTTTTCCCTTAGCACCTCCCTCAATAGTTTTTCAGTCGATATCCGATGTTTTATAATGTGAAATTGTTCACTATTCATCTCACTGCACACTTATAGAGTCATCTAAATAAATAACTGTTCTACGTCATTGGCTTTTTTGTGTAGTAAAACTTGCCTTACACTGATTAATGACCTTTAATTTTCAAGCTCACCGTTTATTTCAGTTACAACTCGCTCTGATACACCAGTTGCTGGAGCAGTTCTTTGACGAGCCTTCGACAACGGAATATTAACGGTTTGATGGTCTGTCCTCTTTCATCATAAATTTATAAACATTACTCACGATTTCAAGAGTTATTTTACCTTTGGATTTCGACTTTAGGTGATCAGACATATTAGTAAAAACAAAGCTCCAGCAACCACCACACTTAGCACCGTCACAAAACAGACTGATTTTTAGTGAGTGCAATGAGTTTATTGCGTCAGTATGATTTTGAGAAAAGGAGGCTGTCGCCGATGAGCCATAGGAAATGTTTTCGGGACGCAGCGCATAAAGCTACCCCACCACCCCTCCCGCCTATCACCGCACACTCAAGTCACGTGCGCCGGTAAAGTCCTCGAACTGTACATGGTTGTAATGAAATTTGTCATTTAAGGTTTCAGTATAATGAAGTTTCTAAATATTTGAAAGGGTTACAAGTATATAAACATATCAACATAGGGTGGGTATTAACCCTTTCAGGGCCAGGACCAAATATGAGATGTTGTAAAATTTTTTCACATATCATATCACCTTGTGACTAGTCAAAAGTGCCAGGCTAAAATTGGCGATTTTGCAGTCTCTTAGATTAAAATTTATAACTTTTCATAAAAATTAGAGAATGACCTAAAAGTTGCACCACATTACTGGTATAGATATATACTATCAACAAAAAAATATATTGATGTAGTTTTAAGTAATTTAAAATTTGAAAAAAATAATGTTTTAATGGATTACATAAAAAAATTTTTATTTTTTTTGTAAATAACTAAAAAATTAAAAATAATTTTACTGTGGAAAAGCTATGTTATTATATTGTACATTTAGAAAGGAACAACCATACAAAATTTTGTGTTATTTCTCTCATAAATAAATTTTTTATGACACATTTTGTATAAATACGCATAATTGTACTTCGCAACATTTTATAAATGATAAAGCAACTGACTCTTACACTGCAAGAAACTTAAAATAAATATTCACATTATGGATGTACCGGTAAACAGATGATTGTAGGATCCATAAACAGTTTCAATACAGATAAAAACACTATTTACCAAGAAATATTTACACAATTTTATTTGAAATTTATTTACACTTTTTCTATTTACAAATATGCTACTTACAATTTCACTCCTGTGAGATCGCAAATTGTCAGTCATTGTAACTACTACACACAATAGCTAAGCAGGTAACTACTAACACTACTAGTATTTGCAACCACAAAATAAAATAATGAAGAAGAATCCAGCATACAATAGTACGATTACACTAAAGCATAATGAATTAACAACAAAAGATCGAGTCAGCTGATAATGTCACGTGACAATTACGAAAGAAAAATGCATAGACCTCCAAAATAAAAATGATATTCATATTAATTATCTAAAAATATACCAGGGAATAAAAAAACATAAAACTTTAATCATTTGACGTCGTATTTATTTAAGAAAACGACGAATATCAAGGCGGCAATATATTGCCGTATGCCACCGACGGCAATATATTGCCGCCTGGCACTTTTCAGACGCGATCTATGGCGGCAATATATTGCCGCCTGACCCGGGAAAGGGTTAAGAGTTTTCGTCCCATCATTGTTCTGTATATTAACAAATAACTGATACCTCTCAACTGTGACATGTTGGCGCTCCTGGCTTGTACAAGCTTATCTTTAAAGTGGTCAGGCTTGCTTGTGTGTTGACGGATTTCATTGTAAAAAGTACTGATAGAATTGTTATAAAAATTGCAAAATATGAGGTATCTTGTAAAATTGATTTTAACCTATGTAAAACAGTTTATAACTATCAAAAGACAAAATGTTTACTGCTATCAGCTTATACAATCATACCTTAAAAGTGGTTGTACTCACTTTATGTATTGACAGATTTAGCTGAAAGAAGTACAGTTGGAATTAAAAATGTTATAATAACATTTTTCAAATAGTTGGTGTTTGTTATTTTTTTTTTATAACTATAAATGTTTTGTTTGTTATTTAACTTTAAAAATTTTCAATAGACGCCATTTTGTTAATATTAAAGAAAAACATAATTTTTTTCATTTCCATCTTATCTATTCAAAAATTATGTACCAAATTTGGTTTCTTTAGCTTAACTAGTTTTAGAGATAATAATTTTTATATAAAAAAATACAAAATGGCGGCTAGCGACTAAACAAGACATTCCTCAAACCAATGTATACATGACATTTATTACTTGAGGTGATGAGTATGGTCAGCCACAGAAGTTTGTGAACACCCATATACAGTGTATTTATATATATATATATATATATATATATATATATATTTATATAATTATTTATATATATGTATATATATTTCATAGTAAGTATATAATAATGCTTTCTGTTTCAAAATGGCAGCATTTATAAGCTTTCAAAACTATTTGTCTTGTATATTGTTAATCCTACAAAACTTTATTAGAATCACATTTTATTTTAAATTTAAACACCAATCCAAAGGTCTCTTTTTAATTTTAAAAGCCTCCGTACAGATAGATAATAATGTTGTATTTGAATTAAAAAACAGTTAACGTAAGCAAAAAACATATCACTTGAAAGAGGAGTGAATTTTAGGCAAAACGGTAAACAGTTAATTAACTATTTTTCTCTAATCAATGTAGAAATTGTTGCCGAATGCCAACTGCACTCAACTGCGTATATGGGGCCTGTGGGATACAATAGGTAATGCCGAAAGTATCATGTGCATTTACTAAATATTTAAAACCAAGCATTGCAGTTTACTTTTCATAGTAGTTTCATTACATTGTTCAGTAAAAATTTACATTACTCGAAACACACTATAAATTTCAAAATTTTTTTCTATGCTGTTACATTTCAGATTTTTTTAAAGAACAAAATTTATATTTTCTGTATTTTATTTTTTTGCTATAAACTTAGTTACTTTTTTTTAAACAATAATACATCTGAAAGACTTTTAAGCTTGCAAAACAGAGGATCAGTGATTCAAAAAAACCCATGCAAAGTCGCTAAAATATGCCTTCCAGTTTGGGAAAAATATCCCCACCCCCCCCCCCCCCCACCCCCCCCCCCCCCCACCCCCCCCCCCCCCCACCCCCCCCCCCCCCCACCCCCCCCCCCCCCCACCCCCCCCCCCCCCACCTAATTTCTAACACCAAGTTAACTCATTCGAATGATATCGTATATACAGATATACAGACGGACCATGTTAGACAGAAGTCTGCTTTCGTCATCAACTGGTGGGAGAGACTTCGCTAAACGCTCAGCCAACTAAACTTCGTAGTGGCTAGTTTTCAGTAGACTCGTATAAATACGTTTTAAATGCTTCGATCCTGAATTTTACAATCAATAAATCTATTCTGAGATATCCGTGTGCATCTGAACACAAGTAGACACAGGCAGAGTTCAATAACATTTCTTATTATGGCACTCTTATTACATAGCTATGGTGGGAAGGGTCGATGCAATGTGAATATTACGTTTTAGCTCCAATTAATCTTCCTCTTTAGGGTCTAAAATCTGACGCTTTCACGGACTTGACTCCTAGAATCTGTAGTAATATCCGTCTGAAAAGATTTAACCATAAGTTGGTGACGAAATAGCTCTAAACAAACTGGTTGCATCGTTTCGACATAAGAGAGAACTAGACTACAAAAGTAATGTAATATAGACGAAATACACAATTGTGCACCTGATGACTGATGAGACAATTGAGAAGAACACTTCTTCACCTACACTTAAATCCGATTCAGTCATTGTTGATTGCTGAAATGTTTTGTGAAACGTCATTCTCACTGACTTGTTTTATCACGGTCGAGTTTTAGGGACGCACATTTTATGGATGGCTTGAACACCTCCAGCAAACATTTAAGGGGAGGCGGTACCCCAGAAAAATATTTTTTTCACATTTTTTTTTTTTTATTTTTTTAAAATGTTTAAGCGGCTTTTTCTGCACACAATGATATATAATACATGTATATTTGAAAATTGTAAACCTACAGAAAAAAAGTTTTAAAATATGCTTACATCATGTTTCAGGAAGAAATTTGTGACAGCGCTTGCGTTTATTCACACATGTACTATTTATACATATGACCTTTTATTTTTGTGTGACTATAATTTGCTTTTGTTGTGTTGGCAGGCCTGAACTAACTTCTATTTCATCAGCTTTGAGTTCTGCTTCTGACTTTATACTGTTTGTTTATTGTTTTGCTTAGTGTTTTGGTGCTTTGTGAAGTGATATAGTGAGTGTTAGTTAGTAATTTATATTTATTATTGCTAACAAACATTGTTATATGTATAAAATATGCCTCGTTGTTAAAAGTAGTTATGCTAAAACCCCGTAAAGGAGTTGGTTGGTAGGAAAAGAAAACCAGCCAGTCCTAACCCTAATGAGATGTCAAAAGATGAGTCTACCCCTAGGCCTGAAATGTCAACACAATCTCAGTCAAGCTCTTCAAAGAAAATTAAACATAGATAGATAAGTATGAGATGTTTTAATTGTGATGAAAACTATGACAATGAAATTATTAACATGCAAATTTTATCAGATCAACTTTTTAGTTCATCACTTTGTAAAAATTGCAAGAAAAGTGGTTTACAAGTGCGTGGCTGCTCAACATTTTGGCCTGGCTTTTGAGATGGAGATTTATTGTTGCCATTGTAAATATGTACATAAATTTAATAGTTCTAAGGAATATTAATTTAGATAAAAAGACTCTATTTGATGTAAATATTAGACTAGTGTATGGACTGAGGTCTATCGGGAAAGGTATGGCTGCAGGGCAAAATGTTATGTGGCGTAATGAATCTTCCGCAACCTCCAACAAAAACCGTTTCGATATAATAAATTTTTAAAAGACAAGGCTAAACAGGTAATGGATGAATCCATGAAAACTGCTGTGGATGAGGCTGTTGAGGAAAATAAAACCTTAGGTAAGAACGAACGCGACTTAAAAGTAGGTATTGATGGCACTTGGCAAACGGCGTGGCTTTAGCTCATCTAAACGGAATTTGTTACTTGTACAAGTGTTGACACAGGAAAAGTTATGGACATAGAAGTGTTATCTAAATTTTGTAATTGTTTGGACAAACAACAACATGAGGCTATTTGTTCGGCAAATTATCAAGGCTCGAGCGGAGGTATGGAGTCAGCTGGAGCCTTAGCTATTTTTCACCGATCAGTAAATAAGTATAATGTTAGGTACTTAGAGTATTTAGGTGATGGAGATACAAATAGTTTCAAAACTATTGCAGACAGTAAACCTTATGGTGAAGTGGAAATACAGAAACTGGAGTGTATAGGCCATATTCAAAAGAGAATGGGGTCTAGGCTAAGGAAACTAAAAAGAGACTCAAAAGGCGTAACACTTTCTGATGGCGGCAAAACTAGGTGGAAAGAATAGACTAACAGATGGCATAATTGATCAATTGCAAACCTATTATGGAAATGCTATTAGGAAAAAATACTGATAACCTACAGAACATGAAGGCAGCGGTTTGGGCCATATATTTTCATTAAACTTTCGACGGACGGACAATCCTCAGCATGGCCTTTGGCCCGTCAGGAGAAAATACATGGTGTAAATACAACAAGGCAAAGCACACTAAAGAGCCATATTCTCATAAGAACAGCATTCCTTCAGCTATAATGTTAGCCTTGAAACCAATCTTTCAGGCTTTAGCAAATCCTGACCTTCTTCGAAAATGTTTACACGGTAAGACGCAGAATGTCAATGAAAGCATCAATAATGTCATCTGGTCTAGAGTGCCAAAAAAAGATTTTGTGACATTGAACACACTTGAGTTTGGTGCTTATGATGCTATTTCTACTTTTAATGATGGCAACATAGCAAAATGCAAAATGCTTAGAGCAGTAGGCATTGAACCTTGCAAGAGGACAATTGACGCAATGAAAAGTTTTGACTACGAGCGAGTGCGACGAGCAAATTGTGCGATAAGTGGACTTTCAAAGACAAGCAAGGAGACAAACCAGGAATTTAAAAAGAAGGATTGAGGAGGATTTTGAAGAGGAGCCTGCATATGATCCAGGAATGCACTAATGCTACGGTAAATAAATTGCATGTTTTTTTCTATAATTTTGTTATTGTTTACTCTATTTTGTGGCTGGGTATAAGTTCTATTTCATAATTTTCTCTGTTATTTCTCTTATAAATGTATTCTAAACTCAAAAATGTTTGAAATAATATAGCCTAATTAATTTTTTTTGTATTATCTTTCACTCCGTTATGACTATAGGCCTAACCCGCATCGCGTTACTTTTGATATACAAATTTTCCAATATAGATAATTCTAAATATTAAAAGCATATATAGCCTATTCTATTAATATAAAGATCACATTTAATTATAAAAACCAATTACATATCATATATAGGTAAAAATATTATATAACATAGCTAAATAGGTCATTATATTCGTTTTTTGCGATTTCCCGCAAATTTACTTTTTTACAGTTTTTTGCACACAAAGGTACACGTTTCTCAGAAACTACTTGGACAATCAACTTGAAACTTTTACACACATTTATATAGGTATTTTGGCACCTACTGAGTTTTTTTTGAGATGCCTCCTATTATAATTAGGTACCTAAAAAAAATATTCTAAATTCCAAGTTTGATATTTCAATATGGGTTTGAAAAAAAAATCATAAAAAATTTATTTTTTAAGATACAAGCACCAAAAAAAACTCAGTAGTTGCTTAAATACCTATATATGTTGTATAAAAAAAATTTAGGTTGATTGGTCCATTAGTTTCTGAGATAATGGTACCTATGTTAACATTACAAAGATAGGGGTACCGCCTCCCCTTAAGTCATTTTTATTGACGTAAGTAAAAGTGTTCCAAATATAGCTTGGTTATATCTTTGTTAAAAATAATAACTCTACATTAGTGGTAACCCTCAAAATTAAAGTAACTTATTACAAAAATGAAAGTTATTATGCCAACTTATTAACCTTGAGCAAGTACAAAATAACGTTCATTAAGATTATTTTAAACACCTTTCAATATCAATAACCTAACGTTCTTAAGTTACAGTTTAAATATTTCAAATTTTTAAATATTTTGGATTTAAACCTATATAAGAAGCATTAATTTTACTCTTTCTTGTTTATCCCATAAATATCTTATTATAATAAATAAGATTATATTATAAATATTTATTGTAATATATTATATTGTATTATGTTATTAATATATAATTAACATCATATTTGTGTTTTTACATATTTTAAGTGTTCTTCAAACTTGGCCCCTTTCCTACTGACCTACTGATAGTAAATTTAAAGTTATAATTGAAAGACTTTTAATTAATACATTTTATCTATTTCCTTCATTCTCATGAATATGTTTTTGAGTATAAATGGATTTTTTTCTGGTATCTGCCCTCGTTCAAATGGAAGAAAAACTCTATGTTAAATTATTGTTTTAAAAATTTATATTATATTTTTTACACTTTTTATTATGTAAACCCTGATTGTAGTTGAATTTAATTACTTCTATAAACTTGTAATTTTGTGATAAATAGTGGATGTTACTTTTTCAAGACCTAATATAAATAAATTTTGCCTACAGCTTTACATAATTGTCTGCTGTTTTATAAACATTACAATAAAGATATTCAACGAAATCAATGACACATTTTGAAAAAATCTAGTCTAGGATTGGAGGAATAAATTGTATGTTTGAAAAGGTATATGGGGAATAAACATTATATTGTAAAAATTTTCATAAATATTCCTGATATGAAATAATTAATAATGTAATAATGATTTCGTTATTAACATTTAGTTCGTCAATGAGCATAGTAAGCTATTTCTAAGTACCTCGTTGTATTATTGTTATTCATTCATATTGTATTGTACACTAAATATTAAACAATATAAATATCAACAATGTTTTCCTCAAATTGTTTAAAACAATTGTAACCATGCACTGTTTTTAGAATTTATAAAAATACTTAAGAAAAGCTGTTTCAATGAGTTGAAACTACTGTACGCTGTTGGTATTCTTCAATTTTTATTTACTCATAATACCAATGTTAAAACATTCCAATTGTGGTTGGTTTGTAACCTAAAGGTATATACTCGTACAACCAAGAGGTCTATACTTCAATGCCAACCTCTTCTTAAACTTTTATAATTTTGTTCGGCTGCTATAAAAACCCTTTATAAAATTATCTTGTTTTTTTCGACAATACGTTTAACTAATTAAAAATTTATTTTAATTCCAGATAAATTAAGTTGAAGAAAGAATCAGTAAAACAATGTTTGGATCTGTAATTTTATTTTGCGTCTTCCTTATCCTCATATATCTATGGAAATACAAAAAGCCTGAAAACTTCCCACCAGGTAAGTATTTTTAGAGTCTTAAATCTATAGATTATGTTGTGGTCATTCACGCACTATTAACTTTAAAAAATTTATAAATCTATGTTCAAATATCAAATCAATCTAAGGACCTAAACTGATACGAATAGTATGATTTGAGCCGTAAATGTTCGGTCACTGTTATGGGTTATGGTAATTTAACGTCATTATCATTGTTTAATTATTGATCTTAGGACTATCGTCATCAACAACATAAAGCATTCTAAATAGTAATGCGCAAACTCCAATACCTAATATAACTAAATTAAACTCATTCAATTCATGCACCGACATGGACAGCAGGTATACTAGCAATGCACGCCCGCCGCAGTCATTGTGTTAATTAATAATACTTCATTGACTCATTCACGAGGATTGTGCACGTTCGAGAGCTTTGTAAAGTTTTGTTATATTTTCATTTGTGTTGTTTTCATTCAGTATTAAAAATGTTGATTGAAAGTGACAGATTGAAACAATCATAAGTATTTTAAAGTTGATTATACTTGGGTTTGTTTATTATAGTAAGTTTAAAACTGCATTTTTATAGTATCCACAGATAGTATAATTTAAGTATTTTGATTTTACAACAATCTGACAAGCCCTCTTTGTTTGTTATAGGCCCCACCCCACGACCGGTTATCGGTAATGTAATGGATTTACCAAAAGGACACCTTTATCTAAAGGTGGAGGAGTGGTCGAAGATTTATGGCCAAATTATTGGTCTCCGTATATTTAATGATCTAGCAGTTTTTGTAACAGGAGTTGATAACATACTTTTAGCCCTGCGAAAAGAAGAATTTCAGAGTCGACCAGATATATTTTCAGTCAAAACAAGGAATTACGGAAAATCATTAGGTAAGTGTAATGTATAATATTATTATTATTATGTCCTAATTCCAATTTATATGATTGTAATATTTTAAGTAACTTTGCCCACCTTTTCCTTTAGATTGGACATATTTGATTCAGCTACTTACTTGAAGGTCAAGTTTTCAGGATTCCTGAGACCCAAGAGCGTTAAGCTCTTTTTTTTACAAGGAAATTTCCGATCTAGTATCGATAGTCGTATCCAAATTTCAATATTAGAAATATCTTCTATTTCCATAAAACTAAAACTAATGATGAAAATCATTAGTTCACGGTTCCACTCGAAATGTTAAATAAAAATCGTATAAAATATGTTTTATGAAGTTTGTGCCATAATTGTCTTACTTGATGAAATTTGACATTGGAAATAAGATTTTTATTTAGGAGAAGAAGCTGAGAAAACGTTTTATTGCACTAAAATTAATATATTGTGTCTGGAGTGACAGGATATTCAGGATGGGTAATAGATTTTAAAATTCAATTAGATACAAACGTGTCATGAGATACTGGAACAGACCTTCCAACGGAACATGGTGTTTCATTTAAGAAATGTTAAATTCTGTTTCAGGTTTATTTTTTGGCACTGGAGATCAATGGAATTCTACCCGTAAATTTACCGTGAAACAGATGCGAGCCTTTGGAAAATTTGAAAAAGTAAATTTAATAGTAGAAGAAATCAACCAACTTATGGAAACTATTAAGGATGGAACCATGCAGGTAGTTTCAATTAAACTGTAAAATATTGTTGTTAATGTAATATTGGAGTCCCAAAATGGTTCTACTGTCATTGTATGAATTAAAATGTGTACGTGCATGTAACATTCTCGCCACATTGAGAAGGTAATGGTGGCTAATGCATTCAATAATCATTTTACAAACAGTCCCAGTGAGTAATATCCCAGTCATATGGCTAGGGCTTTGTTTGAGAAGACTCGGATTTTGCAATGACTGAATAGATGATAGATTCTGTTCTTTTCATTACTACTCCTACAATGAATAATAAACGTTTAATTTTAGTTGGTGGGCTTTTTTATAATTTCTATTAAACACAATCTGCTTATGTATAAATACTGCATTTCTTCACATTTCCAACTTGTCTATTGTTAGAAATGGGCATAATCTGAGTTACTTTTTGGTATCATCCATTTTTAAGTATGATGACTCAAATATACTTACTCATTATAGGCTAATTATTTTATAAAATAAAATAGCAAAAGTACTGGAAAAGATTGTACAAAAGCAGTTAATGAAAGTTTTCACTGTACATAATGGTTTACCTAATCAATGGTTTATGGTTTTATAAAGTAAGGACAAATACTTGGTCAGCCATAATTGCCCATCATCTGTCATCGTTATTAATGTTATGTCGTATTGATACAGTCAAGTTTTAAACAGAATAGATAAGAACGTTAGAATTACTTAGTATTAATTAGTTACTAGAAGTAATTAGTAGACTTAAAGAATTCTTTTGAAGTATTAAAATTACAAGATTACATTACGTAGACTATTTCCAGCCACGTGTGTTGTCGTTTTACATGGCTGTCACAACTTTAAGTTGTAATGGAAATAAATTAATTTGAAGTTGGGCTTTAAAGTTAAACATTTCCTTATCTTTGATAACTATATAGACACGCCTTGTAAAAAATTACTGTAGTATTAACCTTGAATACGATTAAATTATTATGTTATATTTTGAGGCAGGTAGATAAAATACAATAGCTTTCCATAGAATTGATTTTTATAAAATATATGTGAAATAACAATGTTAAGTAAGATGAGTTATATTATAATAATTCATATGGAAACTAACAAGAGTATAATGATAATATTTAAACTCAAATGCTACTTTCCAGGGCAATGGTCTGTTTGGTCTAGCTGCTGTAAATGTCATCTGGATGATTATAGCAAACAAAAGGATTGACATCAACGATACGAGATCTCGCAGATTCTTGAAAAATTTAAATAAAGTTTTCCGCCTGGGAAGTCCCAGCGGACGTGATATAGTTGACGTATTTCCAATTTTAAGATTTGTCAATTCAAGATTTAAGTTCACTTTACAAGTTTTCAAAGAAACCCATGATTTTATCAGAGTAAGTATTCTTTTCTTTTATTTGTAAGTAATTTATCGTAAAAAGTACTTCTAAAAAAATGGTTGAAAAAATTAGTAACTGCCCTGTTATGTTAGATAATAGATCAATTCCGACTCATTGTCACCCGTTAAAAATTTATATGCTTTCCAAGAAGACTAAAACTACACTGGCAAAATGATAAAAAATGAGGTATGACTGTATAATCAACATTCACGCCATTGTGGAATTGAGAAATAGTACGATTGAGATGAGAAAACTTCATCTAAATACGAGCAATGTTGAGGGCAACTCTCTACGGGTGAGATAAAGGTTTATGAGATGAATAAAGATGGATGCTGACAGTTTTTAACTATCTTTTGATAATAGTTTTAGTGTTCAAGGGTTATATGCACTGATTTACCACATATAAGACTTAGGATACAGAAATGGCTGTCATCTTTGATGATGCGTTCTAAATTACAATACAAGCAACGAATGCAGCCACCACTTTTATGGCCAAAAAAGCCAGTTAACACAGAGGCATCTATGAAATAGAACACTGAAGTTTTTGACTGAAGTACCTTGCCAGTTCGATGAAGAGGTTCATTCACACATCTTTTTGTGGATTCTTACGATGTATGTCACCAAATACTCCGAAAGACAAAATGTCTAAAGATTTCAAATTAGTGTTTGAAACTAAGAAGCTTTTCAAAAACATCATCATTTTAATTTAATTCATCCACTGATATAATAATATATAACCATACATTTATAAAATAAATTATTCTAAAAGAGAGCAAACAATACAACTCCGGCCTTGGTAGCAAATTTTGAGGAGCAACATATTGTACTTATTGAAGTTAAATGTTCACGTAAAAAAAATATTAAAAGATTAAGTTATTGTCCTTTGTTTTATCATTAACACATTAACAACCCAACAGAACCTTCTTGAAATCGTATTTTTGTCTTGCCGTACGCAATAATGTGCCGTGCACCTCTTGATAAAAAGATCTTCTCTTGAACATAGATTCCTTTTGGTGCAAGGAAGAGCCCTATTGATTTTAGGAACTACAACTCACAGAGCAGTCCCTACGTTTGTGACATAACTTACGAGGGGGGACATAATAACTCGTATTAATATTCTGGCAGGCAGTTCGATACTCTGTTATATCGGTTAATTTATTGTTAAAATTGTTTGCTATATTATAGACTTTGAACTTTAAATATCAGAAAGAACCATAACAGAACTTAAGTACTTACAGAGTAAAACGTTTAAATATGTCATTATAGTTACTTTTCCTATATTTTTATCCAGGAAACGATACAGGAGCACAGGGAAAGTCTGGACCCCAACAACCCACGGGATTTGATAGACAGTTACCTCATTGAGATGGATTGCAACAAAGGAAACCCTGACTCACGTTTCACAGGTATATACTGTACACACATTAGAGTCTTTCTTAATTTTCATTCACGTCACCATCAGAGAACTGAATGCTACATCCAATTATGTTGTACCTAAATTGTTTGAATAGTTCTTCTGCATCTGTACTATTAATTAGTACTTCCTGTTATAAGCAATCAACAGTGGCGGTAATTGGGACCGAGCGGTCTAAGACGTCGGACATTGGATCTGAGAGATAGCGCAGTTTCAAACCCTGTCTGTGGCCGAAGTAGTTTTTATCAGTAACATCGACCTATCCCCTTGTTCTGTTTGATACGGTCCTTACAGAGGCCACTGACCCACGAGGTCAGATAGAATAAGGATTAAAAGGGTATCGGTCTCTCCTTAATAAAAAAAAACAACAATTATAATTATACATCGTTGTGTTCACAAAAAACAAGCTTTGTAGGAATTATACGTACAATTAGTGTAGGTAAAAATTGTAAACATTGATATATGAATTTTATGTAGTAACATAGACTAATCTACTTCAGATCTATTAGTAACTGCTCACCCTGTAGTCCCGGGGATATGTGAAATGCACATTTCGTGAAACATATGCATTTACTCCTAATATAAACACCTATTTAGATCATACAACAATTGTGGGAGGAGGAGGAAATGTTCGCTCCCATTTCTTGAATCTGACTCTGCCTAGAGGGCAATTTTTTGACTTATTACTCTTTAGAATGTAAATCCAATAATACAAAAGTGCATCTGTAGACCAATATGTGTCTGTATGACCTTCCCACGGTTATAAAGAGTGCCTTGCAATCTACAACATACTTTTGGACACCCAGCACCAATAATGTAAGAAGTAAATTACGTTTTCAATTATTTATTAATTTTTATAGTTTACCTCTAAAAAAGTTCATGTCTTAAACTTTTTCAGAGGAAGACCTTATTGTGCTTGGAACTGATTTGTTCTCTGCGGGAGCAGAATCTACTAGCAATTCCATAGAGTTTGTGTTGCTGTACATGATCTTGTATCCTGAGGTCCAGGAGAAGATGCAAGAGGAAATAGACAGAGTTCTGGGGAGAGGAAGAAAGCCTGTTTTGGATGATAAAGCCAAGTAAGTGAATATACAAACCTAATTAAATTTAAACAAATTCAACTCTACTGGTTTCAAGAACTTTAAGAAAGAATTTTGAAAAGTGATTTTTTCTAACGTTTATTTAGTTGAAATATTATCTTAATCCTTATAAGTCTACTGCTATGAGTCATTATAATTTTTTTTCAACTTAATAAATATTTGTTTTTGTTACAATCTGTTAATTACTAGATAAATAGGTATGAAAACTTGATATTTTTACTGAAAAGGAAACCTGATATTTTTTGTGGAGTGAGGTCACAAAATTTGTGCCATGAATATAACCAGAGCCACAATAGAATGGAGATTGTCTTAGAAAATAAGATCTAAAAAATATTGCAAGTTTCTTCAATGATTAAATAAGAAACTTCAGGTAGGTTAGCCTTTATAAAGACACATGTAGTATTATTGATTATGAAGTATGTAACAAAGCCCTTAGATGCACTATAGGCTACGTATTATGTATTGCCTACACTGCTTTATTACTGGAAAAGATTTTATAGAATAAATTAAAATGTTAAAGTGTGTTTGCAAATAATCTTCAAAGTTTTGTTTAGTAACCGACTATGATTTGAAAGGGATAATTGCAATTTAATTGAAATGACTCCTTGTAATGGAGACATGTACTGCTACTTAGTGGCACATCCGTAAACTATCAGCTTCTGTAAAACTTACTGAATATTCGTTGTATACTTGTTTTAATAACGGAAGGATTGTGAAGGCAGCAGGAGTTTTTCTGACATTTGCCATTGTTTAGTGATATAAAAAACCAGTAACACTATACGATTCAAGATCTGCAATCTGATATCTTTTTCATTGTAACTAACCTCAGTAATCTATGATTACAGAAAAAATTATCTACAATATGTAAAACTTAAATGTTTATTTCTGGCCATAAATAAAAATGTTTTTAATGTGTATTGGTCCAGAATCAAGTTTTAGTTTGTAAGGAGGTCAAACCTTTATAATGTTCATAATTGTTATAAAAAGTATAGAAATCTTATTTAGTACGGAATTTTTTTAAGAAATACACAATTTAAAATTTTCTATTAATACAGGTTGATTCAAACTAAACGGCAATCTCTCGAGAGCTTATTGTATACTAGAAACAAGTAAAAAAGTTCATATAACCATATGCCCGAAACGCTTCGTTATAGCGAGTAAACCCTAGCGAACAGATTTCGCCCTGATTTCAGAACCCTTGGTGAAGTCCAGGCCGTATAAAAATGGTAAAGGTATTAGTTTACAAAAGATACAAATACGATTGTTTTTTATGTTTTTATATCTGACAAATTTATTAAAATTTCGTCAGAGCTGTAAATTGCAATACTTTCAAGAGATATCTTACGTAAAACACAAGAATTGGTGCAAAGAAATAACACATTTTTGTGTTAACGTAAGATTACGTCCATAAATGTTAAAATACAGGTCATTTTTTTTTTCTTAACAGATTTTGTAGAACATTTAATTCGTAAAGATTCAAAAAATGTGAATTATTAGGAAAAAATATTATAATAGGTATTGAATTTAGCTTTATTATAAAAAATAAAACACCGCTCAAAATGCATATTTCTTACTGCAAAAATATTAACTAATGTTTTAGGTTGTGAATAACAGCTGATCATTTATTCAACACTTTTATCGTCAATTTTCTTTGCAAAGGTTGTGCAATACCGCTGAACAACAATAAGTTCATGAAAGTAATATTTGAATACACCTTTAAGGAGGTTTTTGTATTGTGGCGTGTGAAAGATTGTATTTTGGTGAGATCCTGTGATTATTTGGAAATATTTTATACAAGTGTAAAAATATTTTATTAAATATTTATTTTTAAAATAATTTATCAATATTTATATTATAAAAGTGTATGAAATTATCTTAGAAAATAATGGCAGATAATGTAAATGGTATGTACTACGTTGAAAGTATACGGACATGATACTGATTTACGCAAAAGTTACAGAGAAATGGTTTAGCTGCCGTTCAGAATATCGTGGATACTTTTCCACAACGAAGAACACCTGGATCGTCAAAACATTTGAAGCTGTGAGAGACGGACTTAGAGAAACTGGTAGCTTTAAAACCGAAGCGCATAGATAACTGGTCGTCAACGTAGCGCAATGAACTATAATAATGAACAGAGCAATAATAAATGCTGTAGAATTATCACCAACCACAAGCACCAGACTATTATCACGTCATTTAAATATTTGCCATTCAAGCGTATGGCGGACACTTCATTGAAGCACAGTTGTACCCATTTCCATATAACACGTTTCAAGA